>NC_044312.2:72007744-72307744 GCF_007474595.2 Lynx canadensis
GAAGAGAAGCCCTGGAATAGAAAGAAAATGGTGGGGGTAGGAGGTGTTGGCAGGATGGTAAAAAGTGGGCTAAGCTGCTGGTCAATGTACTGGGGAACTGGGTAATTTTTACCAGTCTTGCTCACACAGAAGACTTCACTGGTGTAGAAATCAGGGCCACCTGGTGAGTGAGGTGAGCCTGCACGCCATTGAGGACTGGCAAGGGACAGACATCCACCGACCTACCCCACCCCCCACTGAGCTGGGCTGCTGGACAGTTCCATCTGGACCTCTGTCTTACCTCACTCAACATGTCCACAGACACCTTGGCATTCGGGGACACTGGGTCATCTTCACTATTGGTGACTGTCCACCAGCAGCTGCGTCAGCTTCTCCTTGCTGAAGCACTATGTTCAGAGCTATCCTCTTTGACCATGAAGACAGATTCTTAGCAGGTGGTGAGCTTGTGCAATGGCAGAGGGACAGTCAGGCAAAGAGGAGGGCAGTGAGCTGGAGGGGAACATTCTTCCATGAGGGGAGGCACACTGAAATGCAGAGTCTGAGATGGGAGTAGCATCTGGACAGAAGCGTGATGGCTTCCTATCCCTGGGTGCCTGGGTGGCTCAGTCGGTTAAGTGTCGACTTCAGCTCAGGTCATGATCTCACAGTTGGTGGGTTTGAGCCCCACGTTGTGCTCTGTACTGACAGCTCGGAGTCTGGAGCCTGCTTCGGATTCTATGTCTCCCTCTCCACTCTCTGCCCCTCCCTCGCTCACACTCTGTCTCTCTCTGCCTCTATTCTCCCCTCCTCCTCCTGATTACACCAAAGAGCCATCGCTTGGTCCCCTCCAATGTCTCAATGCCGCTCAGTTCCTCTTTCTCTTGTCCCTTATCCCTGGCACATGGATTCAGGGACAGCCTTCCCCTGGGCTCCATGATCACAGTCTCTCCTCTTCCAACCGGGCAGCATCCTGGTGGCGTGGAAGGAGAACTGAGCTTGTTGGAATCAGGATTGTAGGGTTCCCAGCCTTGTGACCATATTTTTGAAAGAGACTTCAAATTTGGTGGGGGTTTTGGGTAGGAAGAGAGCAAAGGAGTAGGTGGGCTTCAACTCTGTCACCCAAGCTTCAACAAAAGCAGCTCCTTTTCTATGTCTTTTGTGTGTTGAGATTTTGGGGAATTATCCATGCGAGAAAAAAGAAAAAAAAGTTCCCTGTAAACACACACACACACACACACACACACACACACACAGACTGGGAACCACCAATTTATGTCAAGGGCTTAGTACATATTAGGCGCTTAAAAATACCGCTTTTCTCCCCAACCTCTTTTTCAAAGGATGGCAATTACCATTTCCAATGGCTTTTGCTTCATGCACTTTTAAAAGTTAAAAAAAGATACACTAAATGCTTGCCACTTGCATCTAATTATGAGGATGGTCGGTCCAGTGATTCTGTGTGTCGAGATCACAACTCCGGTGCTTATCTCTTAATCCATCAGTTTCAAATGACCATCCAGGGACTCATTTTTCTTTGGTGTGACTTCTTTCTGCGGCCAAAAATTTCTGGACCTGCCTGAACTCCCGTCTCCATGCGGCTCCCCTTTCACTTAGCTGACCTGATAAATGGCCAGCAAGGTCTGGTTTCAGCAATGGGCACATTTCACTAGAAAACAATTAAAGTGACTGAAGCCTGCTGAGGTCTAATAAATATTCACTCATCCGCCTGAACAGATGCCAGTTACAGCAGAAGAAAAATACAGCTCCTGGAGTCAGGGAATTCGCTCTGGTCTAGAGCTCCCAGCACAGGTGTCAAAAGAAACGGGACGAAGTGAAGATAATCTTGCAAGAGGAAGGACATCAGGGAACAAAGAAAGATGGGGTGCATGTTTCTGTCCATGTGAAAGTGGTACAAAGGGACCCCCATGTATGGATTTGTTCCCCCTGTTAGCAGAAATGGTGACTTGGATGTTTATACTCCTTTTTAAGGGTTGTATAGTACATCTTTGGGCTCCTCCATGGTGCCCAGAACAGGACCCTAAGAGTCAGGGGCATTTATTGAGCAAGACTTAGAGTATGGGTGCAGGAGACATGGGGACACTCTCTATACTTCTGTGGTCCCATAGGAGGGCTGACAGCTCTGAGCAAAGTCCAGGAGGATCTGTGTGGAACAGGGGCTAAAACCAAGGACTCTGGAATTTTACAGGGGAAATCACCTCTGCCTGGAGGGGATTAAGGGAATTGTATGGCAACAGTAGCATTAAAAATGCATCCTGGGACGTGGAGGTGGGTCAGGGCATTTGAGGAAGAGGGGATCATGTGAACAAATGCTGGGAGGTGGGAGGCTGTGGGCTGTCCTCGGGGTCCTGGGAGATCGTGTGGTTTGGAGACAGAAGACCCAGCTCCAGTCCAAGCCTCCATCTGCCCATGAGGAACTGAGTTTCAGAGAAGGAAAGTTATGTGTCCAAATTCACACAGCTGGGAAAAAGCTTTTAATAAGTTCCAGAGCCGTAGTTGACCAACGCATGGCACACAATACAAGATAAACTACACTTGATCACTATTGACTAGAAGAAACTCTTGAGTTCAGAGGAGATAGAGTGCTATAGGTGACGGCAGAAGCCTGCCTTCCTGGAGAAGGTGGGGAAGGAAGCTTCTCAGGGACGAGAGTAGAAGAGAAGAAGCAGAGAAAGGGACCATCTCGCTGTGGGACCCGGACATTGGGGCAGGCACTGCCTACACCTAACTGAGAAAAAGATAGATCGCAGTTCCTACTTTTATTGGATGTTTATGCGCCACCTCTAATCTTTGAAACGATCCTTCTGGGTCATAATTCCTTCTGGGAATAATTATTGCAGTTTTGCAGATGAGAAAACAGAGGGTCGCAGAGGTTAAACACCTTACCAAATCCACCCTCCTGGTAAGAATCAGAGTCAGGAAATAAAAAATGACCTGCTTCCTTTACTACATTGATTCCCAGGGTGTTTGGTTTGGACTGGATTGGTTTGCTTTGGTTTGCCTTGGTCTGTTTTGTCTGTTAACAAATGAGAAAACAGGTTCAGAGTAGTTAAGTAATTTGCCCAAGGTCACACAGCAAAGATGTGGCAGACCCTAAGGACAGAGCTGATGTTTGTTTGTTTTGTTTGTGTTTTTGAACACATTCTTTCACCAACTTGGGTTTGGCAATGGCCAATGGACAAGGTGAGAGTGTAAAGACATAGAACAGAGGCCGGCCAAGAGCACCCCCTGCAGGATGCTGTGGCAACTTACCTCCTGTCCGCCAGACTATGCACCTGAAGGGTACGCAGCCTTGATCTTGGCTCCACCTCTCCTTCCCAGCCGATACCTTTTCTTCTCAGGGCGCTTCCAGGTACCCTTTGCTCTCTGTACCTTGTGCCTTGAGTGATGAAAATTTGGACTTACCAAATTCGCTGTCTCTCGGCTGATCTTGCACAGTTTCTTACCAACTCTCTAGCTCCCTAACCTCTGGGCAAGTCAGTTCTTCTCTCTGAGCCTCAGCTTCCTCCTCTATAAGATGGAAGGGTGCGTCTCTACTTTAAGAACTGCATGAGTACCGAGGGAAAAAATGCTAAGTGTTAAGAACAATGGCATATATTTGGCACTGGGTACATGGATGTCCTCCTAATAATATCATCAGTGGATGGTGTGGTTGCCAACATTACTATTTTCCTCTAGCCCACTCACCCAGTTCCCAGCCCCCACGACCCACTGAGCCTGAATCAGCTCGCCAGCATCTCTGCTGTCCTTTTCCTGCTGATGCAGGCTGCCTACAAGGTTCCTTTTTCTGACATGGCAGGAAGGACGGAGCTGGAGAGTGGTGGTGGGGGAAAGGCAGGGGTGGAGTGTAGCTGGCAGGGTGGCCAGGCGTTTCCTGGGAGGAACTCATGGGAGTGATGCTCAGGTCTGGGGTAGGGGCAGCAGAGAAAGCAGGTCTTGCCCCATGGCCAACCAAGACTCCCGGGGGGAACCAGTCTCTGCGAAGAAATCGAAGTCTCTTTCCTTTCCACTCTCCTCATTCCTGCCTTGCCCTCCTTTGCCAGCTCTGGGCTCCAGCTGGTCTGGGAGGCAGCTCACCTCTGCCTGGTCATTAACAGTTCATTTGCTTAAATACCCATCATCATTACTGCCAATGGCTCCTCAGGGCCCCATTGCATCCCAGGAACTGCAGCAGACATTCTCCTCTGACTGATGGCCCCATGCTCGGCCCTGCCACCTGCTAATGACTCCTGGGCTGACAGCCCAGCTTGGGGGCAGCGGGATGTGGAGCACTGAAGGAGGTCTGCCTTTCTCCTTGTGAGTCCCTCTGACCCTCGCCGTCCTGGAAAGGGCTCAGCTCGGAAAGTAACGACTCCCCAGATCCTCCAAGGAGTGGGCTGAGAACCTCAGAGAGGAGAAGCCTGAGAGGGAACAGAAGGCATCCTCGGTGCCCTCCCTGTAAAAGCTCTCACCTCTTCCCGTGCCGCGGGCATCTCTTTTCCTCCTGCTTGCGGGATACTTCTCTTAAGTACGCGGGTCAGTGTGAATCCGAGAGGAAGGCAAGTCCTCTGACTGGAATACCCCATGTCACCAGGTCAGTTAGCAATCCTCTCCTTTCTCCTCATCCCTGCACTTCCAGGTTGGTGGGGTTGTGCCCCGTTTTACAGATAAGAATCTTGAGGGTCACAAAGTCTGAGTGAGGTTCCCAAAGTCACACAGCCAGGACGTGGCAGAAATGGGTGCTCAAACTCAGTTTGGTCTGATTCCAAAGGCCATGCTGTTTTCCTCTGCCGCTGACTGTTCAAAGGGAGGGAGTCCTGGGGATTCGGGAAAATTCAGAAGCTGACAGCAATGGACCAACAGAGCAGCCGCCCTGGGTATGGAAGCATTTTCTCTTTAAGGATTTTTGCTCTGCTTGGGAGACATTTTGCGGTTTTGTGTATTTGAGGGAAATTCCACTAATTTTCCCTTTCCTGACTTGCTGACCCCTGCCCTCTTCTGCTTTCTGCATTACCTCATAGGAGGGGGCTGCTCTTCGTTACCAGGAAGACTAACCCTCTATGGGTCAGGTGCTTTTTAAAGTGCTTTGTGTGTGGGGCGCCTGGGTGGCTCAGTCGGTTGGGCATCCGACTTCAGCTCAGGTCATGATCTCACAGTGCATGAGTTCGAGGCCCGCATCGGGCCCTGTGCTGACAGCTCGGAGCCTGGAACCTGCTTCAGATTCTGTGTCTCCCTCTCTGTCTGCCCCTTCCCTGCTCATGCTCTGTCTCTTTCTCTCTCTCTCAAAGTAAATGAATATTTTAAAAAGTTAAAAAAAAAAAAAAACAATTTAAAGTGCTTTATGTGTGTTAGGTCATTGGGTCTTTGCAGCCACCCTATGTATTAGGCCTTGTTATTATACCCATTTGGAGATGAGGGAATTAAGGACAGAGAGGCTTAATCACTTGTTCAAGGCCGCCAAAGCTACTCAGCTAGACCCCTCAGAGGTCAAGGTGAGAGGGATGTCCTCAGGGCATCTTTCCTGTGCCTCTTTCCTGGCTTGAATTACTTACACGAGCTATAGTTGCAGCTGTAGTGTGAGAAGTTGGAGACCAGACGCTGCAGAATGAAGCAGGTGTCGAAGGGCCCGGGGTCCTGGAAGTGCTTTGCGGTGGGGCTGCAGCCTGGAGCCCCCCACCCCCCCCCCGCCCCCGGCAACGCCAGAGGCAGGAGTGGGCAGGACCGGGAGCAGTTCTGTGATAGGTTTGAAAGCTGCCAGAAGTCCAGTCAGTGGGGCGGGTGGTCAGGCTCAGAGGAGGCCTGGCAGTCTGGGCTGGCTTCTGGAGCCCAAATCAGACATGCATCCAGAGGGAGGCCTTGGGTCCCAAGGACGAATGTCTGGTCTGGCTCCCGAGCCAGGCAGAGCGCATCACCCCTGCTCTCACCACCCAGCGCACCGCCCACGGCCCCGTTATCATACTTGCTTCCTTGTCCAGCTGGCAACGCTGTCCATGTCATTCCTCCCCGTAGGAGTTTTCAGTGGCTCCCCCCAGGGCCACACCATAAGTGCCAAACTCCCTAAAATGACTTGCAACGTTCTCTATATTCCAGCCTTGGGTGGCACCTCCACCCTCACTGGTCTCCATCCCCGGGAAGTTTTGTTCCACGGACAAAACACAACTTAAACCCACATGACGACAAGCCTCCTCCGGTCATCATACCAGGAATATACGGGTCTCTCACTTGGCCATTAGCCGCACTCCTCCACCCAGAGCCCCACCCCTCCCTATCGCCTTCCATTCACCCCGACTCCCAGTTGCCTTTGCCTGGCGAGCTCCTGTTTATTCCCCCGCTCAGGCATCGCTGCTGTGGACAGCCAGTCTCAGATGGCCCTGCCCCTGTTCTAAAGGCCAGGTCAAGTTTAAATGCCCTTGCTGTGTTTTCCTCTCTGTCCCCAAACTGGATGTCCCCTAGGGTAGCACTTGCCCTCTGGAACATGATCCCTGATTTGTCCGTGATGGATCTCACACTCAGCTCCAGGAGGGCAGGCGCTCAACTGTTTTTTTCATTGTTGTGTCACCAGAGTCTGACACAAAGTAAGTGGGCAAGCGGTATTGCTGAGTGATTGAGTGGCCGCCATGTTTTTGCTTATTGGACTGTTTCTTTCCCAGAGTGACTCAGAGACTGTGTCGGAGTCATCGTCAGGACTGAAGAGCCTCCCACAGATGAGCCTCTGGGCACCCAGGTCGAGAACAGGCAGGAATATACTTTGCTTTGACTGAAGACCACACAGGAAATGGACTACTGGAACCGACCATCTGCCCCCGGGCCTGGAGGGAAACGGTCAGTGAGTCAGGCACAGGTCATGGCCACTGGAACCAGTTTGTGCTGGGCCCTGAGGTTAGTGTCAGGCTGTAGTTGGGAAGGCCATGCTAAGTCACCTCATGTCCCCAACAATAGCTACTTAAAGTAGCTCTAGCTGAGGATGGGCCTGGCCTCTGAGCCTTGTTTGGAGCTGCCCTGTAATTGGTATCTGTGACCCTTTTCGGGGAAAGTCCCAACAGGGGTTGGGACTGAGCCAGAGTGGGCAGTGGGCCTCAGAGAGGGAGAGGTCCACGAGCAAGAGAAGGCAACCAGGGGAAGGAGAGGGAGCTGTGCTGTGCAGTCACAGGCTGATCGCGGGTGACCGAGAAGCTCAGCTCTCCTCTTGACTTCCCAAGGGAGAGGCTGGGCTGGAGGGACCCTCAGAGGCGACATCCCCAGAGATGCCCAGTCCCGGCAGAGATACGCATCACGTGAGGCTCCAGAAGGAGCAGGGTCGCTGCCCGAGGCGAGTCAAGAGCCGACACAGCTGAAAGGAGATCCACGGTCAGGTTCTACCTACCACTTGGCCACGGCCAGGCGGGCAAGCTGTCTCCCATTTTTCAACTCCACTTTGCTTCTCAACTGGGTGAGGATGTTGAACCTATGGTCTGCAGTTTCCTAACCTTCTTAGTACTGCACCCAAGCCTCATCTGTGTTTGTAGCAGGTGTGTCCAGTTTTATCCACTCAACCTTATCAAACACGGACCTGTATAGAGAGAAGGAGCATAGGCCCTAGAGTCAAGTTACGAGGGTCTGAACTCTGATCTTGCTGCTTGCTCGATGTGGGGCCTCATTCTTCTCTGTGACCAGCCTTTTCCATCTGTAAAATGGGGATAGTGTTTGTACTGACCTCAGCAGGCTGTTAAGAGGGTTACATGAGCCAATGCAAGTGTGGCAGAACCTGGCACATATTATGTGCTCAGTAAACGTTGGCTAACATTACTCAGTCAGGTCTGTTTAGTTTTCATGAAAACACCCACTTGATTTTTGTTTTCTCTTCCCTTTGGCTTCACCCTCCCCCTTCCCCCACCTCTGTCTACACCTAACCCATCCATAAGGGTGTATATTTGAGTTCTCTGGAGAAATGGGACCAGTAGGATGTGTATGTGCATATATATAATATACATAGACACACATATATGTAAAGAGGTTTATTATAAGAAATGGACTCATGTAGCTATGGAAGCCGGCAAGTTCCAATAGCTTTAGGGTGAGTTGGTGAGCTGGAGACCCAGGAGAGCCAATGGTGCAGTTTTAGTCTGAAGGCAAGAAAAAGGTATGTCCCAGTTGGAAGGCATTCAGGCAGGAGAAATTCTCTCTTACTCAAGGCAGGATCAGGCTTTTAGTTCTGAGCCTTCAATTGATTAAGTGAGGCCCACCCGTACATACCAGGGAGAGCAATTTGGTAAAGTCAGTCTACTGATTTCAATGTTAATCTCATCCAAAAATACACTCAAAGAAACACCCAGAATAATGTTTAAACAAATATTTGGGCACCCTTGGCCCAGCTGAATCTTTATATAAAATGTACCATCACAGGTGGTTTAAAGCCTAGCTGCTCCCTGAGAGACTTACCTAAGTCTTTCGTTACCCTGGGATCTTAAACCCTCCTTCCTCTGAACTCCTAGAAGATCTTTTCAGTGGTTTTATTTGTCTTGGCCATCAGTCATGCATGACCTTGCATTGTAAAGAAGGACCCACACTTAACGCTTACTCTGTGCCAACCCGAGGGGGTAGTTGTTATTCCCATATTAAGATGAGGAATCTGGGGTCTAAAGGGTTTAAGAAACTTACAGTTTTAGAGGTACGTCTAAAAGTGGGACAAGGTACATCTTGTCAGTGGGAGAGCCAGGATCCAAATCTAGGTCTCTTTGACTCCTAACACATGTTCTTGCCAGTACATCCAGCTATTACCTGATCATATTTAAATAATTCATAATTTCCCTTTCTTATTGGATTGTAAGCTGCTAAAAGGGAGAGATATATACTTCTCTGGATCTTTCACTGAGCTTAGCACGGTAGCTAACACTTGCTAAAAATGAAGATACATCTGGTTGTGATCTTCTTCTTTTTTTTTTTTTTTTTTAAGTATGGGTATGACAAGCGACCAAGGAGCCTTTGGGCTGATGTTAAGGCTGTATTATTTTTTTCAGTTACTGTGCACTTTGTCTTGGTTTTCAGCTGGAGTAGGTCTTTTCCCCAAGAGAATGAGAAGCCCTGTCTCTACGGTCTCCACCTTGCAGTCATTTGTTCCTATTTCCAGCTCTGCCCCCTTGGTCATTTCCTTCTGGGGTCTCTACCTCCCCCTCGAGGCCCACTCTTGTCCTATCTTTAGTCTCCATCTTTTCCTGTTCCTGAGTCATCCTAATTGGGGCAAGAAATATTTAACTTGCACTTTCCCCGTCCACCCCCCACACAAACGCTCAGCTGCTTGGGTCCAGATGTCTCCCTGGCTTCTGAGTTCAGGCCACTATTCAGTTTGGAAGCACTTGGTGTTTTCATAGTATATGAGGTGGCTCTGCCTTCTTAGTCTAAGATCCTCGTTTCCTGCTAGATCTCAGTTTGAGATCCCTGCCTAAAACACCTATGAGATCCCTGCCTAAAACACCTTGAAGACTCAGAGGGTTAGTCTAAATTCCACACGATTTTAAAGATCGCTTAAAAAATAACTTTGGTGGGGGGGGCACCTGGGTGGCTCAGTTGGTTGAGCTTCCGACTTCAGCTCAGGTCATGATCTCACAGTCCGTGAGTTCAAGCCCCGCGTCGGGCTCTGTGCCGACAGCTCAGAGCCTGGAGCCTGCTTCGGATTCTGTGCCTCCCTCTCTCTCTCTCTCTGCCCCTCCCCATCTTTCACTCAGTCTCTCCCTTTCTCAAAAATAAATAAACATTAAAAAAATAACTTACGGTTAGAATAAAGCTCATTTGATTTACTTTATTAAAGTCATCACTGACGATTTAAAGATTTTTTTCAGAAATAAAACCATCACATTGTGTCCAAGGGTATTGCAAATGGGTCAGTGTGGCTGGAACAGAATATGCAAAGTGCACTAGTACAAGATAAACAGAGTGGAGTAATAGGGTAGCGGTGGGGGTAGCAGATCATCTGGAGTTTTATAGTTTGTAAAAGTTCTGACTTAATTTTTTATTCTAAGATGTTTAAATATTCATTTAATATTTCTTCTGAAGGAGATGAAAAGCCATGGGAACATTCGGGCAGAGGAATTACATGATCCAAGTGAAGTTTTAGCAAATCTCTCTAGCTGGTGTATTGAGAATAGACTGTAGGAGGGGAAGGTGGGGCAGGGAAACTAGTTACGGGACTATTGCATAATCCAGGTAAGGGACAAGGGAGGTCTGGGTAGTAGAGTGGACAAGGTCAAAGTGATAATACATGGCAATGAAGATAGCATCTGATGGATTGGACCATGTCTGCTTTGTGAGGGCAGAAGCGTGATGTGTGAGATCCCATAGGACTGTTCCAAACAGAAACTACTACAACTCTATAAATCTTGGAATTGGGTAACAGGGGGTCTACTGATGACTGAATGCAGATGTGTGTGTGTGTGTGTGTGTGTGTGTGTGTGTGAGAGAGAGAGAGAGAGAGAGAGAGAGAGAGAAAGAGAGAAAGGGTTGAAAAATTTTATGAAGATTTCAGGGAAAACCAAGAAAACCAAGAGCGCACAGTAACTGAAAAAAATAATACAGTCTTAACATCAGACCAAAGGTTCCTTGGTCTTTTGTCATACCCATACTTAAAAAAAAAAAAAAAAATTCCCAGATTTCTTCTTGGGAAGCAAAGATCCAGAACTAAGCCTCTGCACGGGCTAGATCATGAAAATAAATCAGTGGACACATGACTGCAAGGATGACACGGGACCCAACCCTAGCCTGGCCATTCCCCTTGAAAGGCTTATGCCCTAGGGAAGTGTTTTAATGAGTTGATGTAAAGGGGGCAGCCCAGCCAGATGGGCTCAGAATGGGCTGGGCAGATCTTAAGGGTTAAGGATCATCCCCCCACCTCCCCGCCCCTGGTAGAGCCACCGTGCCCCGGGCAGGGTCTCCTCTAGCATCCACAGCAAACCTTGTAGCAGGACGTTCAGCCCCACGACATCCTGCTCAACTGGCAGGATGCATCTCAGCTCGGGAAGGAGTGGCCAGCCGCAGAGAGTGGGCATCTGGTCAGATCGCCCCCATGTCTGCAGGGACGGTGGGCCTCCATTTACACTCCTTTAATGCCGAAAGGCTAACACGAAACAAATCTCTCTCCATCCTGCCAAGTGCGACGAAATGGCAGAGCCGTCAGGAGAGACACTTGGCAGAACGCGTCCCTCCACTTGGCATGATGTAATTTGCGCCACCTCTACAAACTTTCTCTAACTATTTCCTAAAAATAGTGCTTCGATTAGAAACTGACACAACTTCCGTTGGGGAAGGTGTGAACAGCCGTGAAACACTCAGTGCGGGAAGGAACAGGTGAGACCCCAGTAGTTCATCAAATGCCAAATGATATAGTATAATGTATGGTAATTGGTTATTATTAAAATAGTCTATTGCTTATCACACAGTAGCTAAATGGCCTTTCAGTTGCTCTATAATTACCCAGTGATGGGTGATCTGTTTTCTTCTTTGGGAGCTGGGTACCAGAGGTATGAGAGCAGAATCTGTCACAACAGAGGAAGAGAGCACGGAGAGGGGAGGGTTTCTGCCAAGGTGGGACCGAGGCGAGTTCTTTCAAACATCCCCAGCAGGGCCAAATGCTCAGAGGGGTCTCCGCGGGGCCAGGGAGCAGAGGATGCGGTTCAGCCTCTGCAGGCCTCCCCTCTGACTTGCTTCGTTTCCGACCCGTCCTTGAACCTACCTCTTCTGAAGTTTTCTAAAGGTTTTTGCTGCAGTGGAGACAAGACACGTTTGTGTGGGGTGAGAAGAGGGTGGGGGTGTCAGTCCCTGCCTTTGCTCCTTCCCTGAATCCCAGATGGAAGCCCAGGCCTCGTGTGGGGACGCTGACACGGGGTCTCCAGGCTTGAGAAGTAAGCTCGGTGGCTGTCAAGGGAGACCTGGCTCAGACCCCCAGGGCAGCGGGAGAGAGCAGGGGTGTCAGAGAGGAAGACTCAGTCCGGGATGGCATGAGAGAGGAGGAGAAGGCAGGTTCAAAGGGATCCAAGAGATGGGAAGTTTCTGAGCAGTCGTGGGTCTCCTCTCTCGGTCCTCGGATGGGAGAGAGGGAGCCAGAGAGGAAGAATTTGTCCAGGTCCTCCAGATGTCCAGATGTCCAGAGCTGGGGTGAGGGTTCAGGTCCTCTGAGCCCACCTGGACAGGCCCAAATCTCAGAATATGGCCAACAGGTCTGTGTTGAGGCTGGGGGCTCTGGAAAGGGGAGGGACACAGGGTCTGCCTTCCCTGCCTCACCCCGCCCTGTGCCCCTGCAGGCCTCATCCTGGCCGTGGGGCAAGGTGAGAGGAGGGAACAGTTTTGTGGAAAGAAGGACAAGGTATCCCCAAATCCAGCTGGGGAGGGGAGACAGTGGGAGTTCCTGTGGCTCCCAGGCTGGTTCATCTCTTCCAGACTGGGTGGCCAGACCTGGGGTTGGAGTGGACCAGACCTCCGTCAGTGGGATGCACACGTATCGGGAGAAAATCACTCAGGAAAAGTCTACCGCCTCTTGCCTAGTGGCTCTTGTAGGTGCGTGGTAGCTATTTTTTTCAACCAGACTCAGTCTCGTATACTCTAGGTGCCTAATGGGTGTTTGTTGAATGAATTTATGAATGAACCGGAGGATATAGAACTGTTTAGCATCACAAAAGAGCCGTCTCTATTTCCATTGTTCTAAAGCTAAAAGATCTGGCCTGTGTCACTTCCTCTGGGAAGTCTTGCTGGATCTTGTCAGGAAGAACAGGGATGTGTCTCCATAGCCCCGTGTACGTGTGTGTCCTGCCATATTGCCCCGTACGTATCTGTTCAGGTGTCTCTCTCCCCCACTACGTGGTCAGTTTCTCCGCCCTGACATCCCCAGGAATGAACATAGTGTGGATGGTCAGAAACTGTTTGTGGAAGGACTGGGTGTGCAAAGCACCCCTCCACTCCCCACCCCCACACCCCTCATTCTAAACTGTGAAAACAAAGGTAGAGGTGTTTTGGGATTTTGTGTTTGTTTGTTTGTTTGTCCTTGGCTATAAAGTTTCCTTCATTCCTCATGCCAACCAGGATCCTGATATTTTGGAGAAATTACTTTATCCCTGTTATTTGCAATATGGATGGAAAGGTAAATTCAGATGCCTTATCCTCCACCTTGGAATCCAAAGGGGTCCCTGAGATCTCCCCAGCCAAACCCAGGGGTAAGTAAGTGGCCACAGTTGACGATCGGAGCGTCTGGTTTTTGAACAAATGATAGAAAGACGAAACAGGCGGTCAGAGCTCACTTATTCTCACAGCAACTCCATCTGATTGCTCCTGCCTAGAGGAATTCCTGGCAGTTCCTAATTCTGCATTTTTTTTTTTCTTCTGAGACTGGTTCTCCAAATTTCCCACGGATTCATTAAGGATTTATCCTTTCAAGAAATCCCCTTGCACTCACAGCAGCAAGACTCGGTTTTATTGCTGACAATCAAAGTCTTCTGACTGATGTCGTCACAGATTCGCTTCTGAGCCTGAGTGGATGCCCAACAGGGGACCTGGACTGTCTGTGGAATAAATAAATTGTGTCCAGTGGCCCCTCGTTTATAGCTGCCACTCAGAAATGTTCCTGAAGAGACTTACGTTTTTCGCAGATATCGTCAAAGCTCAAGCATTTGCAAACAAGTCCAGATTTCTCTCTTGGCACGTGCCAGACTTGGAGGAGTCAAATATAGGTTCTGGAACCTGCCAACTGCATTTGGGTGGACATTTAGACTCTGGGATGCTGAAACCCTGCCAGCCTAGAGGGCCTCAAATCCCTGCCAAGGGGAGGAGTGCCAGGCTGGTTGACTCTACCCACCTGTGGTCGACACCTCCCCCAAGTGTGGGTCTTGAGGACAAGGAAGGCGGTGAGTGAGAAGGCGCCACATTTATGCACACCCAGGAAAAGAAAGGGAAAGTGAACTTGGAGATTTTCCTTCAGCCGCAGCCACTGGATTTTCCAGCCAAGCTCTGACAATACAGGGCTTTGGAAAACAAAGCTTCCAAGAGAGCATTCCGCCTGGCCTCCACCCTGGGTGTGGAGTGGTTGGTGACTGTTAAAGTTAAGAGAACACCCAGGGTAAGACATTTTCGGTTTGTTTGTAATGACACTGTGTCGACCTGGAGTATCCTATCCTCTCTGTGACAAAGTTAAGAACCAAACCCGAGGGGCGTAGATATGGCATTGCCACAGAGCCCAGCATGGGCTTTGCCACTGAACATCTCAACCTCGCGGGGCTGGGGCTGGGGTCAGGGTTCAGGCGCCAGACAACCACCGGGGCTGTGGGTGGGGACTGGCTCTCCGTGCCCCCAAAGAGCATCACTGGGAGGCAGTTGTTCAGGGAAAAACGAGTCAGGGAGGCGCAGTGGAGAGAAAATGAGCTCATTTATTACACCATAGCCCTGTGGGGTAATAAGAATAGTTATGGCACTATGGGCTAGAAACTCGATGTCAGCTCCTTTAAAAATTTTTTTTTTCAACGTTTATTTATTTTTGGGACAGAGAGAGACAGAGCATGAACGGGAGAGGGGCAGAGAGAGAGGGAGACACAGAATCGGAAACAGGCTCCAGGCTCCGAGCCATCAGCCCAGAGCCTGACGCGGGGCTCGAACTCCCGGACCGCAAGATCGTGACCTGGTTGAAGTCGGACGCTTAACCGACTGCGCCACCCAGGCACCCCAATGTCAGCTCCTTTAAATCTAACGGTCTGTGAGATAAGTGTTCTTGTCCCCATTCAACAGTGGTCAAAGCCAAGGTCCAGAGAGGTTAAAAGTCATAGTGGTTCAGAGAGGAGCTCAAACTTGAGGATTGCTCTCTGATTCCACCTCCTCTGCTCTTTCTCCTCTGCTGTGCTGATCTCCTATGGTTTGAAATTCATTTTTGTTTCTAGACTTCTGCGCCTTCCCAGTACAACAGAGATTTTGGTTCAATCATCCTTGATTCCCTCCCCTCTAAAGTTATATTTTTTCTTTTTTTTATTATTTAAAACTTTTTTTTTTTAATTTTTTTTTTCAACGTTTATTTACTTTTGGGACAGAGAGAGACAGAGCATGAACGGGGGAGGGGCAGAGAGAGAGGGAGACACAGAATCGGAAACAGGCTCCAGGCTCCAAGCCATCAGCCCAGAGCCTGACGCGGGGCTCGAACCCACAGACCGCGAGATCGTGACCTGGCTGAAGTCGGACGCTTAACCGACTGCGCCACCCAGGCGCCCCTATTTAAAACTTTTTTAATGTTTTATTTATTTTTGAGAGAGAGAGAGAGAGCACAGAAGCGCAGGAGGGACAGAGAGAGAGAGAGAGAAAGGGAGACACAGAATCTGAAGCAGACCCAGGGCTTGAGCCCACGAGCTGTGAGATCATGACCTGAGACTAAGTTGGATGCTTAACCGACTGAGCCACCCAGGTACCCCTATTTCTTTTTTATTTTTGTTTCTTTTTTCTTATTTTAGACAGACTGCAAACCGGGGAGAGGGATAGAGGGAGACAGAGGGAGAGAGAGAATACCAAGCAGGCTCTATGCTCAGCGTGAGACCCCATGACCCTGGGATCATGACCCGAGCCAAAATCAAGAATCAGACGCCCGACCAACTGAGCCACCCAGGCACCCCCAAAGTTATATTTCTTTAGGACTGAGGATCCAAGACAACTATACCCACAAGAAATAAGACAACCACCTCTTGGTTGATTCAAGCACCACAGGGAAAGCTGAAGCCTGCTCACAGATGGACACGAGCAGGTCCTCCCCTGGAAGCAGAAAGAAGGGTAGAATCTAGTCTGTAGGCCTGTGGTCTCTGATGCATGTTGCCCCAGGGAATTTAAGGGAAAGAGAAGATTAATTCTGGGAAAGCTGCATGGTGGATGGGATGGGATGTAGAATTTTAGCCGGATCTTAAAAGGATGATTAGATGAGGTGCCTGGGTGGCTCAGTGGGTTAGGTGGTTAAGAGTCTGACTCTTCATTTTGGCTCAGTTGTGATTTCTTGGTCATGAGATCGAGCCCCATGCTAGGCTTCATGCTGAGCGTGGAGCCTGCTTGGGATTCTCTCTCTCCCTCTCTCTCTGCCCCTTCCCTGCTTGCACTCACATGCTCTGTCTCTCTTTCGCTCACTCTCAAAATAAATAAATAAACATTAAAACAAAATAAAAACGGAATGGTGACTAGAGTTTCGGAAAGGAAAAGAAAATTGGGCATTTTAAGCACTGATTAATAATAACAATTGCTGAAACAGAACAATCATCATTAATCACCCAAGACCTTCGCAAACGTTAATGGCATTTAATGATCGTAGCAGTCCTATGAGAGAGGCAACACTATTACTTCCATTGTGCAGATGGAAAACTCAAGACTTTGAAATCTCAGGAGACTTGGTCACCGTCAACATAGATGTTCAGTGGCAAATTGGGTGATCGAATCCACCGTGGTTCCCCAAGTTCATGCTCAGGGTTGAAAGATACAGGGAACAAGTGCAGAGCAGGGAGGCCAGGCCACAGGTCGTGGAGGAGGGGAGTGGAATATCGAGGTAGATGCAGCAGCACAGGAGACCTCGGAGCAATCCGACCTCAGATCTCGGGGGAGCTCGGGCAGCGGAGCACAGGAGAGGAGGTGAGGACAGTTCTGCTACTTCTGCCTATTCCCAGGCTAACAACTCCAGTTTGTGTCAGGGTGATCAGGACAAGAGCTCATTTTTATAGCTCCTACCCTGTGCCAAGCATGCATCACCTACCATTCCTGAGGTTTTCTACCCATTAAATGTTAATCCTTTGAGGCGGCTACAGTTATGAGCCCCACTTCAGATGAGGAAACTGGCACAGAGAGGTTAAGGCACTTGCCCAAGGTCTAGAAACTGAATGTGTGGCAGTCCAGCTCCAGAGTTGGTGGTATAACCACTCTGCACGCCGCCTGGGCAGGCCAGGGAAGGGAAGAGGCCACCAGCCTGGGTCCAAGTCTGGGCTTCGTTCCTTCCTAGGTGGCCCCGCTTTCTGCATCTGCAAAGCAGGGAGGACACCACCTGACTCCACCGATGAGGGTTAAATGACACGACTAACGCAAACTCTAGTCCGGGTGGGTGTGAGGTCAAAGGCAAGCTTCCTTCCAGCCTTCCATCCCTCTCTCCTACTCCCCAGAAGGTTTCCTCCTTAGGATCAGGATTTTCCAGACTCCTTTCCCAGGAGGGAAACACCTTCTTTTTTTTTTTTTTTCCTGAGAATGTTCATAACAAAGCAGCTTGAGGAATTTCAATCCAAATTTCACTTTCCCAGAGGGGGCTGACTGACACTTTCTCTCCCCACTCTGCTCAGAGATGCTGGAAGCATTGAGAAAACATCTGGGGTTTTCACAGTTGCCCGTGTCTTTTAAAGCACGGCTCTAAAATGCACTGGAGATTCCAGTGCTTAAAATAGGCCCCTGCAAATTCTCCAATGCCTATAATTGAATAGTAGTTAGGGGGAAAAATAGCTTTGATAATGTTTCATTTTAAAATTATAGTATTAATTGTGCTGAAGAGTCTCCACTTTCATTCAAGAAAGTGGCCTCCTCATCAGTAAAGTGGAAAGACGCAGAAGAAAACACAAAAAAAGAAGTCACACTTTTTTTCCAAACCAACTGAAGGGCAAAGCACACATAGTCTATTCCCAGGCAGAGAATGGGGCTGGCTGGAGTTTCAGAGGGAGACACACACTCCCACCTGCATAGGGGTTCGCATGAAGAAATCCTCTTGCAAGCACCCCTATGTTGCAGTGAACGGAGCCCCAGAGAAAGGAAAGACCCATCCAATACGTACGTCCAATTGTGCCATGAAGCCCTTTGGCCGAAAGATTTTAAAGGTCTTCCAGCTCAGTAGATCCCATTTTATAGATAAGGACACTGAGGCTGAGGAAAGTAGCCACCCAGGATCTTATCACCTGTAACACTTGAGCTGGTGTTTCGGGGACCGAAGGAGTTCCTGGACTTGAAGCCCTATTGGTCATGACAGAGGGAACCAGATTACTCGTGGAAAATGGCCACAGACTGTCCTGAAAGCCATTTGCCCTTGCCACCTACTGCTAGCACTTAGGACCTCCCGTTTTTCCTGCTTGTCTACAACACATTCCCAGATATCTGGCTGACTCTCGAGTCCACAGTTAGACATGTGGGTACCAGATGTGCACAGCGTTGCATCCAGCTGTGCTTTTGCCAGCTGTAGAAGGTACCATATGCCAGCTCCTACCCATAAGACATCTGAACAGGGCCCACAAGAGAAGAAGCTCCTGACACGCCACTAAGACAAAGTATCTTTCTGGGTGACAGTTGCAACGTCCTCACAACTCACCAGGAGCAGAAGTAAAGGCTGGGAACTGAATTCTGGCCAAAACATTCAAGAACTATTTATTGACTGCTTGCTCTGTGAGAGGCCCCACGCTAGTTGCTAGAGATGAGTGAACACAAGACAACAAGGGGCCCACTTTAGAGGAAAGGGATATCTGTGTTCCCCAAAGCAGCCAGAATGATCCTTTAGGAAAGTCAATCAGATCATGCATTTGCCCACTCCCAGTAAAAGCCACAACCTTTATAACGGCTTAAATAAGCTTATTTTCTTCTATTTTCCTCACTTCAATGTCTAACACATTTCCTCTTGCCCAATCCGCTATAGCATCATAGGTTCCTTTGCATTCCTAGAACACATTTGGCATGTTTCTACCTCAGGGCCTTTGCACTTGCTACTTTTTCTGGTGTGAGGCCCACAACAGGGATTCTTAACACTTGCTTCCCTTCCTTTTCCTTTTCTTCCCTTCCCTTTCTACCTCCACCAAGTACCTAAATTTTTCAGAGCTAGTCCTTATAGGTGATCAAAGAAGAAACAGGGTGGGTGATGGCTTAGTTCTATTCCTGCTCCATTTTAACTTCAATTCCGTGCCTTGTGCCCACACTCAGATTCAGATCCAGCCTTCAAGTTAGAAAACAGATTGACCATGGGCTGGCCTGCCATTCCCACCAGCACCAATGACTGGCTTCTCTCCCCTGCCCCTGAAGGAGTGAGCTGGGCCATTTTCCAGACACATCCCAGGCAACAGGCCTGCTCTGTGACACTGTCAAGAAGCGAGGAGCCTCAGGAAAGTCACAGACATAAACAAGATAAAGCCCGTGACCTTCCAGGGCACTTGGGCTTGTGGACCAGAGAGCTGTCAATGGCCTAGCTCTTGTCCTGATAACGGAGGGCAAAAACATTCCAGGAGATGTATTTGTCTCTGAGCCCGAGGGAGGGCAAAGGCTGAGCATCCTCGAGAAGCTGGGGGTGGGAGAGGCGTAAGAGGATGCCTCTTCTGGAAATTTTCTCCAGGGCACAGAGCCAGCTCTACTGTGCTTGCTGTCCTTGCAGCCCAGACGCGGGGCAAGGAATTCGGTCAAATGCAGCAACCGCTAACCTAGACCCCCAGCCCCTGCCTGTCCGGCGGTGCTAGGGGCAAACATGCTGGAGACGTAAAGGCTGAGATTCCTGATCTCCAGATTCTCACAAAAGCTGAATGAGACATGGGGGTCAATAACCTGCATGGAAAACAAGAGGGGAACAAGGGACAGACTTTAGGGCTCCGCGGAAGTAGGCAGCCATTCCGTCTGGGGTTGTGGGAGTCCAGGAATATTTCTAAGAGGACAGAACCCCTAAGCGGAGCTGTGAAGGTATGGTGTGATTCCGACAGGAGGAGAAGGCAGGGGGAACATTGCCGGGCAGACAGACTGGTGTGTTTTCGAAGGCATGGAGGAAGGTGATTGCAGATGTGTGCAAGTTCACGTTAAGGCCCCTGAAGAGCTGTTGAAGAAAAGAAGCTGGAAAGGCAGACCTGGGTTGAAATAGGAGGGGCCTTGACCGCCAGGAAAGAGGTTGGACCCTACGCTAGAGGCCGCCGCAGCTGGGACCGGCCCACAAGCTGAGCAGTAGCAAGATTAGCTGGGCTCTACATGGCGGAAGAAGGCACGGGAAGGGGGCAGAGAGGTGATGGGGTTGGGCTATCCAAGTGGGAGATGGTGAGGCCTGTGTCCCCCCGTTGCTGGGAAAAGTTGACTTTCTTTTCCCGCTTCTAAGACAGTCATTAGCAGCTACAGGGCCACTTGAGTCCACTCTGGAAATGGGTTTGAGGCAGAAAGAGTGCCCAGGTGTAAGTCTGAATCCCGTATCTGACCAAGCAGAGGTTACCAGGAAAGGCAGGAACCCAGCTAGGTAAGGGCCTGGTTTCCAAAATGCCCTGGAACTGTCCGGGTGATCCTTCTAAAACACGAATATAAACATGTCCTCGTGCTCCTTAAAACCCTTCATTGGCCCCATGTCACTTGCAGAATAAAGCCAAGATCTTTGGCTTGGCAGTCACAGCTTTGTGAAGCCTGAACTTACTTCTCTCATCGCATCCCACGGTTGCCTTCCCCTAGGCGTGTGAGGCAGTGTTTCTGAACTTATCTGCACACGCAAATCCCCTGGGCACTTTTTAGAACTTCCAAAGCTCAGACCATACCCAGGATCACCTGAGTCACCATCTCTCAGACGGCCCCAGACAATCCTGGGAACTTAGAAACAGGGCCTCTGCCCTGAGATCCGGTCGCAGATTGAGTGGGATTTGGCTGATAAACTCTGGTGGTGGCCCTGCTTCAGGCCTCAGGTCAGCGGGGTCCCTGGCTGCACGTTGCATTCAGATGCTTCCCGGTGTCTCATCTTTCTGGAAGCAGCTTCCCTGGGACAAATTTTCAAGACAAGGTCAGAGTGCAAGTGCCCCTTGAGATTTTGGCTTTTATCTGGCACCCTTTCACTTCCACTCACATCCCCGTTGGTCAGAGCAGGTGACGTGGTCAAGGCCAACGTCAATGGAGTAGAGAAATAGAGCCCGCCCTCTCTTCCGTTCTGGGAGTCACAGAGAAGGAAGGGAGTGAGGAATGGAGAATAATCCAATCTACCTTACAGGTAATCTTGTGACTTGGGACGGGTCACCTCTAGGAACCTGTTTCCTCATCCAGAGAACGGGAGAGCTGAAGCGGGGGTTCCACGGACGCCCACGTGCACCACTGCCCCTCCCAGCTCTTCTCCTCCACATGGACGTGTGCACGCATATGCACAACCATCCACCGGGTCCACACTGCACATGTGAACCATGGCTATTATTATTTTTTTTTAATTTATTTTTGGGACAGAGAGAGACAGAGCATGAACGGGGGAGGGGCAGAGAGAGAGGGAGACACAGAATCAGAAACAGGCTCCAGGCTCCGAGCCATCAGCCCAGAGCCTGACGCGGGGCTCGAACTCACGGACCGCAAGATCGTGACCTGGCTGATGTCGGACGCTTAACCGACTGCGCCACCCAGGCGCCCCAAACATGGCTATTATTTTGAAGCGCTTTGTAATTTCCAGAATGCTTCTGTACACTCGCGGCCATTTATTCATCTGCCGATACACACCCTTGTGCATACAGTCCCACACACACATATATTAATTAGTTCAAGGACATACTCTCACGTGGATGTACCATGCATGTGTGCAAATGCACACAGATGACCACATGCTTGCGTGCATGACTCACACACAGATGCATATATTCTCAGACCTGTTTCTTTACAAATATACCTTCCTTCACGTGCCTTCCCCCCCCCCCCCCCCGCCGCCACACGCACGCACACACCCGTCCTGCACCTCTGTGCTCACAGTGCATAATCAGTTTCCTCCACATGCAGGCCCCAGGGAACCAAGGGGCCACAGAGGAGACAGAGCTGCTTTCTCTGCAAGCCCAGGAGTTGCCTGGGATGCAGGGCCCGGGAGGGAGAGCCGGAGACAGAGGCACCGGCACTTGGGACCCTCTGCCTTTGCCCCCTGCTTCCTTCCTCAACCCCAGCCCCACTCCTCATGTCCAATGTATCTCGTAAGTAGGACAACCAAAAATCTTACCATCCAAACCAGGACAGAGCTGAGGGTGAACAGTTACCCCGAACAACAGAATCACCTGAAACGGTCACAGGAAGCAGATATACGATCCCCCTACCGGGAGAGACCGGATCTCCCATGATTACTCGGAGCTCATGTTTATGAACAACTCAAGGCCAGTCCAAGTTGAAGGGAACTTGAAGACCGAATCTGCTCATTTGACAGTTTGAGGCCTCAGAGAGAATCCAGGACTGGCCGAAGGTCACACAACGCGACGAGTGTAGAAGTCAGTTTTTCAGTTCCCCAGACCAGAATTCTGCCTGGTCCTAGGTCCAGTTCCTGGTGAGCAGGTCCAGACCACCAGATTAGTGGGCAAGGACTCACTGAGGGGAAAAAGCCAGTGTGGGACGGTAGCCTCTGCCACTGTGGTCCCTTGGGGGGCTCTGGAGCTGAGGGGGCCCTTCGAAGGTGTCCCAAATTAGGACAAGGAGGCTGAGGTTTTGTGCCTCTAGGGAGAGGCAACCTTAGGTGAGGAGGTGCCCTGAAGGGGAGCACAGTCCCAGACGGGGACGCAGCTGTGAGCCCAGCAGCTGTGTCCTCCGAGGGAGTGAGAGTCTCCTTCCTGCGGGGGGAAGTGGGCAACACCACAGCGGCCACCACACCCTGCGGCCCCGTGTCCCTGAGCAGCAGCTGGGATCCAGACCTCATTTCCTGGCTCCGCAGAGGCTGCTGGAATGAAATCCCTGGGGAGGGGGCTGCCGTCCCCACTGCTGCATTTTTCACTCAGGAGAGCAGAGTCTGATGTGTCTTCCAATTTCCCCCCAACCTTCCCTCCCGCACCCCACGCTGCACGATGAGGAAGCAGGTGAGTGTGGGAGACCATTTCTGTGTGGCAAGCAAATCAGATTCTCATGACAAAGTGGTGTCTTGGGCCTGTTCTGTCCAAAGGCTTTTCCCACGAAACCCCGTCAGGGGAGCAGGGCGGCCCAAGTAGAGCCCAGAGGGCGCCCTCAGAGCACTGGCCGGGAGGAATTCTGCAAATCTATTATAAAGCTGAAGGCAAAAATCAAGATGAGAAATTTCAGACTTCCCGGGGCGCCTGGGTGGCTCAGTTAATCTTCTGGCTCTTGATTTCGGCTCAGGTCATGATCTCTGGGTTCATGAGTTTGAGCCCCACGTAAGGCTCTGGACTGACAGCACAGAGCATGCCTGGGATTCTCTCTCCCTCTCTCTTTGCCCCTCCCCCACGCTCTCTCGCTCTCTCAAAATAAATAAATAAACTTAAAAAAAAAAAAAAAGAAAGAAATTTCAGACTTCCCAAATGACAAGAGACACATTATACAGGCTTCTGAGTCCAGGAACCCTGACTTCCAATCCCAGCTGTGTTGCCTACCTCCCGGAGGGCCTTGCACACTTCAAGTCACCTGTTCAAGAGAATTCGACGTGGCAATGCGTGAACCAACCCCGG
This sequence comes from Lynx canadensis, assembly GCF_007474595.2. Taxonomy (NCBI): domain Eukaryota; kingdom Metazoa; phylum Chordata; class Mammalia; order Carnivora; family Felidae; genus Lynx; species Lynx canadensis. The sequence goes on from NC_044312.2 coordinate 72,031,060, forward strand.
GGAGAGGAGAAGGAGCAGTGGGCACCAGCATGAGCTGGCATGGCGGCACCATCCCATTTTACAGATGAGCAAACTTGCTCTGGGGCCCAAGCCCGAACTCACACAGACTGTGTGACTTCAAAATTTTTTTTTTAACGTTTATTTTATTTTTGAGACAGAGAGAGACAGAGCATGAACGGGGGAGGGCCAGAGAGAGAGGGAGACACAGAATCTGAAACAGGCTCCAGGCTCTGAGCTGTCAGCACAGAGCCCTATGCAGGGCTCGAACTCAAGGACCGCGAGATCATGACCTGAGCCGAAGTCGGACGCTTAACCAACTGAGCCACCCAGGCGCCCCTGGACTGTGTGACTTCAAAGTCCTCACTCCTTCAGAGTCTTCTGTTGATTACTCCTGACACCAGGCCGTATCATTACTCCAGATTATTCCTGACACAGGGCAGATCCTTTTACTCTAGTAGAGCTGGAATAAAAATAATTCTGGTCTGTAAGCTTTCCTTGGTGTTTTATTATGTTTCCATCATATTGGTTGCAGTCATGGGGAAGGGCAAGATCTTCCTTGTTAAAAGCCCAAGAACTTCAGTGCCAAAAACAGTGGCTCCAGAGTTTTTCCATTTGAACACCCACCCCCCCCCCCCCCCACACACACACACGACTCAGAATTTTTTTCGGAGGGCCCCGAAGAATTGTTTTTCACCAAAGAGAGCTCATGGTGCTGGGCTTTTCCAGACAGCAGATCAAATGGGTTGTCAAATTTGGAGAGTTTTCCCAGTCCCTGGAATGCTGGCTGGGCTGACAGTAGGGGCTGTGGATGACACATGCAGCTCCGTCAATGTGGGTGGCTGAGTCTCCTGTGCCAGCCCCCGCTAGGGAACTGACGGTCTGCTGGGGGAAACAAACATTAAAACAGGAAATTACAACAGGTTAATAACAACACAGAGTAGTAGAAGCAAGTACACGGTCCCCGAATAACTTGGGAGGGGCGCTAGCCCTGTTGTGGAGACTCAAGGAAGATTTGCTGAAAAAACTACCAGCTCCTTCAGGTTTTGAAGGATGAATAGGAGTTTCCTAGGAACTTATTATTTAATGTTCATGGTTCATTTTGCTGTCTGGAGAGTGGAGAGAAGAAAACAAGAGAAGGTGGCTTCTATGGACAGTGCACATGCTATCTGCCAGGCTGCATTTGGGATTTTACACACACTTAGGCATTATTTAATTCTCACAACAGCTACATGAGATAGGAGTTTCACCAGAAGGAAAGTTAGGATCAAGAAGGTAAGTTGAATCACTTACCCAAGGTCACAAAGCCAGCAGGTGCTGGGGCCAGAGACCCATCTCAGTGCTTTTAGCTCTGACTCCCTGGCTCTTTCCCAGGTGCTGGCTTCTGTAGCCGACAGGAGGTGTGTGCCTTAATGGCATCTTTTGTAGCAAACTCTACACTTATTGAGATTGAATGGTGCTAAATAATTAGACACTGATGCAGCAAAAGGTCTTGTTCAGAATTCACCCTACACAAATCTCCTAATCTGTTCGCAGAAGCTTCAAGTCTCCAAAGTGTTGTCCTACTCGGTACTTACTAGGTGCTCAGTAAATATGAGTTCACTTTTTGTTTTTTTTTCCTTAGTCTTCCAAGAGTCATGACCTGTGTCCAGGGTAGATAGGGCTAACCTCACACCTATAGGGACCTAGGTGTCCCCACAGAATTAGGGCTTTTATTGTCTTGCACGGTAATTCTCTAGCTGTTGGACAGTCTGAATCACATCATGGAGCAGACCCATGGTTTTCAAACCGGGTTCCAAGAGGCCCAGAGGTCCCGGGAGGTGGTTCAAGGGTGGGGGGCTCAGTGGTCAGGACTTCGGGCCACCCCCCCCCAGCCCCCAGGCAAACAAAAGCAACGGCTCTTTCAAGCGCTTTGTATATTGGGCTTCCGGCAGAATTTCATGCTCTTGAGAGCAAGTGTTGAACACAGAAAGTAGAAAGTGGAGAGAAACAGTTCAACATGACCAGAGCATCTCCCAATGGGTTGCTTTCCTTCTCATGTTTCCTGTCTCCTGCCCTCCTTAATAGGAAATGCCCCATGCTGCCTCCTCCCTGCGTCCCATCCCCCCTCGGAGACCAGTCACAGAAGAAAGAGGAGCCAAGGTCTGTGCCGGCAAAGGCCGACAGCGCTGAAGCCCTGAGCCCTTGGCACACGCAGAGAAGTGAACCCTTGGCTTTCCGTCCAAAGCGATGTTTTCTGCCCTAACCCAGGCTGCGGGGTCTTGTTGGCTGAAGCAGTTTTGAGACGGGAGGACGCAGGGCCTAGGACAGCAAGGTAAGGGCAGAGAGGCGTGTTGAAATGAGCCAATGAGTGTGGCAGGAACAGACGCCTTCTTCCTGCCCGACACCCAGCGAGGTGGAAGACACGCAGACGCCGGAGCCAGGAGGAGCTGAGTTCAAATCCTGAGTCTGTCCTGATCAGCTGCATGACCCTGAGCAAATCAGCTCCTTCTAGTCTTTACTTCCTCATCTACAAAATGAAAATAGTAACTCTGCTACAGAATCAAGTGTGAGTGCATGCATTCTATTAAATACATTAGGGGCGCCCGGGTGGCCCGGTGGGTTAAACGTCCTGCTCTTGATTTCAACTCAGGTCGTGATCTCGTGGTTGTGAGTTTGAGCCCCGCATCTGCTCTGTGCCAACAGCACGGAGCCTGCTTGGGATTCTCTCTCCCTCTCTCTCTGCCCCTCCCTGGTTTGCTCGCTCTCTCTCTCTCTCAAAACAAATAAATATTTAAAAAATTTAAAAAATATATTAAGCATGTATCAAAATATAGTTTGAAGAATGGAAAAACAGTAGGTGCAGACTAGCTGCCCCTGAGTAAACAGAGGCCCCTTTTCCCATCCAGCTACCGTAACTATAGATTCCGGATCGTACACTGGGACATCGGCGTGTGAAAGGATGCAACACAGTGATGTAAATCAATGTCCTCCTACAACTCCTGGCACACACCGGGCGTTCTCTGCACGCCCCGCCCCCCCTCCTCTGCACGGCACGCCCACAGCACTGCCATCCTGACCGCCTCCCAGCTGGGCTACAGACACAGTCTCCGAGATGCACCTGCCCCAGATCCCTGCTCCCATTTCTTGCATATGGAGTCACCCTAATCTTCCCCCAAACACATGAGCCACACAGGACGGATGGAAAATCTCCACTGGCAAGTTCCCGAGATCCTAGTCACCAAAGTGTTGTCCGATTTAATTCTCCACTTCCGTTTCATACAATCTGCGAAATTGGTGTCAACAGCCTTGCTTTCCCCTTGTAATGGTGACCTTGTGGCTCAGAGAAATAAGCAGTTTCCTAAGGACCCGTCCGCCTGGTGGGGCAAAGCTGAGGGTTGGGGTCCCATCAGGGCTGTCTGTCACCAAAGAATCTTCTGCAACATCACTCTGCTCCCTGAAGTGGGTTAGACTGGGCACTGGGTGGAGACGCTCTGGATCCCAGCGCGGGCTCACCATCAGCTTGCTGCTCTAGAGCCTGTTTCTTCCCCTGAAAACGACAAGGGTCCCTTCTGTCCTCAAGCCGCATGCCTGCATCCAGGTTCCAGGGCCAATCCGAATGGGCCGTGAGCTCCCTGTCCTCCCTTTGCCCAAGCTGTTCCCTGCACTTTGGCCACCTCCCTCATCGCCCCATGTCCACGTGGCGAATTAAGCTCTAGGATTCCGCACGGTCCTCTCTCGCCTCCTCCGGAAAGCCGTCCTAGAGGACTCCAGGTGGAGTCAAGTGTGTCCCCCCCCACATTCTCATAGTCCTACATCTGCACCGCAGCTACGATCCTTTTCCTGGTGCGTAGTGTGAGGCTGGGGCCGTCTCTTCGCAGACTGGGAGCCCTCGCGTGTCTCTTTATCTTTATACCAGAGTTCACCACAGGATACTTGCTCAGACGAAGCTTACAGGATGAACACATTAATGAATAAAAGCAGACAGAGAGTGAGGGAGGAGGGAGAGCATCAGGGAACGAGTTCAGGGTTTTGTTGGGTTGCATGACTTAGGAACAGGTTACTCTTGCAATTCTTCCGCTGCTGACTTCGTGTCTCCAAGGCGATCGGGAACCCAGGCTCACAGCATCGCATCCCTGTACCACGTAATCTAGGTCTGACCCTGGGAACCAGCTGTGGAGCTGGGCCCCAAGTCGCTGTGACAAGTGTCTGTCCTGCTACCAGTGCCGGACCAGGATACGGTCCTATCTTGCCCTGGCCTGTCCTTTTTCAGACCAAAGAGTTCTACTCATCTCCTCACCTCCTGACATCTCCCTCCAGCTTGCCACCCTGGCTGGCTGGATGGTGACAGGGCCTGCTGGCTGTCCATGGACAGGTGTCTCAGATAATGACGATCCGCCCAGTTTTCCCATCTCTGTGTCTCCCTACCTGCTAGGTCAGCCTCCCTTCATTCTCGTTATGGCTGGGAGATGGCTACATCCTTATGTGCCGGGCTTTACCCCATGGGGCATCCCTGGACCAGTGCCAACCTCTTCCTATCTGCCAGCGATAATCTGGCCAGTCCTAGTTCAATCTGGAGATGGGATGGCAGGCAGGGCTGGGGATCACTTCCAGTGAGGCTCTGGTTGTGGGCACGCACGACAGGTGTTGAAGCTTGACCAGGCCACGGAAAACATAAAGGTTACATGTGGTACGAACCTCAGGCGTGTGCCTTTGGGCAACTCATTTTCTCTCCGTGGGTCAAAGGATTTCTCATCTGCAAACTGGAGATAAGAATGCATAACAATTACTTCTGAGAAGTGTTTCCAAGAACACATTACATAATGCGTATTAACCTCAGGGCCTGGTGCGCAGGGAGATCTTAACGGACCTGAGCCTCTTTCCACATCACTGTCTCTTGTTGTTCTCGTTGTCGCTGCTGTCTTTACGAAGGGTGCACAGCCTACCCAGGTACGTCCCCTGTGCTGCCTCTTTTCCTCAAACTATTCATTAATATTCTGAAGACTAAGTCAGGGAGGCAGTAGCCTCACACCAGGCTTAAAACTAATCAAGTCCCCGTCAATCCAAATGAACTTTTCTCACTGATTCTCAGATCTTCTGCATCTTGCCACTGGGTGTCTTTTCCCCACATAATGAAGTTTGGGCGGCCCTGGCTGCCACTGCCGGCTGGTCCCCGAGTGTGACCTCCACACAGTCGCAGCTGCTCCCAGGCCCTGTGCTGTGAAGCCGCACCCACCCCCCTCCCCACCCCCATCGTCTGTCTGCCTTCTCATCGGGGAACCACAGGACCCTACAAGATTAACATGATGGCCTTGCAATTCTGCATCCAAGACATGTCATTTTCCTTCAACACATTTGGAAGGAGGGCAAGTTCTACTTTGTAAGGACCGTCACTTATTTTGAACTGGAAGAAAATAATTTATTTGCTCAAAGTTGTGTTTTTCTGCCAGGCGCACACACTTCCCTTTTGTGATGGGAAACGGGTCCTCCTGGAACCCCACAGAGTCTACTCTCCAAAGCCATTCCAGCGAGGGGCTTTCTTCCTCAGTTTATTTCAACGAACTAATCCTACAACTAAGAATGAGTTCACAAACAACCACATGAACGGAGGTGACAGGCAGTGAGGTAGGTGTGTTAGCAGGCTTCTTGCCTTTCTGGTGTTTCCAAGACAGCCAGAAGACTGTCCCTCGTCTGCCTGGAAATCAGTTCAAATTCTTTCTACTGTGGAAAGAAATGATTGGGAGGGCTCCTTCCAACACCTGGGCCCTGCCTCTCGGCTCAGAAACGCTGCTGCAGTTTCTGGTGTCACCGGTCACCCAACTAAAAGGGCTTGTCTGCATTTTTCTAGCCACAAGTGCTGGGCCTTCTGGCCTGGAGCCCCCCACTTGGGGACACCTCTCAGAGGCTAAGATTTTGTCAGTGACAAACTAGAAGGTTCAAGACCTTGAAAGAAGCTGCAGACGCTCAGGCTCTGGATGACTATGCCTGTAGGGAGCACAGTGGAGTGCTCCCACCCCTTCCACCTCTCATGAACCATTTTCAACCCATGTTCAGTTCTTGGATGTGGAAGGGATGTCCTCTAGGACCCGTCTTCCCGCGATGGAAAAGGTAAGCTTGTACACCAAAGGAAGCTGCCTCGGACATTCTCAATATGACTCAACGAGAAGAGAGAGGGTAACTTGCTCAGGGTCACACAGCATGTGACCATTGAAACTGGATTTTGAATCCAAGTTTATTTGCCTTTAGATTATGCCTTTCTGCTCTGTTACTACTTAGAAGGCAGGCTCAGTGCTTCTGAGACCCTGGCGGACGTGTGCTTTCCCCAAACCTGTAAACTTTGCAGATTACAGCCAGATCTCTTGCCGTCTGCTCACTTCCGGAGGGCTTCTCCAAATGCCAGGCATCCCACTGGGTTCACGTCCCAGAATGTTCCTGACACTCAAGCTCTCACTTGCAGAGAAAAGCTGGACCCCAGTCCCGACATTGGACAGACCCCATAGGAACTTTATTTAAAAGTCTAAGAAGCGGGGAGAGTAAATGAGAAATCATTAAGGCAGCGGCAGGCTTTCATCCCAGGGAGGGACTGTCACTGCTCACACCTCCTGCACTGGCTGGGGATTGCATTTGTGTTTAATAACAACTTTGATCCCCCTGCCAGCGGCAACGGTCATTGAGAAATCCTGACATAAAGAAGGTATCTGGGAGATAAAGTTCTGCAAGCGATGATTACTAGCACTTAAGTTCTCTTTTTGTTGAAAGGAAGAATCCCAGATTGAACAGTGCATTGAATGATATGACAAGCAAGTACTTGATCCCTGTCCAGCTGGAGGGGGATTGTACCCATCAGCAGCTTTTTAGCTAAGGACGTCTTTATATTTCCCTTCTTTGTCTGGGCCTCTCCAGTTCCTCCTTTTACTTCATGTCAGCACTATATAGTAGGTATGCCAAGTGGTTTTGAAATTTAAATTACAGTCTCTTTTTCAGATGTTATTGGAAAGAACATGTAATTTATAACCACGTGTTAGGAGTACAGGATGTGCATGGTCCACTGCCAATTTTTCTTTTGTAAAGTTAATAAAACTTTCATAAAACACTTATACACTTGTATATTTCATGGTAAAGATTTTTTTTTTATCTCATAGGCTAATGTAAAGATTTATTAAAACCATTTTTTTGTTAAGAGGAGTGTCAATAGTTTGCAGCTGAGTGTAATTTTGAATCCGTGGAAGATGACGATCTGATGGAAAATGACAGTAACAGCTTTGTTGATTTAGCACTAAAAATAAAGGGGCCTTTCAAACGCGAGAATGCTCTAATATCCAGAGTGGGCTAGGACGCACTCAGGCCAAGGGAGGCGAGCCGAGCCGGCCACCAGCACTCCAGCCCCTGGCAAGAGCAGAGAAGGACTGGATGGAGCCCAGGTGGGAGAGTGAGCGGAGGCCCCCAGGGATTAGCTGGAAAGACAGCTCTTGTTGGGGAGGGAGGTGCCAGGAGGAGTGTCTGGGGCCCCGCTGGCTGTTGCTTCTTGTGGCAGAAAATTCCAGGATCTGCCTGCCCCCATAGGCACGCCCAGCCTTTCCAGCCTTCCCGGGAACCTGGTTTTTCTCTGAAGGTCAAGGAATGACCGTAACAATGAATTTGTTACAATCCGGCACATTCCTTCCCCCCTCATTCCCCCCAACCCTGCCGCCTCCAGCATTCCACATCTACCCCAAACTTCTTTTTGAACGATCATTTGAAGGAACCTCATTTAACTTTTTCCCAATGATATGCCCCCCGAGAGTCCTGGAAGAGCCTTTTCTGGTTTTTCTTTTCTTTTCTTTTCTTTTCTTTTCTTTTCTTTTCTTGTTTGTTTGTAGCTGGTAAATGGGCGTGCTCTCCTGTGTGGGCTTGGGTATGCAGTTTGCCTCAGAATTCCATGATTTGGAGAAGTGAAGTGACCTCTCAGAGTTTCTGGGTTCTTGTCCATGAAAGGCAGATGATAACTCTGACCTCCAGACCCCTTTACCAGAGTGTTCTGAGACTCGCGGTTTGCAAAGCATATGGATGGGCTTTGTGAACTGCAGGCGGTGAGCCTGGCAACTCCTTTTCTCCAGGCTGGATCCATCGCCCGTTAGAAGGCCTGGTGAGAGGCTGGCAAAATGCACAAAGACCCTCATCCCTCAGATGTTGAGACAGGCTGGATTTACAAAGACTAAAAAGCTCGGAGGAAATAAAGAGGAGGGGATGATTATTAACTGTGTGCCCACGTCCTTGCATTAGGAAGTCCTATTGTCCCCATTTTACAGATGATGAAAGTGGGACCACAAAAGGCCACGCTGTCGGCCCAGGTCGCAGAAAAGTGACACAAGCAGGTTTCAGACTTTGGCCATTCAAGGTCTGAAGCTTATCTTCTTCCGGTCGGCACCATTAGTAGTGGGGAATGTCGTCCAGTGGTTCCTCCCTGCTAAGCACCCTGCTAGGCACTCGGTAAGCAGTCTCGCCCTTAATCCTCATGCTGGTCCTGCGAATCACTGTTATCCTCCCGCAGAGAGGCCCCGAAGGGGTGACCAGTTCAAAGGGTGTGGCCTTCGCCCCTTAGAGTTATAATTCCCCGTTGAGAAGCCTGTCTTCGGTGGGAATCCAGGAGCTCTACCACCCACCGCTCCCCAAGTTGAAGGTGGGCTCCTGACGTTTGGCTCAGGAACTGAGGCGTCAGTACCCCCAGGCTCCCCATGGGCCTGTGGCCCGGCTCCCTCACTCTGTCCTCCCCTTCCTGGTTCTTCTGGCTCTCCCGCATTATCTTGCTCCTTTCCCAACCAAAGTGGGGCTCGCCTAGCAGCTTTTCTCCTGGTGACCCTCTCTGGCACCCCTGGGGCAAGGACCTGGCATATTCCTGGCTTAGGGGCGGGGTTTCCTTTGCTGGAGCCCCTTCCGGCCGCCTCTGCCACCTGATTTACTGGCTAACTTCTAATCCTTGTGGAAGTTTCTGCTTCCTTCTCATTTCTTCAGACCCTTCCTGACCCCTCCGACTGGATCAGGCCATCTGTGTGCGCTTTCATATCATCTTGTGTTTTCCCGGCACCTCTCGCAATTACAATGATGCATTTATAAAATCACTTACTTGCGGTCCGTGTTGCCCACTAGACTGTGAACTCCAGGGGAAGAGCCACTTCGGTCTCACCCATTGCTTATGCATTTTCCATACCCAACGTGTTGTCTGAGGAGCCCTCTCCAAGACCTCATACTGCCGCCGAATAGTCCTCCTCTTCAAGACAAAAGATGCCCTCCCTGATGGCCTCTTGCCTTTATAGCTTGCCCAATTTGTGACTGTGCCCTGTGTCCCTAAATAGTGTCACAGAGTCCAGGTAGGGGCTACTCTGGTGACAGCCTTCACCGATGCACATCTGAAGGAGAAGGTATAAATGCCCAGATGGTGGGAGGTACTGGAAGATACCCCATGGCCCAGCCTCCCTCCATGTCTCAGCCACTCTGAAATGTGGATCGCAGAGAGCTTTAGGCTCCTAGGAGAGAGAGTAGACGAGAACTTGGGATCCCGGGACAAAAAGCCCCAGAGAAGTGATAGAAGACCTTCTGAGACCTCTGTCACTGTCTCTCTGGGCAAAGAGAGACCCCAGAAGCAAAGCCTGGAGTGTGAGTGTGGATGTTTTCCTCCCAGGAGATGCCTCTTCATCGGGTCTAGGGGAGGACTGTGGTTTCACGGAGCAAGCCACTTCCAGGCACACAGCTTTGTTCATGGCTGTTGCTGGCGATTTTGCTGCTATTGTCGCTTGCGGATGAGGCAATGGGGTCTAGTGGAGGGTGTGGCTTCTGGAGACTGAGCGTGAGCTTCTCAGGCCCGGAGCTTGAGAACCAGTGGCGGGAGCCTCCCGTGTGCGCATGCTCGCAGTGTGACCAGGCTGTGGCTCTTGAATGGGATCAGCCAGGCTCTCCTGCAGCTGCCTATAGCAGAGGAGTGTTGGCAAAGCTGGAGGGTCTGCTGCTCACCATCTCTCTAGCTTGAGACAAGTTCGCAGAGTGGCTAAGAGTTCAGGTTCCACTGTCAGAATCTCAGCTTCTTAGCTTCATCATCTTGGGGAAATTACTTTGTGTCTCTGTGTCTCAGGTATAATCATAAGCAGGGACGGCTTCATGAGCATTAAGGTCTGTGTCCGCACAGAGCCCCATGCTCGGAAGGGTGCTACACTTGGTTTAACGCTCTGCTCTGACCATCTTGCAATTCTCAATAATTTTTTTAAACAAAAGGCCCATATTTTCACTTTGAATCGAGCTGGGTTTTGCAAATAAGTAAATATTATAAAATATATATTTATTATAAGAGTGAGGGTGAGGAACGATGAGATAAAGCAGCTTTGTACCTAGCATACATTAAGGGTCCAATATTAAAGGGCCATTATTACGACTGCCTCCTGTCTACCGAGTACTTCATACCTCTCCAGCTTCCTGGCAGGAGGTTGGTGAGAAAGGACATCTCTAGGCCTCAAAGACGGTCAAGGACAGTCTTTAATCTTCTAATAGAATTCAGACTGAATAGAAACCAGAGACCTTGGCTGGCCTCCTGACACATTTCCCGAACAACCGCTTGAGGTATAAAGTAGGGCCTATAGGTGGCAGGTTGGGAAGGGCTGGCCCCGGGGTCACCTGGGTGACAGGCTGCCCAAGAACCAAGTTCACACTCTCCTCTCTTAGTGCCCCACCCTCAGTAGCAAAGTCACTCACTACACCCAGCAAGTTGAACCGTTCTGATGCTATTTTGCCAGACCAATCATTCATCTCTGCTCTCCCGAGTCTAGGAGTTTGTGACTGGGTGCACTTCCCGGCTGGGCACATCCCAAGGAACAGAAACAGGTGCAAGGAATGTTGGCTTCACTCTTGTTTCACCTGGTTGATAGATTAGCACGTCTGCGTCTCTCCCCAGTCCTCTCTGACCACCTCTGGCTCTTCTAACATGTGTAGTCACAGCCAGTAGTAAGTCTCTCCTTTACTCTTTTAACCTCTCTCCAACTCATTCCAGAACTTCTGTCTGATCTGAATGCTAGACTGCCTTTGTCCATTTGGTTCACCATCCCTCTGTCTCTCTGATGTATCTAGGAACCCAAATCTCCTTACTGAAAGCAGACATTTTCTATTCTATTCGACCAAAATCTGTTTGTTTTTTTTTACTACTTTCTTTATTGCCAACAGCTGGCAGTATGGCACCGCCCCTCAAGTTTCTTCTGCAATCCCAGGTATTCTTTAATGGGGAGAGGGGCCAGGAGAAGCAGAGGGTCTCTTTAGCCGTGAGGAGCCAGGGAGGCAGAGGAGTATCCGCAGAGCTAGGCTTTGAAAAGGGGGCTCTGAAATTCAGCCCAGTGCTTTTCTTCCTGCCGCATGATGTTGTCTCTGTTGAAAAATTCTCCTTCCCCAAACACAGCGTACAACAATCCCATTGAATGCGTTGCCAATGATAAACTATGTATGGACAAATAACAACAGTGACAAAACCACGCACAGAGACAAGGCAGTCTGTGTCGGGGAAGAAAGAGAAAAATAAATGAAATTAACAGTGGGAGACAAAAACAGAGGAAAACCCAGCAATTAGATTAATCATAGACTTCCAGGAAATTGGCCCAAATTTCTTTAAAATCTTGTTGATTGTTATTCAGATTGAAGGGTTCCCTCAGCAAGATTAGCCAGAGCCCATCAAGCTTGCATACCAATGGGCTGCATCCCACAGGGAGCTGCTAGGCTCCCAGGGCTGTGTCCCTGCTGTGTGGGTCACCTGTGCAGGTGTGAGGTCCACTAGGCAGAGACTGCTACTGAGGATCACGAGGTGGCATTTCCAGTCCAGGCTCCTTGGCCAACGCACGTTAGGACTTTGAATAAATCGCACAACTTTCTGGGCCTCAGTTTCCCCATTTGTTGAAGAGTCAAGTTCTACCTGCCCTTCGTAAATCAGCGAGCGGGTTTTGAGATGTTGAAGACGGAAGATAGATGTGAGTGTCCTTGGATAGGCCCAAAGCGCTACGCAAGTAGAACATAGCTTTTTGAGTGTTTTCAGGCTCAGAAAGAAAAGTTACGGCCCCCTCCACGCCCTCGGACTGAGGAAGTGCAGCGTGGTCCTAGACCTGGTGAGTTGCCACGAAAACGTTCCAAAGCCTTCGGATTCAGTAAAGCCTTCAGTACGTTTTGACCCGAATATTCTTCCTTCTTTTATGATCTGCATTGAAAAGAAAATTGAATAACCTATCTCTGGATTTATTAATGCTTAAATCATTAGTATCTTGGCTCCAGAATGCTCTCGGATTGCCAGAGGGACGTCAGTGATTTCAAATGCCTGGAAGTCGCCCTTCACCCATGGTGAAATAATCTAAGCATAAAAAGGTTTGGGTTTGGTTTGAGGGACTGAATGCCTGAGTTCCTCTTAGAACCGAACTCTTAAAATACAACTCTTTTTGGCTCACGGTAAAAAAACATAGATATTGACTGCTTACTAGGTGCTAGGCTCTATGCTAAGTGCTCTGCATGCATTATTTAACATGATCCTTACAACAACCCAGTGTGGTAAGTTCTATTAATATTCTTATTTTAAGGATGTAAAAGTAGCACACCCTTAAGTATTATGGAAAAGATTTTGACCAATTTTTTCTTGGCTTCTGTCTTTGAATCTTTGAATCCTATGAAAGAATAACTAATCTGAGGGCTGAAGAGAACAGCCATCCAGTATTACGTGTATCAAAATATGTCTGCACTAGATTTAATAAGCTTGAGAAAAAAATTAAGTAGAATCCTTTGCTGCGGGACTTCTCAGGGACTTTGAAATGAATAAAGGGGAAGATACATGCGTCATTTTCCAAACTAATTTGGAATTCTAATATTCTTCAGAAAATCATTTAGAAAATGTTGGTATAGATCATCATATCATTTTATAGAGGAAGAAACAAAGGTTCAGTCAGGGGAAATAATTTGCCCCAGGTCACAGTGTGTTAACAGTAAGGTCAAGATAGCAACCCAGATGTCCTGAGTCCAGGCCTAAGCCCCATATTCCATTCTAATTGTGGGACCCCCACAGTTTCAAGCCAGAAGGGCCCCACAAATAATCGTAGATCACAAATCTCACATTTACAGGCTCAAATGGTCACAGATATTAAGACAGAAGAGAAGATTTTATTTACATAAACTCGTTGGTTCTTGAAGGGGCTTTATTAGTTAGAATTCTCTAGAGAAACAGAACCAGAACCAGTTGGAGAGATTTTAAGTCATTGGCACATGTGATTATAGGGTCTGGCAAGTCCAAAATCTTTAGGGCAGGCCCACGGGCTGGAGATACAGAGATGAGGTGATATTGGAGGTTGAGTCTAAAAAACAGAATTCCCTTTTCCTCTGTGACCTCAGTCTGCTTTCTCTTTAGGCCTTCAACTGATTGGATGAGGCCCACCCAAAGCAAGAAAGGTAATCTGCTTTACTCCAAATCTGCTGATTTAAATGTTAATCTCATCTTAAAAAAAATAAAAGAAAATAAGAAAACAAACAAACAAACAAACAAAAAGCCTTCACAGGGGCATCTATATTGGTGTTTGAGCAAATATCTGGGTACTGTGACCCAGCCAAGTTGAGACACAAAATAGAGGCCATGTTATTTCCGGCCGTTAAAATGCAGATGACATCTTTCCACATTATCCTCATCAACACAGCATGTACCCAGAGATCAACCCTTGCTCTGGCCTCCAAACTAGGCCCAGTGTGGACTCAGCAGTACCACGGAGGTGCCTCATAGATGTCATCAGTGGAGGAGGCTAGAGACAGTGGCCAAGGAGGAAGCCTGAACTGGGTATATTCAAGGATTCCACCATGCTGCCCTCCCTCAACAAGAACAATTCCACTTTTGTCTGTTACATATTAGACTTCCATTTAAACCAGTGCTAAAATTTATTCGAAATCTTAGTCTACACTAGTCCTCCACCTCCTCCAGACCCTCCTTGCTCCAAGTGGCTTTGAAGGACAAGCATCATCAGCACCACACAAGAGCTTATCAGAAATGCAGAAGGTCGGGCCCCCCTCCAGAACTACTGGATCAGAATCTGCATTTTAACATGATCCCTGGGTGACTTCAAAGCACTTTGAAGACTGAGGAAGAAAGCTCTACAGGTCAAGCTTTTTGAGGACAGAGACCAGCACGGAGCCAGATGCCTAGTAGGCAGTTGAGAATTACTTTTCTTTTAAATGATGGCCTCACTTAGGAAACTGAGGTCTAGAGGAGGGAAGGTTGACATTGTTAATTAGTAGAGTGTTGGTACCAGAAAACAAGATTCTCTGATTTTGTGTGCTTTGTGCAGGAATACGACTCCTCCCTGGAGAGCCCAAGTTATTGCTGAAAACAGTGAAGTCTCCGGTCTGAGCATTTCAGAAACCAAGATGTTCCAAGGGAAGCATCCAAGTTCTCTGTGTTTGTGGGAAAACTCTCTCCAAGGAGTTCTATCCGGCAAACAAAATCATTTGGCAAGAGCAAACAAGCTCCCCCCGAGGGGTCCCCTGGAATGGAAGAAAACTGAACTATGTCTTTACCTGCAGGCACATTCAAACTGAAATAAAAATCCCCTTCTCTGAAACCTTGGGTCCATCTAAACTGTCTTTTTCTGCAAGGACGGGAGAAATTCTGAGCCAACGATCAGTTGAGGAGTTAATTTGCTTCTGTGCTAAACGGCTTGCAGTGAGGCTGTCAGAGGGGAGAAGCAGCAGCAAATGGAGAAATCTTTGATCCTCGGTTCAGCCAACTTCTTCCGGAAACTTGAATGGGAGATCAAACATGAACAGCAGTGCGGGCGCTGGGCTCTGTCCAGAGCTATAGGAATCCAATACTCCAATAATCATCCAGCTTCGACAGAAGTCAACCCAGGAAGCTCACCAAGGAAAAGGCTTGAGGAAGGAGAGGACTGAAGCCGTGACTAGTGAGGGAGAGGAGGAGAGGTTTGCAAACAACCTTGGGCTGTCTTCATTGGAATACTCCTCCGGTGCATTTCTTCCCTTATCCAGCCAGCCTTTCTCATAAAACTCAAAAGGAAACAAAGATGAAGTCGAATATCATCTGCGTTTCTAGACTCAGGTAAAAATTCGAGGGCCTGGTCTTGGTTTTTCCATGCTACGACTTCACACGATCTCAGCCTCAGGAGCCGACTGACTGTCTAAGCAGCACTGTATACGTGGTCACAACCAGCACTTCTGTCTAGATCACATGGGATATTCATCATAAAGCCCCTCACATCTGTGAAGCACCTCATAGTTCACAAAGCATTTTCACACTCTTTATCTCATTTTTCCTGTGGTGGGGAGGGTGTGGGGAGTGTCTATGTGTTCCAGGGGCTCAGAATCGATTGCTGCTGCCTCTTCATCACATTTTCACCCCAAGAATCCTGGTCATAAGTGATACATAGGACAACATGATCAAAGTCCGGCAAATCCTGCAAGTGTGGTCACTTAAAGCTGCCACAAATACAAAATCTCATTACAGTCACTGACATACAGCCAACCACACTGATATTTGGCAGAAAGACAGGACAGATAGGCAGAATAGTGCTTCTCATAACCGTCGGAGCACCCAGAAGGTTACCACCTTACCTTGGTACTCCCAGACCAACTGCATGGAGTGGATACTAAGTAAATTTGTACCTTGGCACATAATCTCTACTCATGGGCTTGGTCCTGAACTATGTTCTTCGGTTCCCCTAGCTCTCAAATGTCCTGGCCACCCACTAAGGTACTGGGTCTCCCTTTCTTTCCTCCCTCTCAAATACCCCCCTAACCTCCACCAAGATTTGCTTTACAACCCTGACTTCTTGTCAATGTCAAGCACAACCTAGCTCCCTTGCCCAATGCTTACTTTAGTATCATTCTCATCTAATTCAGCCTAGCCTAAAGGACATTGTGCATCAAAGGACGAACATACCAATCTTTGAGGGGGAAAAACACAAAATTCTGAGAAAAGCTCCATAAATCCACACCTTGGCATGATCCGCTGTAGAGTCACCCAGTATAAAGAGAAACTAACTTCACCTAGTGAGCTCTGGAGCTATTAAGTGGTGGCCTGGCCAGCTCAGCCATCTTTAGGTGAGTTGATACTAATGCTTATGGCTAATAAAACACAGCCCTTTTCTTCAAGAGGCTTAGAGTCCAACAAGGAAGACAGACATTAAACATGTAGTTACACGTTTGTTGTGATGGAGATTTCCCAAGTCTTTTGGAGGACCTTGCAGGTAGCAAGACCACACTGAACAGCTTCAGGGGGCACTATTCAGATTAGAGGCAGCTCACATCATCTACTGGTCGGGGAGGTCCTTGGCACCAATTCTGTAGAAGCCGACCACATAATGCTGACTTTCGTAACACATGATTGTCTATGGCAACAGTCAAGATCTTAGCCTTAAATAATGAGGCTGCCTTGCCCAAAGAGCTCTCAAGTATCCAAAATCCAATAGAGCTGTAGGTGGCTCAGAAAAGTGGGGTAGATACCATCTCTGAAATGTCTTCACAGGACAGGCATTATTGGAGAGAGCCCATCTGGCTGTAAAGTAGAGAAAAGTCTCCAGGCTCTGTGTTCAGAGGATTGGAGCTCCAGATCTGTGACTTCAAGCTTCATGGTCTTGGGCAACTCAACCTGGTGATCTTTACTCCTCCCCCTTCCGAAGGGCACACTGATATCATTTTCATGAAGTTTCTTGTGAAAATGAAGTACAAAGTGCCTGGCACACAGTTGAAGCTTTAAAACTGTTTCTTCTTTTCTTTCTTTTCCTTTTCCTAAACTTGGAAGAGATTCTAGAATGCAGGAGTTGGGAAGAAAACAAGAGATCACCTAAAATGTTTTCATTTTCTAGATTTGTAAGCTGAAACACAATTTGGAATTAATCTGATTATCAGTCATTGAAACACTCCAAAAATAATATGAAGCAATGATTATCATCTGCTTTATGTGGATGAGGCTCAGTTGTGTTGACAGTTTTACCGTCTGTAAAATAAGGATAATAATTCTGACTCTATAGGATGTAGGTTTAAATGAGAAAATACAGGAAAGTATCAATAGTTCTGTTAAGGTTTAAGGCTTGCTTAAGGTTACAGCCTGCCTTCAGGAACAGGGAGGTGTGGAAAACAAGGAATTTGTACTTTTTCTAGCTAGAATATTTTTTTAAATCTTGGTTATTTACAAGTGGGTGGTCTAAAGTGTTAAGAAGTCTCACTATAACCCTTTGGAATAGCAAGAGGTCAGAGAGAAGAAACCTCTCTTTTATACTTGATGGCTGTCTCCGAACTAAGGTGGAGGCTACAAGGTTTCTATCCTGTCTGTCCCTGCTTGCCCCAACAGAGAGAGAGGGACTCTGGGGGTGCATTCAGAAGGACACAGAACTGATAGGAGGGGGCCCAAATGTTCACTTCCTGAAACATTGGGGAAGTTTACCCATGACTCGAGTTTGAACCAGGCCTTTTTCTGAGTGACCCCAAGGCAAGAATCTCCTGAGATTCCATCTGTCAACAGTTTACATCTCACTTGAACTTTCTCTAGAGCTATGGAGCCATGACTACTGGTGAGATGTTCTTTGTATAATAGCCTGAAATCAGGACAATTATTGTTGGCCGGGGTGCCCATTTTCATGGCAGTCTAGCATCTGATATTTACTGAACACTCACTATACACCAGGCAACCTGCTTGTTAATAAGCATCCCAAATGGGAAGGAAAGGGCCAGAAAGAGATCTGCATTAAAATCCTGTGCTGGCCACTCACAAGCCATGTGGCTTTGGTCAATCCGTCTGGACCTTGGCTTCCTTCTCTATCCAATGAAAGGAAAATCTCAGGAGTCAATGTCTCTGGCACACTCTGGGGTTAGAAATATGTTTTTTCCTTCCCTCTTTCAAAAGCAGGCACTCTGGAGTGAGTCTGGCTTATGTTGTGGCTTCTTCACTATATATAGGACTTTAGTTCCCCTCTAACTTGTGAAATGGGACAACAGTAGGATTTACCTTATGCAATCGAGTAACCATGGGATGAATAAGTGTAAGCACATTCATATATGTAAGGCGTTTAAGACAACCCCTGACATATTCTAAGCTCTATATACATGTTAACTACTTTTATGGTTGCTTTCCTTCTACCTTTCCTCCCTTCCGTCTTCCCTTTCCCCACAGTCCCGATATGACCAAAGATCTCCTTCTGACACCACAGTCCATTTGCAGTTCTCAGTTTTCAGACCACTGATCTCTTCTCAGCATCAAAAGAGTTAAGATCCTTTCAAAACCAAATGCCTGAGCCACAAGCCGCTCCCTCTCCTTTTACAGAGGCTAAGGCCTTGATCATTTCTTAATGTAACTACTTCAGGAAATTTGTCGCGCTAATAATGTTAATATGCCTTATTTCTACACCGCTCACGCCCTGAGCTCTCAATCACTTCAAAACACAGTGATTGAAATTTTTCAAAAGTCTTTGATTTGGAAGTTGTTATGTAGAACACTAGTCAAGTATAAATATGGCAGAGTGATTTAAGGCGGTTGGAGCAATCCAAATGTTTAAGCTTATTTCAAATAATTATCAATCTTTCTGCTCTGCATTTTCAACACCCCCCTTCATTGGAAGGAGTGGTCCTCGCCGAGGCCTGGAGCATGCTGTTGAAGCTGCCAAGTGCCTCTCCGTTCCCCACACTGTGTCTCGTTGTCATAATCATGTTATTAAATGCTTAATGGTTTGCGCTGTTCCTAGTATCAGAGACTCAGGTCGCGGAGACAACTGGTCACCCTGGAATCAAAAGCTCATTCTATGTCTGCATCAATTCAGGGGGACTCTTCCCAAGCTACAGCTCTGGGGGTGTGCCGCCAAGGGGACCCACCTGTCGGTTCAGAGGCGCACACAGAGGATCTGGCCGAGCATCTGCCTTGAAATCCTGGTCCCCAGAAGGTCCACATGATGCGATTGTGGTCCAGGACACCTTCTGGGGACTATTCCTCAGCTTCTGGGCTCCACTTCTTATCTTCCAGCAGCAATGCCCATCTTCTTGGATCTGCTTGGATGGTGACAGATTCTCGTGGTGGGGGTGGGGGTGGGGGTGGGGGTTGCCTGCTCTCTTTGCCCAGGTGCACATCACATATCCGCCTCCCTTCCTGTCCTGGGACATCTCTGACATGAAAGTGAGAGCAACCACGCAACCTGCTAGCCCTGTGCGCGTGTAACTGGGAACACGGGCAAGTAAATGGCCAGAGGACCACCTGAACCAATGGAGGAGAGAGGCTGATGGGTAAATATGTTTTTCCTTCGTGCTCTGACTTCTCATTTTCTGAGTCTCCTCCAAGGCATGGGAGAAGCATCGGTCACCTGTAGCACATCCTCGTATTGCCTTCCCCTCCTGTGCTGTCTCCCTCCAGCGGGCCTCTCTCCAGAGCCCTCCCTGCCCAAATAAACTACCTGCACAGAACAGCCTCTGCCTTAGATGCTGTTTCCAGGTGAACTCAGGAATTACCCACAGCCTAGAGGATTAAGCTCAGAAAATTCCCAGCCTGCCCTCACCCCTCCCAAATGGACATGGACGAAACTAGAGCATATGGATTCCTGAGAAAAAAGGGAACGAACAGAGCCAGAGACACTGTAGCGCAGTGGGACAAGGTGACCCAGTTGCCTGAGCACAGAGTGACCAGGGAGCAGAGCTACCTCAGCACAAAGGGTCTGCTTGACACAATGTTGTTTTTAGCACCAAAGAACCAGCGGTGAGATTAGTTCAGATGGCACAGTTACCATAAATGGCACAGGGGATGAAGGGCTTGAGCAGAGGGAGACCAAGAAATACAATTACTTTTGACAGAAGAAGCTTCAAGTAAAGAAGCTGCCTCCATATAAATGAGCCAAAGCCTAGAGTTTCCTTTGCATGGAAGAACCAGAGCCAAGGTTTCCGGCTCTCTCCCCCTGCACCACCACACGCACACACGCACACACACACACACACACACACACACAAACCCACATACACACGACCCCCCCCACCCTGCTGCTCCCACCCTTACCTGTGGAGAACATATGAGGGAGAGCATGGGGTTTGGGCTGGGGGGACCAGAGATGAGCTGGGGTCCTCAGGGACCTACCCTAAGCTGCCTGTGTGACTTGGGCAGCTCATACAACTGTGTGAGGGACACTTGTCTCTTCCATGAATGGGGAGTAAGTAATAAAACATGGGAGAGTGGGGATCAACATCCTCTGTAAAACTGTCAAATATTATGTACTTCCTGTTGATATTACCATCCCATACAAAATAGATGTTTCACTGAGGTCAAGAGGCATGGAAATTTATCATTATTATCACTGTTGTTATGATGATTATGAAATAAAATTTGTGTAGCTGTAGTTTGTATTTTCACATTTTCACACCTGTGGTGTCCTTTCATTCTGTCAAAAATTCACCTGGCAGGTTGTACCGTTTCCCCTCATTCTAGAGAGGAGGAAACCACAACTCAGAAGACAGTGACCTTCTCAACACACTGAAATGCCCAGCAGAGCCAGGGAACAAAGCAGGACTTCTGGGTGCATATCCTTCCCTGTGTTCCTGCCCCAACATATCGGAAAGGGGAGGGGGGGCTCCATATTTTCCAATTTTAATTGGAACGATGCTGGGAGATAATATTTCCACTTAAGAACTCTGAGATGATAGTGCTCTGTCTCCCTCTTCCCCGGGGCCATTCCTGGGTGGCACTCGCTTCCTACTGTCACATGGAGAAGCCTCTCAGGCCTATATTTATGTAATAAGATATGGCAGCCTGTGTATTTCTGGGACATTATTACATGCCTGGGGTGGCGGTAAGGAGGCTGAGGCTAAGGAAGATTCCTTGAGCGCTGCTTTGGATATTATAAGATATCATGTATAAATCAAGATGGGGTAGGAGATAGTCAAGGGGGCAGACAGCCACTCAGAAGGCATTGCTGGTGTGGCTGTGACATCACCGCCAGCCAATCCCACAGCTTCTTGGTCTTGCAGAGTCTCCAGGTGATGTGAGCATTTGAGGCCTCAGAAGCATCCAGATTCAAAGTCATCCTCTGGACTCTGAAATGGTGGGGGTTGTTGAAGTCGGAAGGTCACGCACCCCGTTGTGTCCATCTTGGGCAAGTGTGATGTGATCCAAGTGATTCTGGACTTAGAAGACTTGGAAAAGGCTGCCTTCCAGCACACCCATACTTGCCATTGGGTAATCGCTGGATTTGCACGTCTCAAGGTCTTGCGGGCTGTGGTTGTGGTTTTACACTCTATTTGGGGGAGAGGCCCTTACTCTCTGCCAGGTTAAATGACTAGCAGGCATTACAGATGGCTGCCGAGCTGATCAGAAACAGACCTCTGGGCTGATCTGTAACTGGATCCCTGAGCTCTGATGTCGCAGCCAAGGTTAGGCAAATCCAGGCCACACGCCTGTCTCTTTGGGGTGTTCTCATGTGCGGCATCCAGGCTGTGATGAGGAACAGTAATATTTTCCAGAGGCTTTGCCCTCAGGGAACTGATAATCTGGAAGAAGGTATAAAAGAAATACGCTCAGATAAATCCGATATGGGGCAATAAAAAGAAATACAAGGACCAAGTCATGCTTAACTGTATGCTCAGTGTGTGGCAAAAAGCCGGGGATGATAGTTACTCGGTTGTTGACCGTCAAAGGGATAAAGTGCCCTTAGAGCTCAGAGAGCCAAAGGAGTCTAGGTTCTCCGAGCCTCAGGTTTCTGGGCTATAAAGAAAGGAAAGTGGGACTTCCTTTCCCTGTCTTTCTTGCATGTTTAGAGTGAGAAATTAAAAATGGAAAATTACATTATAAGCTGTAAAGCACTACCCGGTTGTCAGTGATTGCAATGAACCTGATGATCACACATCTAGCCAGCAGTAAGGGGGACGACTCCAAGAAAAGACTCTTGAGGGTTTGGGAGGTTCATCAACCCTTACAGCCTCTTTTGCCTCCTCCCCCACTATCAGTGATGTAGGCTGAGCCCGATTTGCAAAGACTTTCAACTGCTGGTCCCTTGGTAATGTCTGCCCTGCATACTCAGTTGAGTAGGACGATGAAATTTCCCTGGGACTCAGCGGAGGAATGTCCTGATCACTTAGTAATGTGGGCCACAGACCTGGGTTGGAGAATAACAGCATGCGTGGCATATATTTGGCCCCTTTTGCCCAGACCCTTATTTCCTCATTCAGTGCAATAGCTTCCTAATTGGTCTTCATCTCCTGTTGTCATTCAACCCCAGTCCATCTTTCCCTCTGCCACCAAAGTAGTCTCTTCCCAACACATACGTTGAACTGTGACATTCCCCCGTGAAAGTCATTTGAGAATCTTCTTCTTGTTCCACAGAATGTAACCAAACTCCTCAGCAAGGCCTACAAAGCCCTCAGTAACCTGGTTCTCACCTGGTTAAGTCGCTCTGGGTCAATACCCTCAACCTTGCGAAGACACACCAAGAGAACACAGCCAGCTTCCTCCCCAAACACATCCTGCCTTAAACTATACTCACCTTTAGTACCCAATGCACTTATTGCCGCCTCTGTGAAGTCTTCCCTCACCTTCTTCAAGTAGAATTGATCCCATCTTTTTTATCTCCACGTCACCCTATATAGATATCTCTTATAGCATTTTTCCTGGGTAAAAATGCTATATTATCTTGCTTATCTATCTCCATCACTAGACCATGAACTTTGTAAAACTGGAGACCATGTTTCACATATATACCTTTGTATTTATCCTGCACCGCGTTTGGGGTAAGATACGTGCTCGGTAAATATTTGAAGAACAAATAAATGAGATGGAGAATGTACTAGATTGGCCAGATTTATATACAGCCCTTTCTATGGGGCCCCTTTTTCGTAAGTCATCATCCTAGGATCCAACTGGATCTAGGCAGGGTAGAGACCTAATAAGGTATCCATCCTGTAAGCTGTGGAGTACCTTATGAACTGCCCTATCAGGAGAACTCTGATAAGCAGGGGAAATGGTCACAAACCAATCAACCATGCCTTGTCTCTCAACTATCTGAACTTGAGATACAGATAGTCAACTAGCAGAAGCAGAAGGTAGAAAATACAAGGAGAGTGTCAACTTGGTTACCACGAGATATCAGAAGCTACGAGTAAACAGGAATTATAAGCAAGACAAGGATGACATTTACATGGAGTAGAGAATAGGGTAATTGGTTGATAAGGAAGTAGGGAGAAGCAATCCACTCTGGTCTCTGACAGATTATCTCTAGAACTATCTTGGATCCTGAGCAATGTGTTGGTATCCACATTATATTCTAGCTACATTGTTAATCATACCAACACACATACACACACACACACACACACGCACACACAAAACAAGAAAACAAAAAACAAAAGCAAAACAAACCCTGAATGTGTTTCTGCTAAATTGAGAGGGTCTATTCGGGATGGTCTAATTTAAAATGCAAAGTACATGGTTTCATAAATAGTGCAGGTGGAATTCAAAGACCAGAGCCCTGTATGGTCAATAGTTGACCTCAGAGCTAAACAGGGATGGTCAGGGATGAAACCCATGGTGTGTATGTAGGGAAACCCGGTGCCCAGTCCTGGTTTGAGCCTCACTCATGCAGAACTACTTAGATGTGTAGACATTGATTTCTACCTGGAGGTTCACCTCATCATCACATGCCTGGAGGAAAAAAGATTGACTTCAAAGAGCTGTGGAACTATTTGAATAGATGAAAAGCTACTCTTTATCAGGTAAAGAGCAGACAATCATTATATGAGTACTTCCCAAGCTTTAATGGACATTCAAATCACCTGGAAAACCTGTTGAAATTCAGATTCTAATTCTGCTGGAATGGGGTGGGGCCTAAGATTCCTCCCTTCTAACAAGCCTCCAGGGGACCCAGCTGCTGCTGGCCTGAGGACCACATTTTGAGTAGCGAGGCTCTACGTGATCCCAGAGGGAAGAGCCAGAACCCAGCGGAGGAAGTTAAAAGATAAAAGTTCTATCTAAGGAATCCTCTACCTGCTCAGAGCCCTGTGGAATGGAATGTGGTGCTTCGGTGTGAAAGAGACTGAGTAGAGGGGCGCCTGGGTGGCTCAGTCGGTTAAGCGGCTGACTTTGGCTCAGGTCATGATCTCGCAGTCTGTGAGTTCGAGCCCCGTGTCGGGCTCTGTGCCGACAGCTCAGAGCCTGGAGCCTGTTTCAGATTCTGTGTCTCCCTCTCTCTGACCCTCCCCGGTTCATGCTCTGTCTCTCTGTGTCTCAAAAATCAATAAATGTTTAAAAAAAAAAAAAAAAAAGGAGACTGAGTAGAAGTTAGGCAGTGGACCACCACAGTCAACTGCAAAGTCGTTTGTTGATTTTGATAACTATGTACCTAGTTGACTATTTTCAGACATCTAAAATTTTACATCATGTATTTATTCTTTTTTATACATCACCTATTTAATTCATTTATTTCTTAATAGGGGATTTAAAATAGTAAACAGCTTACTAAATAAAATGATTAACTAATTTAAATAAATACTTTTATTAGATCTAGCATACAAGTTCCAGAGGGCGGGGACATATTTTGCCTGTTGTGTTTTTTTTTTTTTTTTCACTGATGTGCATCCAATACATGGTAGGTATTTGATGTTTGTTGAATGAATGAAGGCGCATAGATCTGAAGGCAGACATGAAACTTTATCCATGGGCCTTGTCTAGTACATCTCAAAAAATGTGGTAGCCCTGCAAAGTATTCCAGTTATAGTTTTAAAAAATGATGAAACAAAAATTCTTCAAAATTCAAGGCATCTCCAATCAGTTGACATACCAAGATTTTGGATGAGGAAGCGTGAGGCAGGCTGAGGGACAAAGCACAAACTAGCACCGCCGACCCTCCCCCCCCCCCCCCCCCCCCCCCCCGCCGCCCCAGCCCTGGCAGGACGTGTGTGATATTCCTTGGACACTCCTGGCTACCCCAAAACAGGAAAGGACAAAAAAAAAAAAACCAAATGGTTAAACTGATAAGAGTCTTCACCAGTTTACCAGAAAAAGGCAATCCCATCAACAGCCTAAAGTCCAGGAACTCCCTACCGTGTTAATGTACCATGTTAATGTTAATGCCTTGCTAAAGGGAAAAACAACCTGAGCTTCACAATGGCTAGGCCTCCAGTAAGTTTTTAGCATGTGAAAGTCTCTTTGGAAATACCCTATTGACTTTACCTCCCCCAAGTCCAAGGTATATAACCAGCCATTCTACACAACTCCAGGACAGCTCTTCCTGCCACCCCGGGTGGGTCCTGTCCCCTGGGTGGGTCCTGTCCCCTGTGCTTTAATAAAAACACAATTTTGCACCAAAGACATCTTCAAGAATTCTTTCTTGGCTGTCGGCTCCGAACCCCCTGAACCCTCTACCACCCACCCCAAAACTTCATCAGCATTAATGCTAAGTTTTACTTTTAACAGAATTTTGGTCAAGACATGAAAAGGTTAAAAGCCCTATAAAAGATAGGATGCTTTGATTACTCTGGAAAAACTAAAAGATTTTACGAAGGCGTCTTTAGACGTCCCAGAGTTGCCTTTCCGGTCAAGGTTTCCTTCTGAACCTCCATCATTTTGTCCCATCTACAGGTCAAAACATCATAGAGATCTAGGTTAGGACTCCAATGCCAATGACATCTCTAAAATACCGTAGGGTGCCTATTTTCATAGTCTCTGGATGCCACATGCTGCCCACCATGTGAAATTTTTCCTAGTGCCCACATGACTGCCCGCGGGTAGCCAGGGCCAGGCCTCCTACCAGCCAGCGCCTTTCTGTCAGCAGGGACAGGCGTCTGAGGGCTGGCCAGTGTCAACATGGCCATATTGCTCAACCCTCTGGCATCTCTTATGTTCTTCATCTCCCTTTTAGGCCATTTTACTCTCGTCTTGGACATTCTCTCTCCTCTCCACATTGGTTTTCTGAACTCTGACCCCTTTGGCCAGTAGACCCATAGCTGGGATCTTTCTGAGTGATCTTGTTTCTGTCCCCAACTTAAACTGGCTTCCGGCTTCTTTCCTTATTCATATTGCAGAGCAGACCCGGGAGCTCTGGAGTTTCCTTCACACGCCCTCCCCCAAATCCTAAATCGGCTCCCCCAACCTTTGTTCTCTTTCTCCTCAGCCTTCCCCAGAGCCAGAGTTCTGGAAGGACATCAGGCGTTACCTGCAGCAGGCCCTTCCCAGCCCACTGCGGTGTTGTTAGAAGGAAGGTGCAGCCGGCCCTGTTCTGCCTTCCTTCTCTTCGTTTGCAGCCCACATCCTGAGGCAACAGGTCAGCCTAAGACCCTAAGACCCTGCTACAGCATCGCTCCGACACGGAGAAGGAAATGGGACTGACAATGAACTCAGGCCAAACAAAAACTATTTTTGATTGTGCCTTTTTTTTTTTTTTTTTTTTGAGGCACACCATAACTCGTCTGCCTGAAGGAAAGTGGTGATATTCCAGCGTCTGTTTGATAAGCACATCAGACAAGCCCACGGATCATGG
The DNA here is from genome assembly GCF_007474595.2 of Lynx canadensis. Taxonomy (NCBI): domain Eukaryota; kingdom Metazoa; phylum Chordata; class Mammalia; order Carnivora; family Felidae; genus Lynx; species Lynx canadensis. Next base: position 72,057,510 of record NC_044312.2, read on the forward strand.
GAACCAAGAGAAAATGGCACTGCGGGGTTACGTGAGCCTCGGATGCATTCCCGGACACAGCACGTGTTATTGTGGGATGACACAGACCAGAGCTCAAAGCAGATGCTGGTTTGTCCTGTTCTCAGAGAAAATGCCGGCTGGAAATGGATCTTTGAGACAGGGTCAAAAGCAGCAATGCTCTTTCTGGCTGGTAGCCCTCTCATCCAAGCCTTGTCTCCACAGAATTTCACTGGGAAAAAGACAGACCCCAGAAAAATCTATGTGACTATCTTTAGAATTAATCGTGATTGATGCTCATCCAAGCTAGTGACTGGATCCAGGACAGGGAGAGAGATGTCTGACCACAAGCCTGCGTAGGATATTTCCCAACTTTGCTTTCTGTCCCATTAAAATCTCATCAGGACAAACCCTTTGGGAGACCTAAGACAGTCCCCCCGGAAGCATTTGGAAAAGCAGATATCTGGGCAAGAAAGAGGGCGTCGACTTAGATGTTCGCCACTGGACGGGGATAATAACAAGAATGGGGCAAACAGAATCATCAGAACTGATGAGAACCTTGGAGATCCTCAAATCTTGATTTTGGAAAGGAAGAAAGTGGGGCTCAGAGAGAAATGAGGACACGTCCAAGGTCACACAGTCACGAGGTGTAGGGGGAAGGTGAGCCAGGACGCAGACTCAGTTCTGCGGACACCCAGCCCAGGCCTTTTTCCTTTGCACTGAGCCTTGAAGGACAGCCTAGGAATTGGCGAGGACGCTGCTTCCCTTTTCTGCTGCTCTGGGGCTAGGGAGAAATGGGCCAGGGCCTAAATGCAGCTCTCAGGGAAGTCTCTAGCAGGTTGTCAAGTGCTCCTGCCAGTGCTGAGCTGGCAAAGGAGGGTGGGGAGAAGTGCTTAGAAATCCTGAGCACTGCAAGGTGGCCTGTAATTGTAAAATTCCATTTCCTTTCAATTAGCAGCTGATTGCATTTGATGAGCTGCAACATTGTTTCCTCCGTGTAGATTAGGAGTCAGAGCAGTCAATGAGCTGTGAAATTCTCTCCCTGCTGAAACAATAGACAGTGATTAAAGCGCAGCTAATCCGATCATTATAGCTAGAGCCCACTGATCATTAGCTGCTAACCAGATCCCAGAGAGCAGCTCCAGCCCAGCCGGCCAAGGCAGACGGGATGCTGCAGGTAAGTGCTACTGATATGCTGGCTTCCCTCCTCTCCATTCCCAGAAGTCTCTGGTGGGCCCAAGGGCCAGGTGAAAACCAGGATGCCACCGTGGAGGCGGGGAGTGGGCCTGACAAGCACAGGGAGGCAGATGTAACAGATATGAGATAGAATTCCCCCCCCCCCCCCCCCACACACACTCTGTTGTTTGTTGTTTAACCTCTGAGCCTCAGATAAGTTATTTGCCCCAAATCCTCAATAATACCTTCCTTGTGTGGTTGTTCTAAGGATTAATATCACAGCCTAGGTAAGATCCCTGGCATAATGCTAAAAGTCAGTAATAACACTAACTAGCATTTCGAGTGTTTGCTACGTGCCCAGCACTGTTCTAAGGGCTTTATATGGATTAATTTGTCTAATCCTCATAACAGCCCTGATAAAGTAGATGCTATTATTATCCCCATTTTTTTTTTTTTTTTCCCCCGGTGAGGAACACAGAAGTTCGGTAATGTGCTGGAAATCACTGAGTGACAGAGCTGGGATTTGACTCAGGCCAGGGCAGAGGCCCTGCTATTAACTACCCCACTTTGCTGCTTCTCAGAAAACGTTAACACTCATTGTCTCCTTTTGCTGGGCCTTCAGTTTTGAAACTTTATTGTGTGGATTAGCCAGAGAAGGTGTTAAAAATGCTGATCCTCAGCCCCAAGCCCCAGAGATTCTGATTCAGTATGTTAAGAACCAGAAACAGGAGCCTGGGTGTTACTAATCTCCATCCGCCATGTTGGTGCAGTGGCCCAGGACCTCCCTGGAGAAGGTTCTGGTGAGGAGCGATGTATCTGCATCTCCTAGCCTGATGAGAAAAGCCACACTGCGCTTATAGAGGACTAGACAGAGGCAGAAAGCATAGGCTCTCGGGTTTGCAGCTGTTCCTTTCCTTGCAAGACGGGCCATATAAATCCTCCAGAGCAGGACACCTTTAAGAGTAAAAGGGGGAATGTTTATAATTATTTCCAGACAACAAGCACAAGGTGGGATTCCCAGGCAGACTGGGCATGGGGCACTGCTGTGCCCTGCCCCCCTCCCTTGGTTCTCGCCTCCAGTGCTGAGGTTCTGTGACAGCGAGCACCTGTGGAGCAGGACCAGCCTCGAGCACTGGACAAGCGGGAACAGTAGAGTTGATGTCCCCAAAGCAGCATCAACCAATGACAGATAGGGAGGCTGTGGATAAATGCCCCAGCATCCTGGCCTTCTTGACTGGAATAATCACTCTGAAATTGTTCTGCTCCGTTTTCCAGAGTTCCCCCGCAGGGCTGAACTCCGGCTGTCCACCATCATAAATCAGTTAGAACTCAAATGTTGTTGTCTTCCTTCCCTTCGCTATTTTATGTTTCACATCTTTGCCGGTTATTTCCTGGAATCAGCTCCCGAATGAATTACATATCCCCCATATCCCTTCCCCAGAGTCTCCTTCTGAGCTCAGAAACAGTCACTGTTTCTGTTTCCTCAAGAATAAACTGGAAATCGGGGCGCCTGGGTGGCTTAGTCGGTTAAGCGTCCAACTTCGGCTCAGGTCATGATCTCGTGGTTTGTGAGTTAATCCCCGCGTCGGGTTCTGTGCTGACAGCTCAGAGCCTGGAGCCTGCTTCAGATTCTCTGCCCCTTCCCCCACTTGTGCTCTACCTGTATCTCTCTCTCAAAAGTAAATAATAAAAAAAAAATTTTTTTTAAAGAATAAACTGGAAATAACAATTGGTGACACATGTAAATCATAGGACATGGCAAGCACTCAACAGAGGAAAATGCACAGTTCCCTTGTGACTGTAAACGGTGAGAATACAGGTCACTGCTCTGGTTCGCATCTGGAAGCATCTTTACTTCCGATGCTGCTATTGCCTCTTGTTCCTCCTCTGGATTGTTGCAACACTCCCCCGCGAGGACACCTGCTCCTCTCGCATTCAAGGTGGCCTCGAGGCCACGCCAGGGTGCTGTTCCCCTTTTCATCACTACCTGCTGTATTCCAGGCAGAGTGCTAGGCTCTGAGAAAGTGTAATGTAGTGTTTTTAAATCCGTTTTGAGAAATGACTCAGGATGACCACTTCTGAAGGAGAACACAAAACTTACATACCGAATGCAGAAATCTAACACTTCCATGAACATCGGTACACATTTCTAAAGTCCCGAGTTTATCATCACTCTCTGAAATACCTTTCATCACTGCCACTGAACAAAGTCCGCATGTAGCTTTCAAGGTCACTTCGTAACCTCTCAGCCACCCAAAAGCTTCGCTGACACTGTTTCTGCTCAGAGGCCTCTCCTTGCAGAGAAAATGCCACAGAAAACCCCCTCTGCAAGGCTAGCCCTTCTTCCCACTCTTCATTCAAGTGAGACCAATGCGAGGTACGCTCCCCTACTCCTTTTAATTTTTTGCCAAGCACAGTTGAACAGCTGATTTCAGTCATTTCTACCTATGGTTTCCTCCTTAAAGCTAATTAGTTTCTTTTCAAGTAATTGCAAATAGTACATTTTCCAGGCCCTTGGAGTCAAGGCTGACAACTAGCTGGTTGGAGTGGGCTCTTATCAATAGCTCACGGAAATTAGACGCGCAAACATCACACTGGGTCCCCAAGGGTTGCTCTGAGTTGTTGAGAATAAATAGCTCATGGAAGTCCCAGGGGTCTTTTATGAATGGTCCCGCTGATGCAAAAGCTCTGGGATGGTGTGGGCAACGGGGTAGTCAGGACATTCCCTAAGTGTCAACAAGATCAGCTCCCCATGCACAGGATTTGCTGTGCCCTAGACACTGTCCTTGAGGCTGACTGTGGTCCCGGAGACAGGTGCTGCAGGGTGGGGGCTGGGGGTGGAAGAGAAGAGATTGGGAAGGTTTAAAGAGGTGGACAATGATGTTCCCTGGAGAAGGAGGGACAGACAGGCTTCATGGAATAGTAACAGACCAGTGAGCCTGATTGGCCATTCCCAGTACCTCTAGCAGGTACCCTCCAGGAATCAAACATGGGTTCAGGCCTATGAAGTTCTAGTTCAGTCTTTGGGACATGATGAGAGCTCATTCCCAGATCTGCTGTTCCTGTCACATCTGGTGTTATGTATTGAGGGGATTTCTTTTATTCTTCTTTCCCTTCAATTTTAACAGCGTTGTCTTAGATCTTGGACGAGGAGGGCAGACTTTTTCAGACTCCACGGTTCAATGCATGTTGCGTATCATCACAAGCCCACGCAAGCCCCTTTACCCTTGGGTTCATTTCCTAAGGCTGCCATCACAAATTGCTACAAACTCAGGCTTAAAGCAACACACATATACTGTTTTATAGTTCTGTGCACTAGAAGTCTGACTTGGATCTCCCCGGATAAGATGAAGGTGTTGACAGGGTGCCTTCCCTTCTGGAACTCTCTAGAAGAGAATCTGTTTCCTCCCCTTTTCTAGCTTCTATAGGCCTTCCACCTCCATCAGCTCTTGGTCCCCTCTCTCCATCTTCAACGCTGGCAACTTTGGGCCTAATCCTTACTTATGCTGCCATCACTCATAAATAGTCACATCTTTCTCCGACCCACATTCCTGCCTCCCTCTTCCACTCTTAGGGACCCTGGAGGTTACACTGGGCTCACCTGGATAATCTAGGCTAATCTCCCTACATGCTGATTAGCAATGTAAATTCCATCTGCAACCTTAATTCCCCCTTGTCACATAACAAAACAGATCCACAGTTCTGGGGATTAAGTTGTGCACATTTCAGGGGGTGGGGGCATTATTCTGCCTTCCACAATCCCCAATCTTACTCCTGTTCCTTGTCCTTGTCGGCATCTACTCTAATGTGCACATGTATTTAATACGTGCCCTGAAACACACGTTTCCTTGTAAGCATACCATCAGTATAGTTTTTTGAGAGAGAGAGAGAGAGAGAGAGAGAGAGAGAATCCCAAGTAGGATCCATGCTCAACTTAGAGCTAATCATGAGACTCAATCTCACAACCTGAGCCGAAATCAAAAGTCAGAAATTCAACCAACTGAGCCACCCAGGCGTCCCTATGTACATGTTTTTAATTGGCATATATGGTATTGTTCTACGTTCTGTGTGTGGTATTGTTCTTCCATTTGTCACTGAACACAATTTATTTTTAGAGAGAGACAGAGAGCACAGGAGTGTGCGTGCACAAGTGGGGGAGGGGCAGACAGAGACGTAGAGAGAGAGACTCTCAAGCAGGCTCCACACCTGACCATGAGATAATGATCTAAGCTGAAATCAAGAGTCAGGAGGTAAACCAACTGAGCCACCCAAGCGCCCCATGGACCCCACATTTTTAAGGTCTCCCGCGTCGTTCTGGACACACTGAGTTTGAGGCTGCTAATGACTGCATGCCGGTTCATAGTTTGTGTTGGCCTTGGTTTACTCATCCACTCTTCCATGAGTGACTCCTAGCCCGCCATTACCCACTCCACACAATGTCATGACAGACATCCTTGCTTGGGGTCACTGGGGACCTACGTAAGCATTTCTCTGCAAAACACATCGAGGCTAGGATTGCTGGGTCCCAGGGTATATATCCCTACTTAATGTCACCAGCGAATATTTGATTCTTTTGGTGCTGTGCTAGCTAGACAGGGACCAGTATAGGCTCAACTCCTCTTTACCATGATGGTGGTGCAGTGTCTTCCCACATCGAGCCTCTTGCCCGGGAGCAGAATGCCCACTTTGCATGTCTCTGATGTGGATTTTTGTGTCCTGCACAGGTTTCAGAGTCACTAAATTGTCTGTCCTCCGGTAACGTTTGGAGTCTCCGTCTGCTCTCCTTCTTCATGTGTGAAGCACTGTGACCAACCCCGGGCTTCATTAGAGAGGTTTGTTCTGTGCCTCTGCAAGTTCAGTTTTATTTCCATCCCTTCTCCTACATCTTCATGCCTCTGGACTCTGGCAATTCAACAAATATTTCTTGAGCACCTATTGGCTGGAGTATGTTACCCCCACTCCCCACGCTGGACACTGAGGATGTGGAAGGAACAATTAAAGGGCTATGTGTGGTGTCCCGTCAACCTCGAAAACTCAGCTTACATCCATTTACTTCTCCCCAAAACCAACTTTGACCAAGCCAACATCACTGGTCACCTGGACAGTTGCTTTTGTCTCCTACTTGGTCTATCCATTCCTACTCTTTGCCCCATCTAGTTCTTTCTCCAACCAGCAGCCAGAGTTAGCACTTGAAAATGTAAATCAGAGCCGATCATTCCTCCATGTCTGTTGACATCCTATTGCTTATACAATAAAATCCATATTCCGTGGCCTTGTTTACAAAGCTCCATGACAAGTGGTAGAACATTTGACGGCAAAGTTCCACGACGGCTCCCTGCTGCCTGTCTCTCTGACCTCCTCCATGTTGCTCTCTTCTTCATTCACCAAATCTCAGCCACATTGGCCTTCTTTCTCTTTCTGGAATAGGTCAATCTGTTCCTGCCTCTTAGCCTTTGCATTGGCTGTCCCCTCTGCCTCAAATGTTCTTCCTCCCGAGCTGCTGATGGCTTGCTTCTTCTCATTACCCATACTCTGGTCTTGTTTTTATTCTCTGGATGGTGCTTTTTTATTTATTAGCACTATTTATTTATTCATTTATTAATGGTTTTATTGCCTGCCTTCCTCCATGGAGTGTGAGCTTCACAAGAACGATTTTATCTGCTGGTTCGCGTCTCTATCACCATGTAATATACTGCGTGGCACAGAGCGGGCACTCCAACTTGACTTTTGAAGAACAAATGAAGGAGTCTCAAGCAGTAGTCAGGCTTGGCTATTGTCACCTGCAGAAAGCTGTTAAAAATACTGGCATCCAGGTCCCACCAGACCAAATGAATTAGAACTTCTGGGCGTAGGGCTGACACTTTGAAAAGCATCCCAGACAAATGTGCATCTGGAGTTGTAAGCCACCCATTTGAAAGGTAAGCGCCCATCTCAAGCAAGGCAATTTAGGAACTTTCCCCGGGATGTTGTATCTAAACTCAGGAGAGTGATAGATAACCTTTCTCTTGATTTCTGGCGTTAAGTGGAGGTGCCATAAGCCTGGAACTGTCTGCAGCCACATCAGCCAGGACTCTGCCATCATCCCTGGCTACAAGGAGGAAACCCAGTTGTGGGAGGAAAGACAAGGATCAACTCACAGAGAAGCTGAGCCATTTCAAGAGGGAGGGCGGGCATGGCAGGGAGAAGTCAGAAAAACACTGGCGATGTCGTGGATGTCCCCACTGAAATGTTTTTTGTTTTTTGGTTTTTTTCTGCTCAGGCTGGTGGGGGCCGGGTTTCCGTCCCTTGCAACTAAAAGAATCCTGACCAACACTCCATCCAAGCAAATAATTGTGGGCCAGAGAAAGACGATTTAAATGGAATCCAGAAGACAGAATATTACGGCAGTGCCTTTATCAATAAATCCACAATGCCAAAGACAGTCTCTTGCGAAACTAGAAATAATCCTTCACTTCTCTCATTTCAGCCGATGTTAGTGTGTTTACAAAGTGTCAGCGTTAAGCACTTCCACAGCCGAATGAAAAGTATTAGATCACTCACTGTTCTTAATAAAGGGAACAGATCGGCGGTGGGGCTGCTCTGTATATTCATCACACGGCCCTGCATCGCCCAGCTTTCTGTCCTCGGGGGCTCCTCTCCCAGCGTGGCACACAGACAGAACTCAGCACACGTGGTCGAATGCTGAGCCCTCTCTTATTTCCCTGTCCTCCGTGATCCGAATCGCGTCTACAGAAGGATGCTGAAAGGGTTGAAGCTGTGGCTCCTACAGGCTCTGATGAGCCTGCACGGTCCCACCTCAAGCAGGGGAGGGGTAGTTCGGTGAGATGCCAATGTCCAACGGGCGCCAAAAGGTTTAGAGAAATGGAAGAAGATGGAAAAGATTTTATTTAAGGGTGCTCCTCTCAAAGAGAATACCGTATGTGATTGAAAGGTACTAGGCTGTCCAGAGCAAATGTGAGGTCTGGCATGCACTTTGGGAAGTAAATGCCTAAACTCCTTAAGCCTTGGGCTGCCAAGGCATGAAATCCCAGGTGCGCCTTATTCCTACCCCCTTTTTGCATTGCCCCAAAGATAAGCTACGAGAAAAAGAGAAATAGCACCCCCAAAAGCTTTTCTGCCGGGCCTGACTCCCACCCGGAGGCACTGATCAGGAATAGGACACCTAGAATTGCACAGGGAAAGTATGTAAACCAGGTCTCCAAGCTGGAGGTAAGAGCCAGGATATATCGCTAACATTCGGTTAGGCTCCTGTCACAAACAGCCCCTGTGTTGGATACATAGAGCAAGTCCTAGCATTAGCCCAAGTTACAAGGCTATTGTAGTTGATTTCTTGTACTCCTGAGGCTGCTCTTTCTCTCTGGTGATGGGTCAGGGATTGCAGTGAGCTATAGGGAGCTATTAAATTGGATGGCAACCCACAGTGGCACCAGCAAAACAGAGCCATCGACCTTAGGACACCGTTCAAAACAAAGAGATAGTTCATCAGCCTCTTACTACAGCATAAGATCCCCCAAACCTGTGCTAAGCAGTGTCCTGCAGATGATGAATCTGCTTAACTGAGGGGCTTTTGTTTTGTTAAGGGAAGTACGCATGTTTGGGGCCAAGCAGAATACAGTAAAACCTCGGACTGTGAGCAACTTGTTCTGCGAGTGTTGTGCAAGACGAGCAAACATTTTTAATAAATTTTAACTTGATAAACGAGCCATGTCTTGCAATATGAGTCGGATGGGATGCCGAATGTCACATGACCATAACTGAGTCAATGGTTCTTGAAATTCGCTTTGATATACAAGTGCTTTGGATTACAAGCCTATTTGGGGAACGAATCATGCTCACGAACCAAGGTTTTTACTGTAGTGCCTTATGGTAAAGGAGAAGCCAGCCCTGCCCCCGTGGTCTTCACTCCCACACCCCTCATCCTTGTGCTCAGCTTCTCTGGAAAATAGGTATTGAACAAACGAGAGCCACATTCTTACCTGCCTAAGGAAGTGTGTATTATGGTTCTGTCCTGCTCAAGGACATTGGGCAGCCCCCCTGCTTCCTGAGGTTGGCATGGCAGGGAGGGTCGGGTGGAGAGTCACCCTTCCCAGGACAAACACGATGAAGAAAACTGCTCCAGATTTCAGCCTATAGGCTGTCTCTTTATTGCTTTTATATTTCCAGTTTTTGAACTCAAATTGCCCCTGGTCCATTAGCACTGCCTCTTGGGGGCTTTCTGTGAAAATGATTGTATTTTGATGGGGCTAAAACCTGAGCAGAATTCCCCACCATCAACCAAAGCCCTAAAACCAATGTCATATAAATCCCTCCATTTGACAAGCTCTCTGGGACCGAGACCCACATTTTACATATTCTGTGACCAACTCTCCAACTGGGATGAATTTCTACATAAACCCCTCCACATGGAGCACCAGCCTTCCAGATTGGAAAGTAGAGGTCTGGCGATTCCATTATCCTTCATAATTTACATACCCTTGCTAATGCAGTCACCGACCTCCTGACACTACATTCTAGGATCACTCCCTTGTTTAATGCCACATCTCTAACATGCACATCCACACACACATACACCCATCATTCAATACAAATAGAGAAAGAACGGAACAAAAAACCCCAGAGCTGTAAAACAGGTCAATAAAATGAGATTATCTTTCTTTTAAATTTTAGGGGTGTAATCTAGTGGAATCTCCCAGTGTGATATGTACTTCTAAATATTCTTCTTCTCCCCGGTCAGGATTGGTCTTGGCCACCCTACTTGCTTTCCAATAAGATGTGAGTGGATGTGGCACGAGCAAAGGCATGAACTAGCTTGTGTGTCTACCATGACCATGAAAATTACATGTCTTAGCCAGCCCACCGATCCAAAGAGGGTGAAGGACACATGGAGCAGAACTGAACCAAGGTACAGCTTAAAGCCAAGAACCATTATTGTTATTATTATTTTAATGTTTATGTGTTTATTTTGAGAGAGAGAGAGAGACAGCATGAGCAGGGGAGGGGCAGAGGGGGGGAGGGAGAGAGAGAATCCCAAGCAGACTCCACACTGTCAATGCAGAGCCCTACTCAGGGTCAAATCCATGAGGTCATGACCTGAGCCAAAATCAAGAGTCATACGCTCAACTAACTGAGCCCCCCAGGCACCCCACACACCCTATTTAGATCAGCTAATACTTAATCCATAGATGCATGAATGATTACACTTTGAAGCCACTACATTTTGGGGTGGTTTGTTATACAGCTTTATTGCGACCATAGCTAAGGCGATAATAAAGATTTTCTAAAGCAAGATAGGAAATGCAGATGTTGAAAGAGATGATATGACAGATTCAACCATGTACATTCCTAAAGCTATGTATGGAGTTTTAAGGCGACAATACCATAAATAAGCTTGCAAAATTCATCTGAACCAATAACGAACAAACTCTCTTTAGCAGAGTTGGTGTCGAGAGGTAGGACTATGCAAAGAAGGACAGAATGTGTAAAATACATGCGCAGTGATGATTCTCATCCCTGTCATCTGCGGCACATCATGCCTCTGATAAAAGGAATGAGGGCAATTATTTGTGAGCCATGTAAGGATGTTCACGATGAATAGAAATTTCAGAACGCATGATTGGTAAGATAATATCTTGAAAGGGGATTTAGAAGGAAAACCACTCTTTTTTGTTTTTCCTAGAGATTGGAATTGGGAGAGGGGAAGTGAGGATGGGGACTTTCAATTTGACCATGATTGTATCTTTAGTCCTCTTCTAATGATGCATTAAGTCTGCATTTGGTCTCAGATACCCTTTTGTCCAAACACTCAATATTATAACTGCACCATTATTGTACAATGGTCCAGCCCTGTGTGGAAGACCTCCTCCAGGGACAGGAAGCCTACTACCCTTTGACATTGCCTTTTTGGATAAATGCAATTTCTAGAAAGTTCTTCCATGTATCTCCACATATTTAGATAAAATCTGCTTCCCTTTCTCCAGATTTCAGTTTAACTTTCTTCAGACCATCACTACATCTTGTTTGTGCCTTATTTTTCCCAGAGTGAAGTTTAGTTCATAGCAGGTGCACCTAATATTGGAACAGACAGAAATGAGGGTGTGCAATTTCACTCTCCAGTTATAGATTCTGGGAACTGCAAGGGAGATCTCAGATCATCCTGTTCATCTCCGCCCCCCACCCCATTACTTCCCTTACAGAAAGGAAAATGAGGCCCTAGAGGGACAATGTCTTACTGAGGTCCCAGAGCTGGGAAATCAGATCCGGGACTCAGAGGCAGTGAGCCAACTTCCAGCACAGTCTCCCTGTCCTTCTTCTGCCAGATGCCTCAACAGTCCTCTTCTGAAAACTGGTTGTTCTAGGGGCTGGGAAAGCAGGGAGGTAGCCAGATATATTGGAATCAGACAAATGTGGATTCATATTCCAGTTCTGGGATTTGTACAAACTATAACATTGGGCACATTACTTAACATCTCTGAGTCTCTGTGCCCTCACTTGTAAAATGAGGTGGTAATAATCACCAACAGAGTTATTGTGAGAGAAAAACAAGACAAGGTTTATAATGCACGTAGCACAGTGCCTGGCAGAGAGTAGGAGCTAATTAAATGTGAACTCCATTCCCTTTCTCTGTGGAATACCTTGGTAGCTGAAATACTCCTTTATCCATCAAGGAATTAACACCACTGTTATGAGATTAATTCACGGCAATGCACATGAAAACAGTGATTCAGATCGTGGCAAAAAACTATAATTAAAGTATCTGGTATTGTTTGATTACAGGGTTGGCTTCACTCACTTCAGCACTTTGTGGGCAGAGAGCAGGCAGCCTGGGGGCAAAGCAGCTTTGTTTTCTGGGAGGTTTCTGACCACTTCTCAGGGCCCTGCTGGGAGGTGATGATTCCTTGGATTCTTGTTTTGCACTGAAGAGCTGGAAACTTAGTGGGACAGAGTAGAGAGGGGACTTCACATTTACTGAACATCTACTATGTATCAGACCCTTTAAACACTTATTCTTAATTTATTTACCCAGAAATCCCAAAAGGTCAAAACTTGTAACTGCACTGAACAACCAAGAATGCTGAGGCTCAAAGAAATTCAGTAATGATCAAGATGTCATTCCCAGTAAGGGATGGAGCTGGGTTCGACTCAAGTCCACTAGACTCCAAAGGCTATGTTCAATTCACCATGCAGGTTGTCTCCACCAAATTGACAGCCAACTGAGTAACAGGCACCATTTTTAAGTACTTTAAATGTTACAACCACACTGCTAGTTAGCTATCCAATTGTATTCTCCCCTCTTTACTCATGAAATCCTAAGTTTTTATTCTAAATACCAATATGGCCATCTGCGGATCATTTCCCAGTTTCCTTTGCAGCTAAGGAAGCCCAAAAGACCCAAGAAGTTGTTGGTTGTAACTACCGGGAAATTTCCTAAACAGATTACCAACATCCTTGACACACACAGTTCTATGTCCTCTGTTCCCTCTACCTTTCCTTCTGCTTCCCGTCTAGAATATAGGCTGAGAGTTGGTGCCTGGCAGTCATTTTGAACCATGAGGTTCATGAGGAGACCTTGAGAATGGAAGATGGTGCCAAAGACGGGAGAGCAGAAAGCTAGAGGAAGCCTGGGCCCCTGACAACTATGGAGCTGCCATGCCAATACTAGATGAGCAAGTTTTGAATTACTTTTAAATGAAAAGAAATACACCTCTACTCATTGAAGTCCCTTTATTTTTTGTTATCCCAGCTAAACAGAATCCTAACTTATACACCTATAATACATTGGTCAATCCTCCAACAGTTCTATGAGGTAGGCAACATTCTTGTTTTTCAGGTGATGTAACAGAAACTCAGAGAGGTTAAGTGACTGGCCCTGGATCACTGAGCTAGTAAGTAACAAGAGTGTGGATTTGAACTCAAGCCGACTTATACTCCTAATAATTATATCAGACAGCCGAATTGGACTTAACATCAAAGACTATTTTTCTAAGCTGAAGAACTTTCATGTCTCAGTGGAATTTTCCTTGAGAATCAAACTTTATTTCTGATGGCTTGAGCCCTATTTGCATCTGGCATGAGGTTAGTTTTTCACTTTGTAAGAAATAACATTCTAATGGGTTTTTAAGGGCCCAGAAGACTTGTTAGCCATTCCCTGGCTGCCGCAGGACAAACTCATTAAAAACATCTGAACAAAACCAACAGAACTTGAAGGGCAACAAGAAAATGAAGAAGACGCTGTATGCATGGGGTTAGAGAATCTGTACAGTAAATCACGAATGTCAGAGGGCCCACTCACCCGACCGGAGTTGGGACTCTGTCCAGGACATTTAACCTGTTTGCATTCCCAGATCCCATAGCTTGGGGATGAGAATGGCAATCACATATTCATTATACTAGAATTTCTTCCAGTGAAACAATTTGGATGTTCCTGGAGTTTTCTCTTAACAGGATTTTACCTTTGTGGAAAAGAGTTTGCCAAGCAAACCAAGGAAGCAAATAAAATTGGAGGAGAACTGTTTAGCGAGTGAAAGAGAACAAATCGTTTTGTGGCACCAGGAAAGTACCCAATTACAGTAAAATATGGTTTATCCAGGGTTCTGTTGATTGGGACTTGCTATTAATTGGTATCTGTAATAAGGGGATAATCACACAGATGTGCCAGGGTGGAGGTAAGGAATACTCGAGTATGCCATGCAGAGGTGACTTAGCACAGTAACTACCACAGAGGAGAAAATACATCTTTTATGGAGCTCTAGGACCTAGAGCTCACCACCATGTTCCCTCTCCCAGCTTTTGGGAAGCAATCTATAGATGATACAGAAACAATTTTAAAAATAGTGAGTGGAGAAAAAGCAATAAATTCTCCCTCCAGGACTGATGCCCTTAACAACCCAGGCAGAGAGCAGAAAGCATTAGCCCCAGTAGCTGCAAGTAATTTTGCAGGCTTTCTGGCTACCTGGCTACCTTTTAGAAGCCCACCTGATCAAATATCAAGAGGCAGCACAGCATGTATTGTCTTGGGTTTGAATCCTTGCTCTTCACCTACTTGGCCAAGTTAGTTAGATGTTTGCAAAATGGAGAGAGTAATAACCCCCATAGTTGGCTGCAGTGAGGGTTCAATCAGATAATACACGTAAAGTGTTAGAATATCTAGCACACAGTTAAGGGTCAATAACTCATGGTCAGTGTCAGTGATTAGAGTTATCAGTGCATGGTCTGCCATGATTTTCTTCCTCCCCTTCCTTCCGTGACAGCCCCATAATGGTTGTCCTCACTCTCGTGTGGTGGTGGCTAATCAGGCTTCCTAAGAAAATCAGGAGCCCAGCACAGAGATAGACCAGGGAAGGCCCTTGGTTGGCTTCTATTAAAATATTAGGGCTTAAAATTTGGGTTTAAAATATGGGTTTTAAAATAGGGCTTAAAATATGGGTTTCACTCCTTAATTTTCTGACGACCTGTTGTCTCTGTGACCTTAAGCAAGATCTCAGGAGCTAGGAATACACATGTTTATCTATGGGTGCCTGTGAACTTTTGCTAATTAAAAAGTGTAGTTAATAACTCTTCCTCTTGTGAGTTTTAAGCCTTGTATCTAGTGCCCTGCTCACTATTAAGACTGTTCTGAACTGATGGACAGGTTAGTTAGAGGAATGGCCCGTGGAGGACCATTTAATTTGGAGGACCTCAGCCTAATAAACCATACCAAACCTTAGCGGCTTAGAACAGCAACCATTCGCTTAGCTGATTATTCTGAGGCTTGCCAATTTGGTTTAGGCTCAGTTGGACAGTTCTTCTGTTGATTGCAAATGGGTTCACTCGTCTGCCTTACAGTTGACTGCCAGCCAGCTAGGTGACTCTGTTTCTGGGAGTTAGCTGGCTGTTGGGTGAGCTGATGGAGGCAATATGGGCTACATGTCTCATCATTCAGCAGGCTAGCTCTGGCTCGATTACATGGGGGTAGTCATGGGGTTGCAAGGGAATCAAGAGAGAGTTAGGTCCCAATGCATAGCACTTCTCAAATCTCCATTTGTGCCACAAAAGCCAAAGCAAATCACACAACCAAACCCAGAGTAAGTATGTGGGGGAGCTCCCCAAAGGCATGGATGCAGGGTGGTGTGAACCTATCAGGAGCCATTACTGCAACAATCTACCATAAGCACCATGGAACCTGCTCTGGGAGAAGTCGTTCTGAAACAGGCACTTTGTACACATGAGGCCAAAGTGACTTTCCTCTTAATGAATCCCAAGGAGAAATCATTCAGTCCAGTAGTCTGGGCAGTTTGAATGATAAAATTCTCTTCCCAACCAATTGAAAGGTTGACTTTTGCGCATAGATTTCCTTAATCTGTGAATTAGGGCCCCAGAATAGGAGGTTTCTAAATTCTCTTTAAACTCTGACATTCTGTGAATCAATACTTTTCTATTCCAATTAAAGAATAGCTAAAACCTAGCCCAGGAAAGCTCTGTTTTCTCATCTGGTGAAGTAGACAGGAAATTTCAACCAGAAGCAACTGGTCAACTGTTAGGATTGAGTGACCATAGATTAAAATGCCTCAGGAAATAGTGAATTCTGTTTATTGAAGGTGATCAAGCACAGACTGGATAGCTGTTTATTTGTTTGTTTTGTTTTGTTTTGTTTTAATCATGTGAAGTTGTGGTTTTTATGGTAGGTGTATGAAGAAGGGACATCAGAATTTTCCTGTTGCTCCTAGCGATTCTGATGCTCACCCCAGAGCAGACCACACGGAGAAGTGGGATTAGTCCTTGCATCAGGTAAAATGTTAGATTAGATTCACTCAGCAATAAGAAGGACAAATGAACACTTACTGTCAGTAAATCGAGATGCTTTTACATCTTACCTTTCGACTCTTTGAGTACCCGTAACTTTTTTTTTACAAAGGGAACAAAAACTCAGAGAGGTGAGAACATTTGCTAAAAGTCATTCCCAACTAGGAAGTGTCTGAGTAGTTCTTTCCCTATGTTCTTGGTGATCTGTTTTCTTCCCCCCTTCCCTTCCATCATTCATTCATTCGTTCAGTCTGTCACTCATCTGGAGTTCACACTTTGTGAAATTTCTATGAGTTAGGAAAGACAGCCATTCGTTATTCCTAGAGCGTGTGTGAACCTCACGTTCCACACCTTAAGATTTGGGTGTGAATGACATTGGATAATACATGTAAACTCAAGCAGTACCTGGTGACTAGAAAACACTCCCTGAAGGCTGGCTAGTAGTATTTTAGGGGAAATGATAGGAAGCTTTTGACACTGAGCCTGAGCTCAGAGAATCTGAGATGTGTGTTCAGAAGGAAACATTTACAAAGGGTTAGAGGACGATGACCAGAGCCCTGGGCCCTTGAATCCCACGGTTGCTGCAGGAACCCTGAGGAGAATGAAGGACACCCTGAGCAGTGGACACCTCCAGGGGGAGCCGGCGGGGCAGGAGCGCAGCCTTGTGTGCTCTCTCCTCCCACAGCGCAAGCCAGGACCGAGAAGTTCCTTGAAAGGGCTGTTCTTTGGAAGCATGGTGCCTTTCTGGAGATTGCCAGAGAGCATACCACCGAGACCACACTGGAGACGTCTGCTCTCTTGAGGTGATGCCCAGGGTAAACATGAGATTGAAGGAGTTCGTTGTCTCCCTGCTCTGTGCTCCCACAGCCCCTCCCGATAGCCCTCTTGGACAAGACCTAAGACCACACAACTCACAAGGGGCCAACATCTGGTCTCCAGAAAACGCTCAGGAAAGTCTTGCCTTGGCAAACTCCTGGAGCGCTGGTCACACCCAGCAGTCGGCCACCTTCTCCTTCGCTCTGAGGACGTGACAGATAGCCAGGTCCCGCGTGGGTCCATCATAGGGGAAAAGCATGCCATAGCCTGGCCACCACACAGCAGGAGACTCGTATCAGGCTTTTTGCAGGGTCTCCTGGAAGTCCTCTCCCTTGCCCTGGATGCAGATATGCATGCAAGAATATGCTCTCTGAACAGGGGTGAGGGCAGGTGGGGGTGGGGGGGAAGGACCGAATATTCTCTAGAAGAAGATCCTTTTCTGCAATCGTTTTAAAGGAACATGCCGATAAGGCAATTCTTGGCAGTGTTGAAAAGAGATTAGAGGTAGCCGGAAGACTTACGTAACTGGAACATGAGATGGAAACAGGCAGCACAGGTGGTTCACCTTCGAATGTGCGCCCACTGGCCCAGCGCTGCCTCCAGGTCCACTAGCGCCTCCTGATGTTGAAGCCTGACTCTGTAGCCCAGACCCACAGCTCCAAGCGCAGGCCCAGAGGGTCCCCTGGAGGAAGCCTCTCATTCCAGAACGCTTTGCCACCTTGGAGCCACTGCTGTTACAGAAGCAGTTTCAAGGACCCCAGATAAAAGTCTCAGGGGAAGACAACTTCAGCATTCAGTCTGGTTTGTGCTTTCCAGTGTGCTAAGGGCTTTTCGTACATAATGCCATTTAAATAGAAAAGCCACAAAAAAAAAAAAAAAAAAAGAAAGAAAGAAAAAAGAAAAGAAAAGAAAAGGTAATTCTGTGCCATCCTTGGGGCAGCTTGGGGTATTAATTTCATTTTTTCTGTTCTCCCAGCTTGGTTCTCTCTGCCCTGAATGTTCTTCCCCAGCATGTCCACATTTGCAAACTCCATCAGTCCTTACAGCCCCAGCTCAGGTCCCACCCTCTCCATCCATGAAGACTTCTGGGATCCCCCTCTCTGCCGCCACCACCACTACCCAGTCAGAACGATTTCATCCCATACTAATTCATTCCGTGCCGTAGTTTCCTCATCCGTGAAATGGGCATCACAATAGTGCCTGCTCCATGCAATTGTTGTGGCGATCAGTAAGAACGCTTAAAATGAAGCTTAGCATGTCGACGAAGCTCGGTAATAATAATCGTTGTCGTTGCTGTTACTGGCGGATGTGACTTCTCTCCTTTGTTGTACTGTGAGATTGTGGAGACGGGGCAGGGACGAGCGCTTATCCGTCTCTGAACCCTAGAGGTCAGTAGATGGCCTCGATACCCAACAGCTCTTCAGGCTCTGTAGAATAGCTGTGAGATGTGTGCGTACACGAGTGGCAGGGGCCAAAGGCGAGAGCGATCCGTGAGCCAACAAACACACTGCTCATCACCCCTCCATCTGCCTGGCCATCTTTCTGGGCTACTGTCACTATCGCTCAAAGCCAGACAGCCCGTCCTGGTGCTGGCTGCCGGCCTCCTTGCCTCCAAACAGCCACCAAAGAGGTGCCGTTACTGTCGTGCAGGTGACAGCATCGCGGAAGCCGCCTTTGGCGATCTGCCTCGTGGGGGCTGGTGCAGGTAGAACCTGGGCCCCTGGCAAAGCGGGGGCTCGGTGTGGCCGCAGCCCCAGCCCTGCCTCGGATACCCATGAAAGCAATGAACGCGGCGCGCCTTTGACTCTTTACCTTGTCTCTTACGTTTCTTGCAAGGCATGGACGGTTCTAATGGATGTCAGACTTTGAATTTCTTATCATGTTGTTTATATCTAATAAGTGACTCGCCCTGTTTTTTTAAAAGTCAGCTTTTAAAAATACTGTGTTTGAACATCTGTCAAGGGCTGGGGATTAGTTGAATAGGCAGTGGATGCCAGGATATTATATTCTCTCTTATCCTTTATACTGTAATTATCTTGATCCTCAAACAACTCAGCGCCAGTTACAACCACTTTCGCAGACTTGTTGTTGCTGCAAATTCAAAAAATTATTTTATTTGAATCTAAATTAAACTGATATGTAACAAGGTTTTTTTTTTTCATGCGAAGTCTCAAAAAACAGTATCTGCAGATGATTAAAAAACAGTAAAACATGGACAATTTCAAAGTTTATTTCAAGAATAAACTCATGAAAATTCATCTAATTACGCAGCAGTGTACCAAAAATAATCTTTTCCAAACCTAAATGTGTTTAACAAAACACACAGTCAGCTAAGCCAAATGAAAGCAAACGTGTGTTTATGCCACAGTCACCCCCTCCCCTTGGTGCTCGAGTGGGCAGGAGGGCTTGGCAGAGTTTGGAAGCCTGTTGGCGGCTTCTGTGTCCTGAGCCGCGCTCGTCAGCGTTTCCAGCGAGGGGCCATTGGCATCCACTGGTCACGGAAATAGGCCCTGTTGTGAGTGGTCTCGGTTCCCGGCCATGTACACAGCTGGGTGTGGAGAACTTCGAGCATTTTGCTCTCAGGAACCGCCTCGGGCAGAAGACACAACCAGACTATCGCGCACGTAAATAACGCACAGCCGGGCCTTGTCGGCCGCTGAGTCACGATCATAGTGGCAACGGCTACCACGTAGTGCGCCCTTGCTGTGAGTCAGGTATTTACTCGAGGGCCTTACATTCATTTTGTCAACTGATTCATAGAGCAAGACTGGGAGGTGGTGTGGTTACCCTATTGTAAAGGTGCAGAAACTGAGATTCATAGGTAAATGCCCTTCCTAAGATCACTCAAACAATTGGTTGAGCTGAGATGGACTCTGCCTGCCTTCCAAAGCCATGTTCACCTCTGCTCTATCACGCTATGTTAGCTTGGTCCGGGGCTGGCTTCTTTGGGGAATCCGTGGGAACCTAGCTTTCCCAACCCAAACAGCAACTTGTCCTTCTCTGCATCTCAGTATGTTCACCTGAAAAATGGAGAATGCAAGCCTTAGGACATAGGAATAACTCAAAAAGATCATGAAAGATTATTATTCCATTAGACTACACACTCTCGGAGAGCAGGAAGGTATCTATTTTATTCATAATTGCATCCCTCAGACCTTCCACATAGTAGCTCTTAGAGTGTTGCATGGGAAGTAATGCATGGGAAGTAAAAAAAAAAAAAATAAGAGAAGTGTCCTTCCTATAAATTGTGGCATATTTGGGAAAAGAAGACTAATCCACATAAGCAGAGGAGAGACCCACTCCAGTGAACATTCTAAGAATATTGACTAGGCTCATCAATAATGTCATATTGGAAGCGTACCTTGCCATGTATTAGAAATTGGGTTCCGGTGGGGCGCCTGGGTGGCTCAGTCGGTTAAGCGTCCGACTTCGGCTCAGGTCATGATCTCGCAGTTTGTGAGTTCGAGCCCCGTGTCGGGCTCTGTGCTGACAGCTCGGAGCCTGGAGCCTGCTTCAGATTCTGTGTCTCCCTCTCTCTCTCTGCCCCTCCCCTGCTCATGCTCTGTCACTTTCTGCCTCAAAAATAAATAAAACATTAAAAAAATTAAAAAAAAAAAAAAAAAAAGAAGAAATTGGGTTCCAGACCCAGTGCTCCAATTTCCTAGCTGTCCGGCCCAGTCACTTTTTTTTTTTTTTTAAGGTTTATTTATTTATTTTGAGAGATAGAAACAGAGAGAGGGAGGTAGGGAGAGAGAGGGAGAGAGAGAATCCCAAGCAGGCTCTGCACTGTCAGCACAGAGTCCAGTGCAGGGCCCCATCTTACGAACCATGAGATCATGACCTGATTTGAAATCAAGAGTCAGTGTCAGGTGCTCAACTGAGTGAGCCACCCAGGTGCCCCCAGGCAAGTGTTTGAGCCTCTCTGAGCTTCTGTTAGGGAAGAGTCATAATGATATCACTCTGCTTTTCTCTTTGCATGGTTGTGAGGATCTCCCAAAATACAGTAAGCACTGTCACGTGCTGTATGAAATGTCATGACCATCATCACTTTTTGACAGTGAGAACAGGCAGATGAGGTTGAACTCACTGGAGGAAATGGTTAGAGGTTTGAAACATGAAGGGGGAGCCACATTTCATTGTGGATTATAATGGATTTCCAGGAGAAGAACTAAAATCAAGGATCTATATCAGATTCAAATCCTATGTTTCCAGAAGCCTATATCATCCTGGGGGTTCTCACTCAATCACTTGACTCCCAGTGGCAATATTAGACACTCCCTAAATGTTTTTCAAATGTAGCTCATTTGTCTTAATTGTGATAAAAGAGTTGGATTGAATTAAAGGAAATAGGGTTGAAACTTAATTACAACCCACCCACCCCCAAACACACAAATAAAATAAAATCACCAAATCAACTGTCTTCATGAAGTTCTGCGGTCTGCCCCACCTCTCTACCTTTTCCTTAACTGAAGCAGAGAACAAGAGGAAAGAGCCTGGCTGCTAGAAAGGGTCGTAGGAATGCATCCTTGGACACCCAGGGGGAAGGAACCTGGGACTTCCAGGAAACAGGAAGTCCCCATCTCCCTTCAACTCCTTGAAACATGCTTTCCAAGATTGGCTTAAAAAGTGAAGGTTTTTATCTCAACATTCAGCTATCGATTCATGGAATATTTTCAATTTCTGCTGTGTGCCTGGCACTGTGCTAATCCTTGGGTCTCCAGGCTTTTCTTATTTTGTATCTCTGTGACCTTGGGCAAGTCCCTCAAAGGTTCTGATCCTCAGTTTATTTGGAGAACTGACATCCTTTTTTACCTGCCTTCCAAAGTTAGTATAATGATTGAATTAGGTTAAAATGCTTAGCACACTATCTGACCTATAGCGATTAAAAGAAATAGTAAAGAATTAAAGATTAAAAGGAAAGAAAGAAAGAAAGAAAGAAAGAAAGAAAGAAAGAAAGATGGATATAATAGTGGGATAAGCCATAGAAAGAACTAATTATAGTTAGCAGTTGGAAGAAACACATGCATGTTTTGCATGCATGTGCAAAACACAGACTGGATTCTGCTAGCCCCTTCTCAAACAGCCTCCGTGTCTACCACACCATTCCACAGGAGCCCAAACTTCTGAGGCCCTGGCCACCCTCCAGACCCATCTCTCACAACCCCAACCTTAGCCCCCACTCTTTCGCCACATGTGAGTTCTCTTGGCTGGCTCTTGAAGAGACAGTGTTCTTTCGGGCATCCCCACCTTTGTCCAGGCTGTTCCCTCTACTTGGAAAAGCCCCAGTCATTTACAAGACCCAGCTGAATAGCAGCCCCTCTAGAAGACCCCCGGTCTTGTCCTCCTGTCCAGGCAGAATTTTGTTCCCTCCTCTTGTCCCCACAGCATTTGGACAGTTGACACAATGTTCTTTTTGTGACCTGTTTTCCAGTAGACCACGGGCTTCCTGACTTAGCAGCCTCTCCGTCATGGAGGGGTCTGGCCGAGTGCCTGACATGGGGGCGTTTAGTGATGGAAGAGGTAGAGAGAGGTAAGCAGAGAGGCAGGAAAAGATCAAGAAATTCTTGACAGTGGTTCCCAGAGGTGGGGGGTGAGTCCAGGGATGGGCTAAGGCTCACCTGGAAAAATTCTGAAAACAAAACAAAACAAAGCACACATATATTACGTCCTCCTAGGATTGCTGATGTGTGGACCCAGGTAAAAATGGATTTACCTAGAAGCTAATGAAGCTTATACTTTAGGAACCTTCACTTGCACACCATTCCAGCACCTGGCGAGGTGCATTTCTTGTTTATAATCTTTTTGTTTTTTTATTTTTCTAAAAGTTTATTTATTTAGGGAGAGAGAGCCCAGGCAGGAGAAGGGCAGAGACAGAGGGAGAGAGAGAATCCCAAGCAGGCTCCATGCTGTCAGCACAGAGCCTGATGCAGGGCTCAATCTCACAAACCATGAGATCATGACTTGGACCGAAACCAAGAGTTGGATGCCCAACCAATTGAGCCACCCCGATGCCTCTATAATGTTTTGTTTCTTTAAAAAGGTCCCTCCATACAGAAGGAGCTCAGGCCCCATAAAACCTGGACCACATCTGGCCCCGGGATCTGGAGTTTTAATAACTTGCTAAGTGATTCTGGTACACAGCCAGGGTTGGAGATCACTTGCTACTCAATCAATTTACAGACCAGAAGCATCAGCTTCACGGGTGAGTGTCTTAGGAATTTAGAGTCTCAGGATTCACTTAAGACCTATTATATCTGAGTTCACATTTTTACAAAATCTCTGGGCTGACAAATGTCCATTGACAGATGAATAGATAAAGAAGATGTGGTGTGTGTGTGTGTGTGTGTGTGTGTGTGTAATGGAATATTACTCAGCAATCAAAAATAATGAAATCTTGCCATTTACAACAACGTGGATGGAACTAGAGGGTATTACCCTAAGCGAAATGTCAGAGAAAGACAAATACCGTATAATTTCACTCATATGTCGAAATTAAGAAACAAAACAGATGCACATAGGGGAAGGGAAACAAAAAGAAGATAAAAACAGAGAGGGAGACAAACCATAAAAGACTCTTAAATACAGAGAACAAACTGAGGGTTGTTGCAAGGGTATCGGGTAGGGGGATGGGCTAGATGGGTGAGGGGCATTAAGGAGGACACTTGTTGGGAGGAGCACTGGTATTATAGGTAAGTGACAAATCACTAGATTCTATTTCTGAAATTATAACTACACTATATGTTAACTAACTTGGATTTAAAATTTTTAAAAATTAAAAAAATAAATAAATGACAAAATCTCTGGGCTGGTTCACATGAAGACATCGCATTCAAAATAAAGTTTGTGAAGTGTGGCTCTCATTTTTTCTCCGAGAGAAATATTATTTCCAGCCGTGAGATTAAGGAGGCCTTCTTGGAGGAGGTGATCTCCGAACGCGGCCCTAAAGTAGAAGCAGTATTTGGGTGTGTGAAGTATATTCCAGCAGAGGGAGCAGTGTTAGTAGACTCACTGAGGTGGGGAGTATGGGTGTGTACAAGTGGTCCAGGGACTTTGGGCTGGAATTAGGCAAGGGCAATTGCAGGGAAGCTGCCTGGAGTGGAAATGGGAGCGGCAGGCAGGCCGTGAAGGCACTCGTGTGCTGGGTTAAGGCCCCTGGATTCTAACAGGTAGGAATGTGGAGGTTTGGTGTTTAGTTCCAAAAGATATGAGAGATTAAGCTGCAAAAGCAAGACTTGCCCTGGAAGACGGAAGGGGCCACGGATATTCATGCATGCTCAGGTACAGATCACTTATGCCCCAGCCTTTCCTGAAGAAAGTACTGGAAAGGAAGGGACAGGAGGCCAGAAGAGAGGGCTGAGAGAAATTACTGGAGGCCCTCATATTTATTTCCACCCTGGAGGGCTGCTGAGAGTCTCCACCTTGCTTGCATGCTGGAAACTCCATGACCACTGGCTGATGGAGGTGTGAAGAGGGGAAGAGCTGGTGTGGTCCAGGCTGAGCCCTGTGAATTCCCCATCACTCCCCATTCCTTCCGGCCACCACCTGCAGCTTCTTCTAGTTCACTCATTCCCGTGGCCCCAACTAAACCTCCTGCAGGGTTGGGCCGCCTGGGTGACTCCGTGGGTTAGGCTTCCGAATTCGGCTCAGGTCATAATCTCACGGTTGGTGAGTTCGAGCCCCGTGTTGGCCTCTGTGCTGACAGCTCAGAGCCTGGAGCCTGCTTCGGATTCTGTGTCTCCCTCTCTCTCTGCCCCTCCCCTGCTTGTGCTCTCTCTCCTTCTCAAAAATAAGTAAATAAATAAATACACATAAAACAAACTAACCTCCTGTAGGTTGTTAGGAAGGTTAAAGAGGAGAATATAGCACAGTACCAGGAATCTATTAGGACCTGAAAAAGTGCATGAAATCCTTTGAAACTTGGCATCAGAGCTCATGGCCCATGCATTTTTCTACCCTATACCTGGTTCAAATTCTAATACACAGTGGATTTTCAGTGAATGACTCCTGGAGAAAGTGGCCAAAATACCAGCTAATGGGAAACTCATTGCCATTTGGCCTCGGAGAAGGTTTTGTTAAGGGCTGTGATATTACACACACTTTAATAACGCACACCAGTCACAATGTAGTGGGCATTGACTGTGCCCATCACTGTGCTAAGCGTTTTGCCTCTATCATTTCATTTAGTCCCATCCGACTGATGAGGAAAGGGGGCCTGAGAGATGCTGAGCATCTGGCTCAAAGTCCCGCTGCCATGAAAAGGCAGAGCTGGAGACTGAACATCAGTGGGAGATGAGAGCAGCATTCAAGTGCAAAGCTTCTTTCCGGTGTCACCGGTAAACGGGGTCCCCTAGGGAAATGCATATTTGGTTTTTCCCCTCCCCCACCTCGCCTTTCTCAGATGTTAGGGAGAGTCAACATCACGCTTCATACTGGTGGACTTTGTACACTCAGTGTCAGAGAAAACACAGAGAAAACATCCCGGATGATCTAGTTCAATGCTGCTGTCTTACAGATGCTAAAATGGAGGCCCAGAGAGGTTGCCTGACTTGCTCGAGGTAACACAGCATTGAGAGTGGGAGGGCTGGGCCCCATGTTAGATTTTCGGCTCTCATCATACGGTTCTTACATTAAGATAAAAACGAACATTAAGAAAAAAGGTTATCTTTCTCACTCTGCCTTCACTTCTTCACGTCTTTCTCCCTTTATTAGCCTTCCTCTTCTCTTTTACTTCATTCAGCTCTTTATTGGTTCAGCAAATATTTAATGAGGCACTGCTCTAAGCATTTTACATGTACTAGGTTATTTAAACCACGCAGAAACCTTGTGATGCAGTCACTATTATTACTCCCATTTTACAGATGAGGGACGTGTGGCTCAGAAACCTTAGACAAATTGCCCAAGGTCAGAGAGTTGGAAGGCGGTGAGGACCTACGGAGATATCTGTGTTGATATGTCCTCCAAGTGCCTGATGGCCACTGGAGGTGAATGCCTCCAGGAGGGACAGGAGGGACAGGTGTTCCCATGAGTCTTTTATCATATTTCTCCTTAGTTGTTTTTTGGAGAATAATCCTCACGTGGTTTGCCCCAGGGCATGAAGGGGGGGACTGCACTGCACTTGGGGCTGTGGGTCATGTGGTTTAGAGCCCTGAGAGCTGGAACTTAGCTATGTCTCTGCCACTCACTAGCTATCACATAGGATGAGTCAATTCATCCCAATTTGCCTCATCTGGAAAAGGGCAACAATAGTCAATTCTACCCGATTGTGTGTGCATCAGAGGAGTAAACTGAGGTAAAAGTAGTTTATCATACCAAAAGGCAGAACCAAAGAGAAATCAAATAGCCATCAACCTTCCTCTGCATTTTTTGTATAGATGTTTGTTAAAAAAGGAAGAAGGGAACTCTGCGGGGTGCCTGAGCTTAAGATAAGGATGACTGAGAACCCAAAAAGGAAGGAAGGCTCTGGAGATGATCTCTCTGTGGGTTAAGGGTAAGAGGATGGATCATTTTGGAAGAGCCCAGGGGATAGTTAATGGTCTCTGGTTAAATGGATGGTTGTAGTCATTTATTCGTTCAATAAATATTTATTGAGTATCTCCCATGTGCCGGCCACAATGCTAGACAATGGGGTGGAGTGGTTTACAGAACAGACATAACCCAGATCCTCATGAAGCTTACGGTCTACTGAAAGTCGGACACAGAACAAATGCATACAGCATCTAAATGCATTATTTTAAACTGTGACATGTTTTCTATAGGAGAGGAAAGACAGCATTGGAGGACTCAATACCCTATCTCCCCCATTCTCCCCCCTCTAATACCCCCTGTGCCTCCCAGACCACCCCATCTCCTGCCACCCACCAACTGCTTTTCAAAGGATCATAGGCCTCTGCCTATACAGGTTTATATTCTCTTGATTCAGTGCGTATCTTAGTTCGCTCAGGCTGCTATTATAACAAAATCCCCAAAGCGAGGTGACTTATAAACAACAAACCTTTAGTTTTCACATCTCTAGAGGCTGGCAAGTCCAAGATCACAGGGCTGGCAGATTCATGAGGGGACCCGCTTCCTCACTGATGGCAATCTCTCTGCACTGTAACCTTGAGTGGCAGAAGGGGCAAGACTGTCTTTTATGAGGACACTAATCCCATTCATGACGGTTCCACCCCCATGACCTCCCAAAGGTCTCACCACTGAATATGGTCACCTCGGGGGTTAGAATTTCAACAGGAGAGCCTGTTAGGGGAGGGGGGGTGGACACAAACATCAGCCCAGGGACAATGAACAATCTTTTGAATGCCCAAGAAAAACCTGTACACGTATCTCCAAGGGTTCGGCTGCTTTCACAGTCCGACTTGACCGCAGCCCTCTTCGATGGGCTTCCAGCATATTATTAGTCCCACTTTACAACTACAATGTTCACGACAGTACAATGACTTGTCTAAGATGACACGGCCAGTAAGGCCACACTAGAGCTCAGGATTCATGCTCTAAGAGAGGGTGACATAAAGGGATCCAGAGCATATAGAAAAGGCTGAGAGCATGCCTGACTCAGAAGGAGGTCAGACCTCCAGGACAGTGAAGTTCTAACCCTTAGGAAGCTAGAACGGAGACAGCAGCCATTCTTGGAAGGCCCACGTCCAGTCCAGTTTGGGCGGCCAGAGAGGGCCCTTTAGGCCCAGAAGCAGGATTTTCAGAGCTCTAAAGGGAGCCATAGTCAAGTCTGGGATGGGGAGCAAGGGGCTTGCCTGTTACTCTAGTCTCTGTAAGGGCAGGGCCCCAGTCACCCCCATAAGGGCGCACGCCAGAGGACCAGGGCTTCGGGTGGCCTGGCTGAGTTGCTCCCACACAACCGCCACGCAATACTCCCCGGGAACGGGGTTCCAGGCACTGGGACCTGAGCTGGTCTGGGGGTCGGTCGGCCCGCCCAATGGCCGCTTCCGAGGCCGGCCGGGCCCGGCCGTGCAGTTCCCCGATGCGGACAGTAGGTGGCAGTGGGTCGTGAGAAATCTCGGTCGTCGCCGGGCAGGGCGCGGAGATCCAACCCGGAGAAAAACGCGGCTGGGCTTGGGCCGCGGCGCCGAGAGAAACGCGCCCCGGGGTGGGGCGTGGGGGCCGCCCCGGGCCGTCGGCTTCGGCCGAACCGAGTCTGCGAGGACCTGGGAGGTAGCGCGGGACTGGGACCTGAAAGGGCTCCCCGGGACTCCTGGCCCCCGTAGGCTGCGCGGTCCTGGGGCGCCCTGGGGACCCTGGCCCCCTGGGGAGGGCCCTGCCCACTGTCTCCTTACCCAGAACGAGTGCCTGGCGTGGGAATTTACTTCCTGAGCGAATAGCTTTGTTGTTTTGTTTTTTAAGTGAAGGAGAAACAGCCGTTCAGAGAGGTTAAGGGGTCTGGCTGTGGCCACAGCGCGCGACCGTGGCCGGGCAGGATTCGAACCCTGCTCCGCGTGCCCGGAGCCCGTGCTTCCACCCGCTGAGCAGCACCCGCGGGGCCTCCGGCGCGAGGAGCGCCCGCTATCCTGCGGGCGGCCTCCGTGGCCTTTCCGGTGACGGGCTCTGCTCAGCGGTGCTGTGGCCCCGGGCTGGTGTGCCTCGGTTCTGGGGCACTGTCCCCGGAGGGGAGTGGCTGCGATGGCCTCTCCTGCGCTGCCAAGCCCAGCGGCAGGGGCCCGTCTCCCGCAGAGGGTGCCTGGCCCGAGCCGTCCCCTCCTGTCTGCCTCCTCTTCTAAGTCAGACTGGCTCTCCCAAGCGCTTTTACTCTTGGGAATTCGTTACATCTTTACTACCCCTCCGGGAGGCAGGCAAAGAGGGGCTTGCATTTACAAAAGAGAAAACTCGGGCTTCCGGAAGAGGTGATCCGCCAAAGGGTGCAAAGCTAGGGCATGGCTGGGCCTGGTCTGGAACCCCAGTCCTCCCAGTTGTCCCCCCACCCGCCTACCCCCAGTCAAGGCAGGGCAGGGGGTGCGGGTCCCCCGCAGGGGAGGCCACTTCTGGCCTCTTCCACTCCCGCGGCAGGCAGGCGGGGAGCAGCGGACAAATTAATTCACGCTATCTTTACATTATGTATAATGCTGCATGATTTTATTTTGCTTCATTCCCGAAATCTTTTACAGTAATTAGTAGCCGAGTAAAATATAAAAATCAATGCAATATAACACTTTAATGGTAATAATACACCATCCTGTCTAATTAATAAAATCTGTTGTTTCCAAGCTCGATTATTTATTTGACAAATTGATAGCACACATCCTGTTCATACCCTCTTCCCCGGCGCACATCCTTTCAATTTATTGAATAAAATTGTAGCAGGAAAATAAACAGATTGTCTTCTGACCTGACAAGCAAGTGAGAAATAAACCCCTCACTCATACATCCCTAATTGTTCTCAACAATATTCCCGAACACATGTCCAGATTGGTTAGAGATGAATCTCGGCTTTTTCCTCCTTTAAAAAAAAAAAAAAAAAAAAGCTTCTCCTTATTTCACGAAAAAGAGTCGGTCGGAGCTTTCCTTTCCTCTGGGCAGTGTTTGCATTGGGGCAGTTTGGGGAACTGAATTTTGTGACTGTGCTCAGAGACTCCGAGGACAAGGAACGGGGCAATTTTTCTGGCTCTGGGGAGAGGAGGTCTCTGATGATTCGAGCTGCCCCTGGAACACTGAACCCCTGTCAGAGGCAGCAGAGAGGGTCAGCAAGGGAGCAGGGAGGAGGCAGATGGAAGGGTTGTCATCAGGAGTTGGGAAAACAGACCCCGGAAAAGGGTTAGGGCAGGATCCTCAGGCCCGGCGATGCTTGTGGGTAGGGGCAGGGGCAAGGAACAATGTCCAGGGTTTTCCTAGGTGAAACGTGGGATGAGACACTGATCTAATTACAAACTCAAATGTGTGTTATTTTATGTAACATGGGACATTTCATATGCTAAGTGTGAAAATATGAGAGCATTTTAAGCTATAAATAGGGCCTTAGAGATAGAGGCAGAGATACCAACACAGAGACAGAGACACAGACAGAAAGCCACAGAGAAAGAGCAAGGCAGAAAGAGAGAAAAAAAAGAGGGAGACTCACCATCTGCAGGTTATTTTGTAGCATTTTTCTCTGAAAGAAAAATTGTGATGTGATCTGTGTTTGGGGAAAAGCTGTGCTATCCTCAGCTTTCAAGCTACATTTACTGGAATAAAAAAAAAAAAAGGAAAAAAAAAATCTCCAAGTGCACACAGGTGAAGGAAGTCACCCTCTCATGGAAACAGGACTCAAAACACACACAGAGATGTCCACACCTAAACATACACACGCATACACACACAGACTCCTTTCTGATGAAAAGTTTTATGACCCCATGTGCACCAGGCCCATCATGCGGGTACACACACACACACACACTCACTGCAGATATGCAACGACAGACATGCCACAAAGGCACACACACCCTGCTGAGCCCGGGCCATTGCATCCAGGCACGCATGCCACATTGCTGAGACTTTCTGAGCTGCCACGGTAGTTACCGTATTCCCTTGAAGTTTCAATACTCTGATCTTATTAAACCTCCCCAGGTCGTCTCATCTGATCCATCCACCTCCCACTCCTGCCACCATTTTGTGCTAATGTCTTATTTTAATAATAATAATAATAATAATACTTAAGATAAAATTTTCCCAAGAGCATTTCCTACTCTCTCCGGAAGCCCATCAAGTAGGTGGTCACTTCAAGCTTTTTGCCAACACACAAATATAAAGAAAAGTGATCAACAAGGGCAGTTGGGGGTGCCTGGGTGGCTCAGCGGCTGACTTCGGTTCAGGTCATGATCTCACGGTTCATGGGTTTGAGCCCCACATAGGACTTTGTGCTGACAGTGAGGAATCTGCTTGGAATACTCTGTCTCCCTCTCTCTTTGTCCTTTCCATTTTCTCTCTCTCCCTCCCTCAATCTCTCTCTCTCTCTCTCTCTCTCTCTCTCTCTCAAAATGAATAAATAAGCATTATAAAACATAAGGGCAGTTGGGCTACTTTATCTTGTATAAAGCATTCCCTATGAATTGTTTTAGGACAGGGGTTCTACCCCCATTTTATGGATGAAGAAACAGGTAGTTTCTTTCCAAGAGAAAACAGTTGGGGTATTCATTGAAAACTAATTTTTACTGAAAACTTTCCATGGGTCAGAGACTATCTAAATGCTTTACAGGCAGTATTTCATTTAATCCTCACAATAACTCTGAGAGGGGTCCAGTTATTACATCCAGTATGATATTCAGAAGGCTTGGGTAATGTGCCCCAAATTATACAGCTAATATACGACAGGGCTTGGATTTGAACGATCGTCTGTCTGGACTGGTAATCCCTCAAAGCTGTGTTCCAGTCCCAGCACTGAGAGTCACTGGCTGAGTGACTTTGAGCAAGTAACATATCTGAGACTCAGTTTCCTCAACTATAAAATGATGAAAATTCTCTCACCTTGTGGGATTGATATAAAGGTTAAAGGGGACATGATTATAAAATAATGTGCCTCGTAGAGTGGCAGGCACGCATTAGGAGTTTAATAAAGACCACTTTTTCCTTCAATTTCCCCTTTTGTTCTTCTTATGTGAGCCACTCCAACAGAAATTGCTAGACAGAGAACTCAGTAGGCTGGGGCTGCACCTAGTAGAGCTTGGGGTTCCAAGCCTTGGTTTTACCATTTGCAAAATAAGGAAAGAACAGCTTTTTGTGAAGACAAAATGGGTTAAAGCATAAGAGGGCAGGACAGTGCCTGGTATACAGTTGGTGCTAAATAAATATTTGTAAAAGGAAAGAAGGGAGGGAAGAAAGAACCTGGCAAATGGTGCCCAAGTGCTCAAAAAGAAACCGTGCCCCAGCAGCTGTCAGGGCCTGGGACAGGTCCCACACTGGCTCCACCAAGCAGTGGGCAGGAATGTTCCAGCGGGTGGT
This sequence comes from Lynx canadensis, assembly GCF_007474595.2. Taxonomy (NCBI): domain Eukaryota; kingdom Metazoa; phylum Chordata; class Mammalia; order Carnivora; family Felidae; genus Lynx; species Lynx canadensis. The sequence continues at coordinate 72,089,193 of NC_044312.2, forward strand.
GGATGTCCTGTGGACCTGCTCCGTGCCATCGATCAATATGTTTTATGATGGGTCTAATTAAGCTCTCTAACGAGAGATCACGAGATGACAATTTATCCCAGAGCCATCACTCATTAAAATGCTATTTCAGGAGATGACATCGTTCCAGCCTTAATTGGAGGAGTTCGCGTGACTGGAATCCCTTGGGAGCCGAGATGTCCCTTGTCACTCCTCACCTCTGTGGTGAGGGGCTCAGACGGGGCCTGAGAGGCACATGAATTCCTCAAGTGTTGCAACAGCCCAGGGACCCTCTCCTTTATTAAGGTTGTCCCCTCCAGCAGGTGAGACACCGGCCGGTCACCAACTGGGGGCAGGCAGCCTGTGGCTGTGCAGAGGCTCACATCCAGAATCCAAAGCTGGGAACTCTCTCATCAGCTCCACCAATGTCTAGTCACATAGGCTGGGGAAGGGACTGTCCTCGTTCAAGCCTCGGTTTCCTCATCTGTAGAGAAGCCATGATGATGCCTTCCCTGCCCATTTCACTGAGTTGTTCGGAAGATTAAAGGAGGTTGTGGAGAGGCTTACAGAACAGAGGAGTGGAAAGAGCACAGACGTTGCGTTGCGTGGAAGTCTGTAGGTCCAAATCTCTGTTCTATGACTCACTAGCTGTGTGACTCTAGACAAGTTACATAGCATCTCTGAGACCTGATGTCTTTGTGTGGCAAAATGAATCAGTAATAGTACCTACTTCAACAGGTTGCTGGGAGGATTTTAAGGATTTTATATTCAGCTTGGTTTCTCAATATCCTGGGGCCACAGAGAAGAGGAGGCACGGCAGTTTTCTGAGGGATCCTGTCATATCTTAGTGTCCACAGAATAATACACCAAGGACAAATGACAAATCTGAAGTGGACCTGATTCAGCCATGCAATCCTAGAAGACACAAGGGAGGAGGTGATATTTTAGCTAGACCAGAAATAGGAGATCATCTTCAGTTGAAGAATAAAGGAAAGAGCATCCTGAGGTAAAGGAGCAGGCAGCATAAGCAAAGGGACTGGGGTTGGAGAAAGTTGGTGTGTTCAGAATACAGTGGGCAGAGGGAAGTAGTTTGTGGGTGAATAAAGGGCGTGGCATAATCAGAAAGGGAAAGAAAGCCAGAAGGGCAAGCAGAGAGCAGGTTTTAAGGTCCCTGAATGCCATGCAAAGCATTTGGATTTTATTACGAAGGTCACTGAAACCTCACAAAAGATGAGTCTGATAAAATACCATTATAGAACATGGACCTCAGAGGGGAAAAGCAGATTCAAGTGCTTCTGCCAACAAAGGTAGCTTGGAGCCTGGAGACTATACAGCGTGAACCTCATCTGTCCACCAAGACCAGGAAGCCCAGAGCCCCTGTGTGCTAACTGCCATGGTCGTCCGGGGAGCACATCAGGAAACAAAAACTGTGATGGTGACTTGAACTTGAAACTGCTTTTCTCCCAGAGAAGGAGAGGGAAACTGTACTCACTGAGCTGCTCTCATGCTTCCGGGATGTGGCATTTAATTCTGCTCGCACTCTCAATGAGGGGTCACTGTCCCCATTTACCAAACAATGCATTTAAGTCCCAGAAACGGACAGCTAAGACGAGCATTCACATTCGATGCTTAGTCAGCTGGTCCCAAGGCAGTGCCACCACCACTGCACGCTCTCTCACAAAAAGTTGTCACATCTCGGACCTCCAACCTTCACTGATTTGAGGTATGGGCAATTTATCTCTATTTTTCAGAGGAGGATCCTGAGACACAGAGAATTCTCCAAGAAGCATCTTGCCCATGGACACCTTCTGTCAGATAACTTTCTGATAAAAAACAGAGCTGCAGCTCTTAACTGATAGCTATGGTGCTGAGGAACGTGTTTTCCTGGAACTCTGGGACAGAATTGATGGCCTGATTCCAATCCGCTTTTCCAGAAGCCATTTGCCTTTGCTCATTCCTGCCTTCAAGGGCATATGTGGCCACTCCTGGCTCTTTGATGTTTGAAGGGGTAGAGACAGGGAATGGACACCTCTTCCTATGACATAATAAAATCATTCCCTTAACCAAAAAGGTGGGGAGGGGTCCACCATTTCCAATTAGAGTGCTTTTCAGGAAAAAAAGATGGGGAAAAACACAGTTAAAAATATTTGAAGAAAGAATGCACCCCGAAATGTGAAATTGTTCAGAAAGTATTTGTAATAGGATTCAAAGCGTTCATGACAGCCACTACTTACACTGTTTAAAAAGTTGCAATTAGTACCAAAAGGCTTGGATGAAGAAAACATCATATCATAGGCATATTTATAAAACAACTTCCATCAGCCAAAGGAAAAATGGACAGAACTCTATTACAAGCTTTTTATATTTGAAGAGCAATTTCTAATAATACATCGAGAAGCCATTTCTGAAATTGACTTAGTGTGCATGATCTGGGATTAATGTTTCCTGCAAAATCACATGCTCGTTTGAACGTAAACATTTTGCACTTCCGTTCCACCTCCTGGTTCAGAAGAATGCACCTCCAATGTGTAAAATGATCTATCAAAATTAATTGTGAATGCCCTAATCCAATCAAGTCCACCTCATTAGGCAAACATTTAAATTATTAAGTTAAATAGTGGGGTATTTCAATATAATCTTGTTACGCTATTTTTATGGCAATACAAATGCTGTCTACAGATGGGCTCAGCTTCTCGGCATCGTTCTTATTGTTAATGCACTTACCCTCTCCATTTCCGGCTTTCATCCAAATGTGTGACACTGGTCCACAACTGCTCACTCTCTCGCTGCTTCATAATTACTGAGGGAACACCTACTATGGGCTAATATTTGAAAGCTGGAGAAGACCTTCAGGGTTATCTAGTCACCTCTTTTCGCAGATGTAGGAGCTGAGGTTCTGAGAGGCTGGGTGATTTTTCCTGGATCACACACGGCAAATTTGTGGCAGAGATGCAAGGAGAACGCTGAGTTCCTGACTGCATCCACCCTTCCGCTCTCTTCTTTTCACTCTCCTGAATTGGTCTCTCTGTCTCCTTTCTTCTTTGACTCGGATAAAAATATAGAAATAAAATAGATCAGGGGGTGCTTGGGTGGCTCAGTCAGTTGAGCGTCTGACTCTTGATTTCAGCTCAGGTCATGTTCTCAAGGTCTGTGGAATCCAGCCCCTCATCAGGCTCCTCGCTGACAGTGCAGAGCATTCTTGGGATTCTGTCTCTCCCTCTTCCTCTGCCCCTGCCCACCCCACCCCACCCCCCCGTCTCTCAAAATAAATAAATAAACTTAAAAAAAAAAAGAAAGTAGATCAGGTCCATGCTGGACCTATTTTAATAATTAGTATTTTGCAAAATGACTTTTTTAAACCTCCCCATATAATACAAGACATATTCCCAACCTGGTTGTTCTTCCTGGAGCTTTAAATAACTTGTCCTTTCCAAATTCCTCCAGTCAGCAAATAGCTATTCATCATTCGATATTTCCTTGAAGGCCAGCTCAACAAAGACATGTTTGGAAGGAATTATACCTGGATGTCTCAGACTCCAGCCCTTAAATTAGTCTCTGGGTATGTGTATGCTGTGGAGAGGAAGAAAAAAGAAGGAACAAATAGGAACTAAAGCAGCCATCAAGACCGGCTGGATGCCCATGTTGGGATCCTTTTGGGAGCCAGAGGACATGATTCTGTCCTTGCCAGAGCTCCCAGCCCATGTGCCTCTTGGGCGTTGTGTCCATGGTGTCTAAAGATTCAGATTTCACCTCAACCCAGAAGGCAGGTCTAAAGGACCATTAGACTCTACCCTACTCTTGGCCATAAAGTGCAATGAAAAAATTTCCCAGGGCACCCCTTTTAGTGTTTGGCTCAAATGTGGACGTGCTTCTCTCTTCCTTAAACCTGGGGCATGACTGAAACCGGGCTAGAACTATCAGTCATTCCCAAGGGGAACTAAACACAGCACCATGAATCTGGATATCCATCTTGCACCTTTTAGCTGGTTCTCTGATTCAGGCTGCTGGGCCTTATTATAACTTCCATAAGCCCTGGGCACTTTTGCCTTCAAGGGTTCCTTCCTCCATTAAAAAATTTTTTTAAAAATTAAAAACAAAATTATATTTATGAGTTTACTGACATAAAGAATATTAATATAATAATAATATATTAATATAATAGAATAAAACATTTTCTTCTACCCAAAAGTTCATTTTTTTTCTGATTTTAAAAGAATTTAAAATGTTTTCATGAGTCCCTAAAGGTATTGTGGGTCCTGGGAACTGAGCCTACTATGGCTAATAGATATATTGGCCCTGCCTGCCAGGCCGAGGGACGTCAGCTCAGGGAGAAGAGAGCCACCCATTCTGCCTCCGTTTGGTGAATGGGCCCCAACTATCAACCCAAACGCTCTGAAAATATCTAGCTTCTTTGGATCTGGACAAGAAGGAAGAGTTTTACATCCTGTCCTCTTATTTCCCATTTCCTGTCTGGGGACAGATTAAAAATTGTTGGGGTGTAAGAAAATGCCCTTAATCCCAATCAAACTCAGGCTCTCCAAGTTTATCATTGAAAGGGGGGATGGCCTTTGCTCCTTGTCCTCTTGGTTTGATTCATTCTGCCCCCCATCTTACCGAGCCACATTCTTCACATACTAAAACATGGCTCAGTTAGGGTTAGAACTGTCAGAAAGACCTTCCCAAGGGGAAAGTAAACACATAGCATACTGTAAATTGGTGATATGAAAGGGCCCACAGGAACAGATGTCAGTAGCTAAGACTCAGCCGAAGGATCTGGGTAGCCTTTGTTTAAAAGGCTGTGGAAATTGGAAACTTACACAGTAGTGGTGGGACTATAAGCTGTGGCACAACCACTTTAGAAAACTGTTTGGCAGTATCTACCAAAGTTGAACATAACGTCTTATGACCCAACATTTCTACTCAAAAGTAGCAGATTGAACCACATGAAGTTGCCAACTTTTTATTGTTTTTGACCTACAAAAATGGCAACTTGATTTGATTCAACCTAATGTGTAACAGAAATGCATACACTTGCTCATCAAAGGTCATGTATAAGGATGGTCTGCTCATAATAATCAGATACTGGACACTGTGCAAAAGCCCACCGACCATAGAATGGACAAGTAAGCTCTGGTTTGTTCATATAATAGAAAAGGGCATGCAAGGAAAATACAATTATACCCAACACATTGCTGATTGAAAGAAGCCAAACACAAAAAGGTATGTATTGTATGATTCCATTTTTATAAAATTCAAGCACAAACCCTATTCATCCACAATGTGAGAAGTCAGAAAGGAGTTACCCTAGTCAAAGGGGACTACGTATTGACTCAAAAGGCCCACGAGGGGCTCTTTCTTGATCTGGGGACCGGTTTCATGGGTGAGTGTACATTTTGAGAAAATTCATCCAGTTACAACTTATGAGTTGCATATTTTTCTGTATGTGTGTTTTCCTTTCTTAAAAAGTTTAGCAAAAAAGAAAAAGAAAAGAAAAAGAAAAAGGAAAAAGAAAAAGAAAAAGAAAAAGAAAAAGAAAAAAAAAAGAGGGCCGCAGAAGGACTCAGGCAGCTGTTGGGGCAGAGACAACAGCAGCTGGTTCCAGGAGGGCCAGCACTGCCCTCTTGCTCTTGTTTGTGTCTTGGTAGATTTTTTGACCATTAGGTAATACGGGCTCTGTGCCAGCTGCTTCCCATGCTTTATCTCACTCAATCTACGACTCAGCACTGAGGTGGCTCCTATTATTATCCCTACCCAATGGATGGAGACACTGGGGAAACGGATGCTTAAGGACTCTAAATAACCCTCCCAAATTCACACAGCTATTAAGGGATGAGCCAGAATCTGCCCCCAGGACTGTCTCTCCAAGCCCTCTTTCTTCCTGTCCATGCTCCAGAATCAAAGGAATCGGGATCACCCGGGACAACAGGATGGTACAACTAACTCCCTTTGATTTGGGTCCAGATCCTGCCTCTCTGGCCCTTACCTTCTCTCACTGGCCCCTATTCTTGTTCCTTCCCACCAGCATGCATGGCCACCCATGAACCTGAAAGATCCCTCAGAAGGGGCCAGGGTCAGGCACCTGGAGATCGCCCACCCAAGCCAGCAGAGATATGGTTTATGCCAAGGGCATCCCAGCACCGTCTTCTCCTGCTTATTGCCCTTTTTTGACTTTGGTTCTGAGTCAAAGGTATCTGTGCCAGTTTATGAGGAAATACAATATACGGAAAAATTATGAAGCTCTAGGCCACAACAAAGGCAAAACTCGGCTTCTGCCTTCTTCTCTGACCAGAAACTCAGCCTTCCGCATCCCCAGCTCTTCCCACAGCCCCGTTCAGTTTGAGTGTGGGAAGAAGTGCCAAAAAGAAAGGCAGGAAGGAGCACTTCCTGAGTGTATGCAGTGGGAGTCCATTTACATACTCTTTCCCTTCAATACACAGGACACCCTTGGGAATTGGGTATCATTACCATTATTCTACTGCTGGGGAATCTCAGGGCTCTGTGGGTTAACCATAAGGGCTGCTGTTTCTCTGGTGTGGGACGGTGAGACATCAGAACAAACTAGTGAGTGTTCAGGGACAACCAAAGCGCCTCCTCCCTCAGGTCTACATCCTGCCCTCCTGGAGTCCCTGCATTGGGTGTGGACATACTCACAGAGCTTGTGTCCGGTGATTTTGGTACAGGGACCGGGCATGATCGGTGCCATTAGCAAGACACGTGCTGCACTCCCAAAGCACGAAGAAGGGAACCAGTGCCTCCTATGAGGGGCAGAGGATGAGAGATATTAGCAAACGGGGGTTCTAGTTCCAGCTTGGCCACCTGATCCATGTGGCCTTGGAAAAACTCCTCCCCCTCTCTGATCCTTAACTTTCCCCACTGTGCAGTGAGGGAATGAGGTTTGTTGATGTCTTCCAGCCTTCCCAGTCCAGCCCTCTGGAATCTGTGAGGAGGTGTTCTTGGGTCTGGACCCTGAGGTGTTAGTGTCACTGGGGAAATCCTTGAACTCTCCCTCAGAATAGAAAAGGCAGGAAGGAACTTTCCCCCTTGGCCCGTGGCTCAGGTGGATGTCTGAATGGCAGGTGGGAATAAGGGACACGGACATCTGCAGGGTAGCTGCGGGGTCCTGTGGGCCCAGCCCCACCAAAGGCATGGGGTACTAGGCAGTCAGAGGAAGGGCTCAAGAAGGCAGGTCCTGACAGTTCCACACCCAAATCATTGTGGCAACCTCCTATTTTATGTGTTCACCTCCTGGCCCCCATGCACCCTCACTGTTTCCATAACTCAGCACTTCTTAATCTGGAATTCATGCCCCTTGAAGTTGTTTGCAAAATAATACATGTAGGTGAGTATGAGAATTTTTCTGGGGCAAGAGGCCTTGATTAGATTCTCAAAGAGCTTGGGCACATGCACTTACATATACACAGAACCACTCTCCCAATTCAAACGCATCCTTTCTCCAGCCCTACCACCTGTGCCGGCTTCAAGCCCTCGTCAGGGGTATCTTGGGCTATTGCAATTACCTCCTGAGGAGCCTCTTTGCCTCCAGCTTCATCTTCCTCCAGTCTGCTTCCACAGAGCCTCCAAGGTCACCGTCTTCAAATTCTGCTTTAACAACCTTCCTTGGTTTTGCATTGATCGCCTCCAGAGACAGTTCTGTGTTTAGCCTAGCTTGCAAGGTCCTTCCAAATGTGGCTTTGACTTCTCCAGTCTCACCTCCTGACAATCCCCTTCCTTGAGCATCTGGTAGGAATGCCCTTCCTCTTTAATTTGTTGAACTCTTAGGATATAAAAAGGCTTAGTTTGTTTCATTCACTGCACTATCTTAACATGCAGTGAGTGCCTGACATGTGTAGGCATTTAGTAAATATTTTCTTTTTTTTTTTTTTAAATTTTTTTTTTTTCAACGTTTATTTATTTTTGGGACAGAGAGAGACAGAGCATGAACGGGGGAGGGGCAGAGAGAGAGGGAGACACAGAATCGGAAACAGGCTCCAGGCTCCGAGCCATCAGCCCAGAGCCTGACGCGGGGCTCGAACTCACGGACCGCGAGATCGTGACCTGGCTGAAGTCGGACGCTTAACCGACTGCGCCACCCAGGCGCCCCAGTAAATATTTTCTGTAAATGAAGAATTGAGTGAATGTATCCTTGGGGATCTAGATCAAGAGTTCCCACCTCTTGAAGCCTTCTCTCTCCCTCTTAGTATAGGTAGTCATTCTCTTGGATTCATAATTCCCTGTATTGCAACTATTTTTATATTACATCTGATATCATGAGTTGTCATTATATGTGTCACAGATGTAGTTTGATGTTTCTTTATATTTCTAGTACCTAGACCAGGACTTGGCACCTATCAGTTGCTCCAAATACAGTAAATGTATCTTAAATAGGAGAGAAAATGCCTGAATGCCCTTTCAAACTCAAATGCTAAGCCAGTCTTTGCCCATCAAAAGCCTATCCATTTTGGGTGGACTGTCTTAAGTTCTCCTTCCTTCATAAATCGACTCCTTCCCTTGCCCTCAATAGGATACATTTCTGGCTTCTCCAACCTCCCCTGGTGTTTTTTTTTTTTTTTTTTTTGACCCCATTCTTGTGGACTGCTATCCCTCTCCCTTGTGCTAAGAATTTACCATGAAGCTCTGCCCTACTAGTCTGCACACACCTTGAACCCTGGAGACTCATCTATTCTGTTCCTTATCCACCCCCACCCTTGCCTGCTAACCCAGCTGTAGCATGGTGCTCAATACTGGTCATATGTTATGAGGCTGTTGGCAAACTCATTGTTAAATTTTCCCAGTCTTGGCTGGATCTCCAATTCCTCTCCTTAGACATGGGGCAAGTCCAGTTTTTCACAGAATCCCGTTCTACAGAGAAAGATCCACCGGCCTGTATGCAAGCTTCCCTGGAAGCATCAGCCCTTTGCACTCTCCCAAGCACACATGGCCAGCCGAACCCTCCCCAGGAAACCTGACACAGCCAGGCATTCACACTTCAGGAAAAATAAAGATGAAGAAAGGGAAAAAAAAAAAAATCATTATGGGCCACAACCATTGCACAGTGAGAAGCACTAATTATTCTGTGTAGCCTGAGTTTTTCTTAGTAGGCAAACTCTTTTGAATATTAACAAATATTTATTTAGGAATTAATAATTGACATCTATTAAAGCATAATTTATGGAGAGTGAATTCCTCTTGGTTTGGGTTCCCACTGCTCAGTTACATCTGGCTGCTCCAGGAGTGACTCTTTCTTTTGTTAAAAGCGAGAGGCAGTGCTGGGGATGAGCTCCAGCAGGGGACAGGGATGAGCTTCAGTGACTGCACAGAACAGCTCAATCAGGGGACACTGGGTGAACACTCAGTCCCGACTCCGTCATTCCTTTTCGCATGGCCTCGGGAGAATTTCCTACCCTCCCCAGCCTCCCTTTCAAGACCAAGAAACAGACATCTTTATGCCTACCTTTATTTAGATGGATATGCTTGGTTGCGAGTAAAGGAAATTATTTTGAGTTGACTTCAGCAATAAAGAGGGATTTGGATAAGGACATGGGTCATCTCCCGAAGCCCTGCATGAGGATATGGCTGAGCCACAGGCACCGCTGGGAGCCAGGCTGGGTAAGCTCTCAACTCACTCTCTGCTTCTCCCCTCTGCTCTTGTCTGCGCACCTAATGTTCTTGTCCCTTGATTGGTCTCCACAGCAAAAGCCCAGCCTTCTCACAGCTCCTGAGCATCCCCAACATGAGTGCGGCCACAGAAGAGCATGTGAATGTCTCTTTTTGTCCCCATTTCCACTTGGCACCTGTGTGGTCCTCACTGCTTAGTGGAGAGGTGCCTGTCATACAACCGAGCATGGACAGGGGCACAGGATCACACAGAAGGTCACACCTTCCAGGCACCATTTAGTCACTCACGCATGCATTCATTCATTCAAGAACTGTTGACTAGAACCCAATGTGTACCGGGCACTTTTTGGGTGCTGGAGATATGGCAGTGAAAGAGGCAGAAAGGGGTGTGGGTCAGAGAGGCCACCCTTGTCTTGGAGGACAGGCCATTCCAGGAGAAACAGCACTGGCAAAGAATCAAAAGGAAACTACTCACTCATCCAACTCTGCAAGGCTGTTTGAACAGCACAATGAAAGCTCCAAGCCTTTGTGTAATTTTAAGAGGTTATATGATATTAGACATTTTTAGGGAGAACTGATAAGAAGCTAGAAAAGGAAGAAAAGGAGGAAAGGAGAGAGGGATCAAGGGAAAAAGGAAAAACCACAGAAATAGAAAAAATATCATTTTTCTAAAATGATAGGGAGGTCTATTTTGGACCAATATAAGAATTAATCTTATGCTTGGAGGCTTTGAAAAATATAATGGACAGTGGCGAGTTTTCCATTACTAGAGAGCATTCAAGCCAAAACTAGATCGCCTCCAGTCAGAGCTGATTTATAGGTCACTCATTTGATGGAGAAAAGATGGACAAGGTGACCGAAGAGGTGCAGTCCCATCCCACAGTTTGGGAAACAATCTTTATAGTCAAACTCAAGGTCTTAGGAGATGCCACACCTCTGGCATTCAAGGAGAGACGCTGCCTGTCACCTTCCCTGGCCTCCCAAGACAAGAGCTTACACCTCATTTTAACGTGAAATAAAAACAGCATTTCATCTCCTCTGGAATGCAAAACTGTGAATTTGAGTGAAATATGCAGTTTTCATTATGTTAAAAGATCTACTCATTACAATCAAGATAAGAGGATGTGAATAAGACAAATTGATCACCACTTTAAATGTATTAATCAGCTTGCAACTCTTGTCACCAGTCAAAACAGAACAGCCAGACATTTATTCTGTCTCACTTGTGTTTTAGAGCCCATCCCAGGAGGTCACGGAATCAGTGAGCTTCCCTACACAGTTTACGGGCAAACAGTCTCAACACACTGCAAAAGTTCTTGCCTGCTTAGAATCGGACTAAGAAGACACAATTAAATATGTCTACTCATTCTGCAAACATTTATTGAACATGTACTATGTGCCAGGCATTGTGTAAGGCTCTGGAGATACAACAGTAAGTCAAAGCTGGTTGGCCCTTGCCTGCCATATTCCTATAGTTTAGTCAGGGTGCAGATATGCAAAGAAACAATTATAATACAGAGTAATTGGGGTTGAATCAATGGTCAGCATGAAGTGTTATAGGACTGAGGACCAATCTGGAGATTGTGGTTGAGGTCGTACGGCTGGGTATGAAGGATCTTCTGCACAGATGTGGTCTGAGCTTTAGGTCCAGGAGAGAACAGAGGCTCTAGTGAGAAAAGATGCCAGCCCATCTCTAGAGTCAGGCCACCAGAGATGTAGTAAAGAAGGCCCAAATACTTTATTCAAAAGAACATGCCTTCTTTAGTCTAGTCTGTTGGGAAAATTTGGGCTGATATCTATGTTGGCTGAACTATCACACCCAGTCCAAAGGAAAGCCATAAACCTGGACCCAAACCCCTCCCAGACCATGGCTTCATCCTCTCACTATTCCCACCACAGTGGAGCCTCAGAGCTCTGGAGGCTGAGGGGTGGGTCAGGTTGGGAACCAGGAGAAAGGAGTCGAGGGAAGGATTTATTTAAACAGGAGGAAGAAATTGAGCTTCTGGGGGAGGTTGGATAGTAAGGAAGTCCCCATGGCTGACTTGGATTCAGCCCAGTCAGGATTCCCACCCCCTCGATAATCTCCACTCTCAGAGGACACAGTAGCAAGACAAGGACTTGGGTGCAGGGGATCTGGGAACAGAGTCACTTGCACGAGGTGGCAGCTTGACCAGAGTCAGAGCATGCCACGAGCCGGGTTCGTCGCTCCACTCCAACACCTTCAATCCTTCCTGCCTGAGAACAGAAAGGCAAGGCTGCAATGTGTGGGTAACTTACCCTTGGCCGGGGGTGGTCAGAGATAGAGGAACAGAAAATCTGCCCAATGTCTAGCAGCTCTCTCTTCTTCCTGTCAAGGCTGATTCTCAGGAGAGGATCTGAAATCCTGGGAATAGACTCATAAGAAGCCTGGTATCTGCCTGAATTGAAACACTTTGTTTTGGGGCTGCAGACTTAGGTACCAGTGGGAAAGTGGGATGAGGAGATGGAACCGCCCAGAAAGGAAGAGCTGTCCCTAAGATTTCTTTCTGTGCCTTTGCTCCAAGCCTCATGGAAAATGTGGAGGAGCTATTTAGGGCCAAGGAAAAACAGGTATATTCTGGCACGATCCACTTTACTCCAAGGAATCCATGAGGCCAAATGATTCAAAGTGGGTTGAACTTTACAAGTTAACTAATTTTTTTTTTAACTTCAATAATCTGTTGTTGACAATTCCATTATGGAGAGGGAGAGAGGTGTAAACTCCGTGTAAGGACCTTTGGAGCAAGGCATTCATCTGGCTTTATGAGGCTTTGAGAGACCATAATGCATGTTTTATGGGCCCATTCTCATTTTTAATCTGCCTCGATAAGATCACTATGCTGGAAGGATACAGAAACTCACTGGCAGAGACCATGATCCTGGCTTAGGAAGGTTTGGGCCTGTGGGGAGTTCCCTGAATGTGGCCTCTCAGGATTCGGCTCAGTCAGGGCAGTCTTGTCCCACCCTCTCAGCTCTCTCCTCCACATGGATCCTGGGCACGAGAGGGCACAGACCTCATGCTGTGACAGAGTAAATCACTTTAACCTCTCCTCCAGGTCACAGAAGTAGCAGCATTTGCCAATGAGTAGCACATGTAGAGAATGGGAGAAAATGGAATCCCTGTGACTAGAAACAGACATGGTTCCAGTCACAGATTTCTGATCCTAGCTCTCAGTCAAAGGTTGATTGAATGCCATCATCCCCAGCCTTGACCCTCTCCAATCGTCTCCCACTTGGATCTTCCAATCCTGTCTCATCACTTCTCCCATTGGAAGAAGGAAAGACCATGTGCACCTGCTCACGAGGCCGGGACAGTCACTCTTCATGAAGCCTCCACAGGCTCCTCTCCATCACCGGGTCTCCTCTGCAGCTGGGCTGGGGCCACACGCCAGGTCCTTAGGCTGGGAGTGGCAGACATTTGTGTGGCTTCCAGTTCATAGTTGTCAGGGGCAGCTGTGAATTCTCCACACTTTCAAGACCATCAGGATATCACTGTTGGGAGGGGGCAGATAGTCCTGATCCAGGAAGTGCTCTTGGAAAACTGTCTCCAATGGTGCCTGACCCCTATGGCACTTGGTGAAGTTATGTCATTGAGATGGAGGCGTTGTTTGTTCTTGCCATCTAGTTTAGCCCAGCCTTACTAATATACTGAGTACTGTGCATGCTTATGAAAGTCTACTCTGGAGAGTTTTGGTCTAGTGCAGTGTGGGGATGTTATGGGATCCTACACTCCCCAAGATTCTTCTTCTTCCTATGTACCTCCAGATCTTATGCCAGAGTCCCTGACTCTGGAGACTCTTGGGTTCTGCCTGCTCTCAAGACTTCTGAGAATCCAGGCTGTTGTCTTGATCTGGGAGGTACCACCTTTTGCCTTGCACTTAGTCTCTGGATACTGGAAGAGTCACCCTTTTACTGAATTTAGTTCATTGGAGGGTGACTGAATAGTATATAAAATATTAACTGTTCAGTTAGACAAATCTGAGTTCCAATCTTAGTAACACTTTACTCATTCATGCATGCATTCACCACAATACAGGGCTGTGAATGCCCACATGTGCATCTCTAGCTTGGACTGCTACTCTAAACTCCAGATCCAAGTACCCTGCTGTCTGCTGGGCATCCCAGACACAACTAGAGCTCTTGATGTCCGGAGCTTCCTCCAGGCTCCCCTTCTCAGTACGAAGCCTGGATGCTCGGGTCAGACGCTTCTTTCAGTCATTGTTCTCCCTTCTTACCCTGTAGTCCAACCATCACCGAGTTCTACAGATTCCATTCCAAATACCCCGCGAGTTCCTGTCTGCATTTCCACATCCACCATGCTGGTCCAAGCTCCTCTCTTCTCCCACCTGGAATAGATAAATAGCCTCTTTGCTCTGCACTTAATTGCCCTGCTCTATCCATTCTCTATCCAGCAGCCAAATGAACTACTAGAACCTACTGGAGGTTTTGTAATGCCTTAGGGGGTAAAATTCCAAATTCACACGCGACCTTGAGTGACCTGTGTATCCTCTGCTGACTCCATGCCCTTCCGTCCAGCTGTCTGTGCCAGGCATGCCGGACTTTCAGTCTCTGATCAGGTCCTCAGAGGGGCCCCATCATGCTTCTGCCAGGAGTGTTCACTTGCTCCTGGCCCGGCCACCTTCCATCATTCTTTTAAAACTCAACCGGAAGGTCTCTGTCTCGGAGATGCTTTCCCTAAACTCCCAATCTAGATTTGGTCCACCAGTACAACTTTTCATCACACCGTATACTCCTCCTTCACTTTATAGTTTGTAGTTGGATATTTGTGTGTTTATGTTCTTAATCCCTTCGTTTTCCTCAGAAGCTCCATGGGGCAAGTTACCCACGGTGTCTGGCAACCTAGTATGTTCTCAGTACCTGCTGCTGGGTGAGGAAAGGTGTTTACTGACTGGAAGGCGGGGCAGGGGGGAGGGAAGGACCAACTAAAGTGTACATGTGCAAGCACCCTACTGTAAGACAAGCTCTGAGATGTCCACATTTACAAGACAGCAAAATGAGCCAGTGATTGATGTAAAAGTGGAGGTTAGTACGGGCTTCTTCTCAGTAATCATAAATAGCTAATATTTATACAACGTTTCTTATGCATCTGGGACTCTCTATAAATCTCCACAAAAAACCTAGGAGGTAGGTTCTGCTTTTGCGCCCATTTAAAATGAGGAATCAGACAGAGAGGTGTAGTGACTTGCCCACGGTCACACAGCTAATAAATAGCAAAGCCAATATTCTGGCTAGGGTTTTCAGTACGCATGGTCTGTGCTTAGCCGCCTTGTGCTAGGCTAGGAAATGTTTCCTGGTTTTCTCTAAAATGGAAGATGAGTTTTAGGCCCGCCCGCAGCTCAGTCAGCCACCTAACACAGGGATATGTCCCTGGGCTTCTCAGAGGGAATCTTGAGTCGCAGCCAGGAAGGACACCGCATTTGCCGCCCAGGGTCCAGAAGCTGGGTAGACCTGGCTTCCGGTCCTGGCGGTCACCAACTCACCGTGTGGTATCGGGCAGGTCATTCTAGTCTCAGAGCCTCTGGTGCTTCTTCCCATGTAAGAGCAAGGGGATGGACTCGTCTTGGGAGTTCCCTAAGATTTAGTACTCTAGAATCATGCAGGCTCTACCGGAGCAATCGATCCTAATCAAGTCCCAACTCCCCTTCATTCATTCCCAAGAAGTCCACCAGAAGCACGGGCTTCCCGCTCATCACTTAGGTACAGGGCTGAGCTGACTTGTGAATGGGAGAGGCAGAGGCTGGTGTGGGCTGGAAGAAAGAGGAAGGGGGGAAAGAAAATGGGAGGGAAAGGAAGGAGGCGGAGGCAGAGGAGAGGAATGAGAGCGAGGGCAGAGAGAAGCCAGGAGGGCAAGGCCGAGGAGGGCGGCCACCGGCAAGGCGCCCGTGAGGGTGCAGATTGGGCCCTTGCTTCTAACAGTGCCGACCACCGGCAGCGGCTTTTGACTTGCTCCGAGCCAAGAGAGAGGAATGAAAAGGCTGATTTAAAAGCCACAAACAACGCAGAGCAGAGATGGCAGATACAGAACAATAACTGTCCTGGTCAAATTGCCGATTGGAGTATCTGTGTTAGGCCGCGTTTGTAGTCTCTGCGTGCGGAGCGATGGAGAGCCTAGATTGTGCCCGGGGAAGTCACACAACAATGGGGCCTGATGTTTTGTTTCCACTCTTCAAAGGCGCTCCTTTTTTTTCCTCCCGGTGATAAGGCCCAGGAAACGGTTAGTGACATGCTCGTGGGAACCTCCGGAGAAGAATACCCAGCGTATCAGCGGCTCGGCGGCCGGCCCCGGAGCGGAGCGGGCGGGCGGGGCGGCTGCGGGCCCCCGGCGTGGGCTGGGGCGGTGAGATAGCATTGAGGAGGCTGCCGGAGCCGCGCGCCCCCAGTCTGGGGACCGAGCCCCTTTATCCAGCCAGAATGGGTGGAAGGCCAGACAATGTAGCGCTATATTTGGTTTGACAACAAAGGGCCGCAGGAAGATTTGATAGTGCGGGGAAGGCCGGGAGGGCGGGCAGGATGCAACACAATGAGAGCTTTGCAAAGGTATTTAGCCGGGCCCTTGGTGCCAGGAACATGGCATGGCACGGATGTCGTCGTGATGTCTAATGGCTTTTGTCTGGGCCACGGTTCTGTTTACTAGAGTGAGGCCCCCCCAGCAGGGCTGAGAGAGGCGCCAGGGTGCGCCTGCTGCCTACACTTAAGGGCCATCTGAAGTCACACTCCACTAAGGCCAGTCCTCTCCTTCTCCTGAGCCCAGGCTCCAGCAGGCCCAGAGAGTCCCCGGTCAAGGGGAAGCCAGAACAGGAAGAGCAGGAACGGGACCTTTGCAGGGCGTAAGCAATCAAATGAGACCTCGCATCCAGAAAGAGGCAGCTCCAATTCCATTCTGGGCCAGGTAGCACAGAGAGGAGCGTGCCCACCGCCCAGGAGAAGGAGGGAGGGGTGAAGGTGAGGCTTCAGAAGGGAAGGGCAGGGGACATGGAAGGGCACTGTGTACCGAGCCTGGCCTTTCTGGGAATCCCAGACAGAGGTAGGGCAACAGGCACAAAGAGGGCTATCCTTCTGGTAGTAAGGCTGGGGAGAGTCAAGGGAAATAGGTCCAGGATGGGGGGCAAAGGCGGGAAGATGACTTTTCCTGCCCTAGACTCAGGCCTTCTTGGAGGAGGGGACAGGTGAAGACAGCGACCTCAGAAACACAGGGGGCTGGGTGGTGGGGGCAGGAGGCAGCTTGGCTGTACCAGTGACGTGTTCTAGACCAGCAGTATGGAAACAGGGGCCACCACCCGATGAAGACCCTAGTACATTCAGGGCTTCAGTCCTCGGAGGAAGAGCATCCCTCACTATTTTCAACCTCCACTCTGGGTTTTTTATTTGAAAACTCCTGCCTGGCTGCCCTCATACTGATTCCAGGAAAGGAATGTGGCAACCAGGGCAGGGGTGGGTAAGTGGGATATGGGCTAGGACTGAAACAGGACAAGATCTGGTGCAGAGTCTCTTTGTTCTTCCAGCGTGACCTCAGGAGTCATGGGCCCTATCAGCTCGAAAAGCCAGGAACGATGCAATCTCCCCTGGTGGAGAGATTCCTGGTTTGGGCACACTTTCTTCCTGTTGCCCTCTTTGCAAAGCAAGATTAACTGCCAGTGGACGGAGCCTGGAGCAGGGCTTCCCCTCTGAGAGGCCTGTCCAACACCTCTCTGCTCCCTTAGACTTATTACCAGGACCATGGGATCCGCCACAAGCGTTTTCTAGTGATTTCCTTCCGTTCCATTTTCATCAGTTCCATCCGTCCTTCCATATAACAAGGATTTACTGCACTCCTTGGCACCACGTGTTATGCCAGATACTAGACACAGAGTATGAACTCTTGAAGCCCAGCTCACGAGTCCTCAGACTAGAAGGAAGATAGTGGCTTAAACACATAACGACCATGATAAAATTCGCACAGCGGTTACTATGGGAGTACCAAATTCTCTTGAAGAAAGCCAAAGCAATCTTCATGGACAACGTGGCACTTCAACGACCTGCATCTGTGTGTATTGTGGGCTAAACTGTGTACCCTCCAAAATTTATATCATGAGGTCTTAATCTCCAGCATTTCAAAATGTAACTGGATTTGGAGACAGGGTCTTTAAGGAAGTAATTAAATTAAAATGAGGTCCTTAGGCTGAGTCCTTATCCAGTATGACTGGTGACTTCCCAACGAGAGGAAATTTAGACCCAGACACATACAGAGAGAAGATGATGGGAAGGCACAACAAGAAGATGGCCATCTACCAACCAAGGAACGAGGCCCAGCAGAGATCGTTCCCTCGTGGCCCTCAGAAGGGAACCTGCTGACAGGTTGTGTAGGCCACCCAGTCTGAGGTACTTTGCTATGGCAGCCCTAGCAAACAAATACAGCTGTCACTCCAGAACACTGTGACATTCTTCCTGAGGGTCTGGCCTAGTGCTTGACACACAGTAGGTGCTCAATAAATGCTAACCTCACTGGGACAGCCCATTCATAATTTTAACTCCAACTATACCAGCCTCAAGTAGAACATGCAAACCAAAGAGTACACAACCCTGTCCCCAAACAGCGCCTAGTCTTTTTACCTCAGCATGCATTATCCACACTCGGTCAGTAAGCCAGTCAGTCATTTACTCAACATATCTTGAGAACTAATTATGTGTTAGGCCCTGGGAATTATAGTAGGAGGAAAGTTCCTCCTGGACGATGAAATTCCTTCTTTGCTGCTCCCCAAAGCAAAGAATGCCTCTCAGCGGGGTCACATCTCTGTCTGCCAGAGGGCCCATGTCTGGCACACTCTGGGCTGAAGTCCGTGGCCCAGCCTGGCCTTAGTAACGGCTCAGTGGAGGGCTGAGGTAGCAGGGGCTGGCAGGGGCACCAATAATGGGCCTGGCAGGAGAGACATTTCAGGTGGGAGTAACTGAACTTTGTGAATTCCTCCTTGCTGGCTCTTGGGAGTATTCTCGGTCCTGGGGTGAAGCCAGGGTTGATGGGACAGAATGGTGCATCCCTTGGATAATGTCAGGAGTCCCTGCTTCTAACTGGCAGGCATCCAGATGCTGGGACAGCTTAGCGATGGGAAGGCCGTGGAGCAATCGTGGGTGTTAATGAGGGCTGGGGAGTCAGCCAAGAAGCAAAGAGGTGGCACCTGCCATAGCACTACTCGCAACACCTGCGGCTTTTGAGACAAACACGATAGGTCACCTCCACATACGTCCACACACATACATGCATTACACACCAACCCATGCGCCCTCAGACACTTCTGGAAGCATGCACATGGGTCAGCATGTAAAACATGCATGTTGACGTGGTCCCTGCGCATAGCACGCTGTCAGGAGTCGTGAGCACAACGTGCACACAGGGCTGCACACGCTCGTGGGCACTCACACGCCTTATATTTCAAAGCATTCACTGACATATTAAAACTTAACTCAGGCTGGGGCACTGGGGTGGCTCAGTCGTTTGGCATCTGACTTCGGCTCAGGTCACGATCGCACGGTTCAGGAGTTCGGGAGTGCGAGTCCCACATTGGGCTCTGTGCTGACAGTGTGGAGCCTGGAGCCTGCTTCAGATTCTGTGTCTCCCTCTCTCTCTGCCCCTCCCCTGCTGGTTCTCTCTCTCTCCCTCTCTTTTTCTTTCTCTCTCAAAAATATTTTAAAAATTAAACAAAAAATTAAGTCAGGCTAATGTCCCGACTGTGAAAGTCGCATAAGGGTTACTACAGCATGTGAGATTCATCTCTCAGCAGGGTGTATATCCTCTTCGATGCTCCAGAAAGCCCTCCTGAGACCAAAAACTAGCACAGTTTTTTCTTTTACCATTTGGGTTAGGGGTTCTTGTCTTCCCTACAGGTCTTTGAGAAAAACAGTTGGAAATTTCTCAATTCCTTTAGGAGATATAAAGTCCTGCTAACATGTAGGGTTACTATTTCTATTTCTGAGTTTTGGAGCAGAAAGACGAGGTGCTACCAGTGAAATAGCAGTGGACGGGAGAGCAGAAGATTTAGATTCTAGTCCCAGTTTTGCCTCTCTCTTGCTGGAATATTGGTTTGGATCAAGGATGACACATTTCTTCTCTGGCAACTGTGTTGAATATTCGGAGGTTATGACAGGCTTGACAAGGAGGAGTACCATGTGTGATTAGTAATAGAATAAGGTTGTTTCTTACCCTTCTTTTTTTTTTTTTAATTTTTTTCAGTTTTGTTTATTTTGAGAGAGAGGGAAAGCAAGCAGGGAAGAGACAGAAAGAGAGGGAGAGAGAGAATCCCAAGCAGGCTCCCTACTGCCAGCACAAAGGGCTGACATGGGGCTCGAACTCATTAAATGTGAGATCATGACCTGAGCCAAAAGCAAGAGTTGGATGCTTAACCGACGGAGCCACCCAGGTGCCCCCATATTAGTACTCATTTAGAGATGAGTAAGTGGGGGCCAAGCTGGGATTTGAGGCCAGGTGTCCCACTTGTGCTGATTCCCATCTTGGCCTTCAGCTAGTCTGATGAGGGGCCAGACAGTCCCTCCAGTCCTGAGTGTGGGCGTAGCCATCCAGGTGTTCTTCAGAGGGGCAGAAGCTGGGCGCTGTGTGGCCTTTCTCTTGTCCTGTGGTAGAAGGCAGACACTGGTCTGATTGGCAGGTTCTCCCCAGACCATCTCTGGGGCAGTAACCCTCCTGTTCTAACACTCTTTAAGTCTATAGTTCAGTTATCAGGACTCAGGAACTAGAGGAACAAAATTCAGCCCGCATCGAGTTACTTCTCTACATCACTGCCAACTTATTAGTCAAGACAGGGACCACACATGCTTCTCTTTCTTCTCCCTCTTCTATCCCTCCTGCTGTTCTTCACCTTAGAAAACCTCTGAGTCATTCATACATCTTTTAGTTTTGTTACCTGAATGGCCTCCATTGAGACTTCACCACAGTGGCTGAAGTCATCATCTCTGTATTTCAATGGAAAGATGTCCTGAAGAGAGAACTCCCCAGGGTTGTATATAAAGGGTCCGTCTTGTGGTTGCCAAAACAGGTAGAGGGCCATCTCATGTGCAAGTGCACAGTATAGTTCCCACTGTAAGTCTGCGAAGCAGTGTTTGCCTCTTGGATCTGATGACAAATCTGGTCCCTGAAAAACATTAGAAGCCTCCAGGCTCTGGTTATGATTCAGACTGAGATGAGAAGGGGCAGTAGAAAGACTGAGACCCCTTGTTTTTCTAACAATACCAACAGAAAAGGGCAACAACAATCAGAAATCCAGTTCAGGCTAACCTAGGACTTAAATTCTACCTGCTGATATGCCAGCCCTCCTCCACGAGGTTAAATGGGTTCTCAAGAGTAAATGAGATGCTCACCATCACTCATCATCAGGGAAGTGCAAATTAACACCACAATGAGATAGAATCTTATACCTTTCATAATGGCTAAAATAAGAAATACAACAGATATCAAGTGTTGGCAAAGATGTAGAAAAAAAGGAATGCTTGTGCACCGTTAGTGAGAATGTAAGTTGGTGCAGTTGCTACGGAAAAAAGAATGGAGGTTCCCCGAAAAATTAAAAATACAACTACCATATGATCCAATATAATAACATATAATAACAAAAGTGTCAACATTTGCATCATTGGAGAAGGAAGTAGAACAACATTTCTAAATTGTTGAAAGGAAGGAGCTGTCAACTTAGAAATACAAATATCCTCAGTTGGTTGGGTGTCCGACTTCAGCTAAAGTCATGATCTCATGGTTGGTGAGTTCAAGACCCGGGTCAGGCTCTGTGCTGACAGCTTGGAGCCTGGAGCCTGCTTCAGATTCTGTGTTTACCTCTCTCTCTGCCCCTACCCTGCTTGTGTTCTTTCTCTCATAAATAAATAAATAAATAAATAAATAAATAAATAAATAACATTTTAAAAATTAAAAAAAAAAATAAATGTAAATATCCTTTAGGAACAAAGGTGAAATAAAGAAATTTGTTGCCAGTAGACTTGCCTTAAAATAATTGACATAGAAAATCTTTAAGCAAAGGGAAATGATACTACAGAGACATTTGGAATATCACAAATAAGGGAAGAGCAATGGTAATAGTAAATATGTAGTTAAATACGATAAACTATTGATCTTCTCTTGAATTATTTAAATATATGATGGCTGAAAGCAAAGATCATAACACTGTTTGATGGGGTTTCCAATACATGTAGACATAACATGTAGAAAACTATAAAATACACAGAGAAAGGAACCTATGTGGAGATAAGGTTTCTACGTTACACTTGTAGTGGAAAACATTGATTCCAAATAGACTGTGAGGATACAAGTATGTATATTTTAATATCTTAATAACCACTAAATATACAAAAAATATATAGTCAAAACCACAACAAATAAACTAATTTGGAATAATTTTTTAAAAATTTTCAAACAATCCAAAAAAAGAAAAGGAGAAACAAAGGCAATAAATCACAGGGAACAAAGAGAAAACAAATAATAATATGGGAGGCCTAAATCCACACATATCAATAAATAAATTTAAATGTCAATGGTCCTAACACACCAATTAAAAGTCAGAGATTCTCAGAATGGATTTTTTGTTTTTATAAAAGACTCACTAAAACTGTCTACAAAGAACTCACTTTATATACAGCCGTATGGGAAGGTTAGAAGTGAAATGATGGGAAAAGATATACCATGCAAATACTCATCAAAAAGAAAAGCTGCAGTAGCTGTAAAATATCAGATAAAGTTGATTTCAGTGCAAAGAAAATGATAGGCAATATAGAAGGATATTATGATAAGAGTCAATTTACCAGGAAGATTTAATGATTTTGAATGTGGATACATCTACCAACAGAGCCTCAAGACATATGAAACAAAAATGGTCCAAACTGAAAATATAGGCAAATCCACAATTATAGCTAGAAATTTCAAAACTTCTCTTTCAGTAATTGACAGGACATGTAGAGAGAAAACCAGCAGGAGTGTATAAGAACTAAATGAATAGCACCACTGGGTGCCCGGATCTAATGGGCATTTAGAGAATACTCCACCCAACAGCAGAGGCCACATTTTCAAAATCTACAATGATCAGTTACCAAGATAGACCATATCTTGGGTCATACAGCAAACCTTCACAAGTTTGAAAGCATTGAATTGTATAAAGTGTGCCTTTCTATTAAAATGGAATTAAACTTGAAATCAGTACTGAAAAGATAACAAGAAAGTCTCTAAATACTTGGAAATTAAACCACATACTTCTAAATCACCTATGGATCAAATCGGAATTCTCAAGAAAAATGAGAAAATATTTTGAGGTGACTGAAAAATAAAAAATACAACAAATGAAAATTTGTGAGATGCAGCTAAGGCATTGCTTAGAGGAATATTTATAGCTCTAGATGCTTATAGAAGCAAGGAAGAAATATCTCAAATCAGTAAGCTAAACTTCCACATGAAGCAGCTAGAAAAAGAGCAAAATAAACCCCAAACAAGCAGAAGAACAAAAAATAAAGAGCAGAAATAAATAAAATTGAAACCAGAAAAAAAGAGAGAATTTCAGTGAAACAAAAACCTTGCTCTTTGAAAGTATCAATAAAGTTAATACACTCTAGCAATACTAACAAAGGCAGGAAGATAAAAAAAACCCTACAAATTTCTGATATCAGCAGTGAATGGGAGGATATCATGACAAACCCCACAGACATGGCAAGGCTAGTAAGTATTTGTAAAACAACCCTACACATATAAATTTGACACATTAGGTGAAATGGACCAATTCTTTGAAAACCATAAATTCACTACAAATGAAATCCATCATATAAATAGTTTTATTATAACTATTAGAAAGCTTGAGTTGGAAAAAGAAATCTTCAGTTACACATGATTTTATTGGCAAATCCAGCAAATATTTAAAGAAGAAATAGCACCAATTCTACATGCTGTCTTCCAGAAAGTAGAACAGAAGGGAAGACTTTCAATTCATTTATGAGGCCCACATTACCCTGGCACCAAAACCAGACAAAGACATTACAAGAAGAGAAATTTGAAACCAATAGCCCTCATGAACATAGACACACAGATCTTCAACATATAATTAGCAAATTAAATCTCAATTAAATAGTAAAGCCATGATCAATGGAGCTCATCCTGGTAGTGTAGGACCAGTCTGATATTCAAAAATCAATCAATATAAGCACCTTAATAATATTCTAAAGAAGAAAGATTATATGGTTTTATCAATCTGACAAAATTTTTCAATCATGATTAAAAAAATAACTCCAGAGGAAAAAAAAAAAAAGAAACAATCTCTCAGCAAACTGAAAATAGATGGAAACTCTCTCAACCTAATAAAAGGAATTTACAGAAACAAAACAAAACAAAACAAAAACAAAAAAAACCCTGCAGTTACCATCATGCTTAATGGTGAAAGACTGAATATTTTCCCCCTAAGATCAGGAACAAAGGAAGGATGTCTGCTCTCATAACCCTTGTCCAACACGTTGGAAGTCCTAGCCAGTGAAATAAGGCAATAAAAGTAAATAAGAGGCATAGACTTTGGAAAAGAAAAAGATAAAGCTGTCTTTATTCACAGCTGACATTATCATCTATGTTAAAAATCCATGAGAATGCACCAGAAAAGATCTCCTAGTACCCTAGAATGAATGAATGAGTTGGCAAAGTGACAGTATACAAGGCCCTTTCTGGAGCCTGACCTTGGAATGGGGTTCCCACTGGGGGACACTCCAGTCCCTCCTTTCTCCTTGATCCATTTCCTCCCCACCCCTCCTGGTATGTCAAGTCCCCTCCACTGGAATGGAGAGCGAGAGAAGGCAGTATAACATTTAAGGTGGCTGCTTTCAGGAAGGATGGTTCTGAAAGGGCATGGTGTTTTTGAAGGAGCAAAGGGAAGATGCTGATGGAAAAAATAACAGCCCTGAGTCTCAGTGGGTCTGGTTTTGATCCTGACTTTGTCATGCACTTGCAGTGCCAGCAAAGAGAAAGCAGTGGGTGGAATCAGAGATCATCTGTCTTTACCCATCTTTGGACTTTAGCTGTCCCTCTCTAAATAGGGTGGTAAAATCGTGTGAATAAGTGGTTTCCCAGAGTGTATCCAACTCTGTAATTCATGGGCTTGGTAAGAACTAAGGCAGGAGTGGGGCTGCTGGTGCACTGGCTGGGACACAGGCTTTCCCCACTCTTGCACACACACTCTCTTCTCTCCTGCATTGAAATGGATCCTTCCACATCTCACCAATGAGAGCGGTACATCTGCCATCCCCACCACAGCCACCATCTCCCAGCCTCGGGTGGAAGCTCTCATCCAGTGCAGATGGGAATTCCAGCACTGCAGGGATTGTTCTGAGTCAATAATGACAGTTATCACAATAAACACACGATAGCTGTACTTGCCCTGTGCCAGGGACCACACTAAGCTCTTTAGCATTCTATGGACTCCTCACAACAAGGGATGATAGTCACTGTAAGCATCCTATTTTACAGATTAAAAAATGAGGTCCAAAGAGGTTACTTACCATTTTATCCCAGTTCACTCGTTGGAAAATGGAGAAGCCCAGTTTAGAATCCAGTCAATCTGACTCCAGAGCCTGTGCTTTCCACGACCATAAAAGCTGGCTTCCTATCTCAACCTTAATTGCTCTTTTTTGTCCAGACAAGTAGAACATTTTATTGTTCATTTCTTAGGCCAAGAAGAATAGTCCTTTAGTGCCTACTATGTGCCACTGTGCCAGATATTTCACATCCAAGCATAGCAACGGACATCCCAATTAGGACTTCCTCTCCACTTTAGTGATGAGCGAACTGACGTTCAAGGAAGCTCAGAAACTTGCATAGAGTTACACAGCTCATTATGGGCAGAGAGAAAATTTCAACCTAGCCCTGACTCTGCCACTACGCCAGCTACTACCCTAACACATTTTGATGCCAGTTGGCTGCAGGGTAATTCAAAGCATATGTAGAAACCTTGCCTGCAGCCTGCAAAACTCATTAGCTTGCATCCATCTTCCCCCATTGTCAATAACTCATTGTCACCTCTGCAACTTTGCTCACACTGGCTTCCCTTCCCCCACCCACAATGTCCTCCCTGCTCCTTTCTGCCTAGTCAATGTCTCTATCCGTAATGGAACTTGAATGCACTGCCTCCTTCACAAAGCCTCCCTTGATTTCTCTGGGGCAGGGACTTCTTCCTATGAGCTCTAAGCTCTCAAAGAGTGCCTCGTTCTCTTACTTTGTGAAATAGCCCTTTTGAATTGTTAGTTAGCTTCGTCCTTTCAATTTTTTAATGTAATGCATTGTTCCTAAAGGCACTGAAATTTCCTAAACGATAAAGATGGTGTACGAACCACACTCCATTGCATTTCTATGCATATGGCGTGTGATGACAGTTTCTTCTGAGGGTACTTTCCTGATAACCCTACCTAAAAGAGTGGTTCACATCACTCTTTCTCTCTTGCCCTGCCTCATTTTCACAGCTAGTGTATCTGTAACATAGCCTTGTGTAAGTTTCTTTATCATCAGCTTTCCTTGCTAGAATGTAAGTTCCATGAGGGCAGGCACTCGGTTCTGCTCACTACTGGATTCTGAGAATCTTAAACAGGACGTGGCTCATAACAGCTTGTTCAAAAAATGTTTTTCAAATGGCTGACATAATGGATGAACAAACAGCAGACCCAAGAGTAGCAGCCAAAGGACCACACACAGCTGCTGTCACTTGGAGTGACCACAGTGGGTGATGGTGGTCGTGGAGCTGAGGGGATGAGACTCATCAGAAGCATCAAGACCAGAAACCATATCCAGCATATGTGCTGGATATTTTTTGCTCTCTCTGTCCTTCTTACCCTCTGTACCCTGGGAATATGAGGTTGACAGACTCATTACCTAGATTCCCTTGCCCTTTGGTTTTTGGTTGAATTCAGGTTCATCAGTAGATCAGAATGTAGAAGAAGGGAGAAATTGGGGCACTTACTTCCCCAGCTCCCTTCTTACCATGTTTTTCTACTTAAGATATGACCCCTATCAGGAGGTCTCTCTTACAGCCATAGCTCTCCCTGGGTCTGATAAACTGCTCCCTCTACTAGGTAACACCTCCCACAGTTGCTAGACTCAGGGCACCTCGTCATCCTTGTTAGTTGCCTTAACCTTGTCTGGTCCTTTGTCAATAGTCCCTCCATTAAACTCTCAATCATCCTTTTCAGGAAGGACCTTGCCAAACACATATCAAAAAACCCTTGGCTGGCAACAAGAATGAGACGCAAGCAGGCAAGGATATAAAGTCAGAGAGAAAGGGAATCATGGAAGAGCCGAGTCTCTGCCATAAATCCCTATGACAAGGGATCAGACCAGTCCCAGGTAAAAGGCTAATCCCTAAGACAAACTCCTAAAGCAGTAACATGGCCAAGTCTGGCTTCCAAAGAAGATTCTATCCACCATATTTGAGTTCTTTCCCACCCAATTTGGAGAGGACACACTCCCCCAGTGAGAGTAGGAATTAGATGAGAGGATCAGCCTTGAGGCAGTATTCGTCATGCTCTGCTTCCTCCCTAGACCTGAACCCAGCCAAGCCCACCCACGCTACAGAAATACAAAGGCCTCTGTGTGGTTAACATCTAGCACTAGACCATCCCCTGTCTGCTGCCAACCATATTCCCATTTCAGTGTGTCCTGTTCTTGACCCTTGGCTTTTAGTTTCTTTATTTTTCCTTCTTGGCCTTGATCCTGCCTCTTGGACATAGTGACTAAGCATAGTTTCCCTGCTTTGACCTTCGATTCTTTCTAAGGACTTTGGCTCACACTCACCACTGTATTTCCACTCCTGGATGCATTTTCAGGATACAGTGACCTAACAGCTCCTGGATCACTTAACTACTAGCACCTAGGGATGTGTGTGTGTGTGTGTGTGTGTGTGTGTGTGTGTGTGTATTTAAGCATGTGCATGCTCACGTATGAGTGCATGTGTTGGGGTGGGGGAAGTATGCTTTCAAATTGCCTGAGTCTGAATCTTGGCTCCCCCAGTTATTAGATGCAAGAGCTAGAATAAGTTACAAATCCTCCCTATTCCTCAGTTTCCTAATCTGTAATCAGCAAATCTATAAAATGGAAAAAAAAAAAACAAAACTTTGAGTACCTACCTTACAAAGTTGTTGTGTGGTTACCATTTTCAGTAAACATTTCCAGTTGCCACATCGCGACTTGTGGGACATAGAGTCAGATTGTACCTCCTCACTCCCTAGTGGGAAGGGTCATGAGATTAGTCCTAGCCAACAAGTCGTGAGCAGAAGTGATAAGTGTCACTTAATTGCTGATGTAAGATCTTCTGGAACTTTTCTGTCCTCTGCCAATGTTCCAGACATGGGCTGCTTAGCTGCTGGGACCCAGAGTGAGGGTGACGTGGAACAGGGTTCCCACAAACATAAATGGACATGTAGCAAGAGAGAGAAATAAGCTTTGTCATCGTAAACCACGGAAATCTTGGGGTTGTTTGTTACCATGTCATAACCTAGCCTGTCCTGACTGAAACAGTTGTTTTATGAAACTGAGATCATTCATGTAAAAAGCTCTTAGCAGAGTGTCCAGTACATAGAATATACTCACCAATTTTCAGGTATTATCATTTATATGATTGTGTGGATAGGGGTATACATGTGTGTTTCCTTTGTTAAACCAAACAGTTGAGTAATTTCATTCAGAGCACTTGAGAAGTAAAATGGGGTGTGGTTCTAAACTATGGGGATAGTGTAAAGGAAGAGTTTCCTTATCTGAGGCATCCTTGAAAAGGTGCTCTGACTTCAGTGTCACAGACAGACTTGTAAATAGGCCCCAAACACTGGAACAGGCCAGTCACATCATAAACTGAACTTCTCCAAAGCAGGCTAACGTTGTAGCACACCCAGACACTGCTCCTCTGGCTATGGATGAGAGACAGGAGAGAGGCTGTGTTGGATGATCCTTTCATACAGTCTGAATGATTGTTGGTCTGTGGGGACCACAGAAGACCTCCAATTAATTATTACTGGAGAAGATGAAATCATAAACAAAATTCCTTGTAATAAATTTTTCAAATGAGAGCGCATGTTTTATTTACAGTACTGGCCCATTTTGGGCTTTAAATCTATGAACAAAAACAAACATGCTTTTTTATCAAACAGACGGGGAAAAAAGTACTCAATAGCCTTTCTTTCTCTCCTTGCCAAGGAGAACATGCACTCAGAGCTACAGAAAGGAAGGCAGACCCAGGCTCTTGTCGGCTAGGAGAATAAATGGACTTATTTTGCTTTGCAGAGGAAGATTTAAGCTATAATGATCCTTCCACATTGAAGGGGGAAAAAGAAGGAAAGAAGAGGGGAAAACAAAAGGTCCTGCTGAGGTTCAGATGTTTATACTTCCTAAATTCAGCATGACACCTGGGTAGAAAATAGAACATATGCAAAGTATAAACTTCTATAACTAAAGCTGCTACCATCAGGCATGTTTTTATAACTAAAAATCAGAAATCTGCTTGATCTGAGCATTCTGCAGAGAAAGGGAAGGAAGTAGGAGATCGATTCTGACTTAATGTCTCATTTGCCCTTTGTCTACCGGTAGCCTAGTGAGGGCCTTCTGCACCTAGGGGAAGAGGCTCTCATGTAAACTCACACCGACTCTCATAACTTGCGATCTGCTGAGCTCAGAAGTGCTATCGTCAAAACTACTATAAAGATCTATTTCCTGACAAGTATTGTTGATGAATCAGAGAATGCATGTCTATTGGGACAATAGAATGGTACATCAAAACCGAGCTAGGTACCACTTTGGGGAGAAACCCTGAGAGGTTAAGCTATTTGTTTCCAGTATGTGGTATAAGAATAAACCAGGGGCACCTGGGTGGTTCAGTTGGTTAAGCTTCCAACTCTTGATTTTGGCTCAGGTCATGATCTCATGATCGTGGGATCGAGCCTCACCTCTGGCTCCATGCTAAGGGTGGAACCTGCTCAGGATTCTCACTCTCCTCTTTCCAACCCTCCCCTGCTCATGCACGTGCTCTCTTTCTCTCTCTTTCCCTCAAAATAAATAAATAAACATTAAAAAAAGAATAAACCAGAACATCGTATAGCACCATGTCCCTGTATTTATTTCCTGTGGCTGCTGTAACAAATTGCCAATAAAGTTGATGACTTAAAATAACATATTTTAATTCTCTCACAGATCTAGAGGCCAGAAGTCTGATATCAATATCAATGGGCCCAAATCAACATGTTGGCAGAGTTGTGCTTCCTACAGAAACTCTAGGGTACGTTATTTCTTGCCTCTCCAAACTTCTCATGGCCTCCAGCAGTCCTTGGCTTGTGTCCCCATCTTCCAGTCTCTGCCTCTCTCTTCTGTCTGTATCTCTTCCCCTCTACCTTTCTCTTATAAGAGCACATGTGATGGCACTTAGAGCCCAGCTGGCTAAGACCCTTAACTTAATTACATCTGTAAATATTCTTTTTCCTTATCAGGTAGCATTTATAGGTTCCAGAAATTGGGACTTGATATCATTGCAGGCCATTATTGAGCCTGCTGTGGTCTCCAAGGGCCACAAAGTAAGGGTCCAGGAGGCAAAAGTAGAATTGAATCCTCTTACTTCCAGTGACCAACCTGCAGAATTTGTGCTTCCTGTCTCCACACTTTAGGTTCTTCTGGGTCAGAGGATCTGGTTCCAAGGGAAGGAGCATTTCCAACAGGGAGCACAATAAGGGTGCCACTGAAGATACGCCTGTACCTTGTCACTTTGGGCTCCTCATGCTTGTGGATCAGCCAGTAAAGAAAGGAGTTCTTGGGGCACCTGGGTGGCTCAGTCAGTTAAGTGTGACTCTTGATCTCAGTTCAGGGCACGATCTCACAGTTCATGAGTTCAAGACTCGCATCAGGCTCTGTGCTGATGATGCAAAACCTGCTTGGGCTTCTGTCTTTCCTTCTCTCTTCCCCTCCCCTGCCTGTGCTTTCTCTTTCTCTCTCTCTGTCTCTCTCTCTCCCTCTCTCAAAATAAATAAGTAGACTTAAAAAAAAGTGTTAAAAAAAAAGAAAGGAGTTCTTTGGAGGGACAAGTATTGCTGCTACAAAATGGGAGCAATGAAGAATGTGGAGGAATGTGGCTAGAAACCAGAGGATTCAAAGAGTGTCTTTCAGTTCTCTGTACCCAGGGGAAATGGCAAATGAACAAGTGCACATCCAGTGAGCAAGGCTACTGAAGCTCCACAGCCCTTAAGAGGAAAGTCTACATCACTGCAAAGGACATGTAGCCCTGAGTAGCTGCAATGCTTATCACAGGAGACGGCAAAACTAGAACAGGTGGGAGAGGAGGGAGATGGCAAAAGTCAATTAAAAATGCCGGTGGTGACTGGAGTTTATTTAGGCAAGCCTCCTATATTAAGCGTTTTCAGAGTGTGAAGCTAAAAAACACTTTAAAGGCTCAGTTGACAGAGGAGGTAATGGGAGCCAGAAGTTGATCTGAGCTGTGCTTCTGAGCAAAGCACTAATTCCGTCAGAGTCTTCTGCTCATCATGGGGGGATCATGGCACCATTTTTGGCATTACTACAAAAGTTGATCTGAGGGGTAGACTCTGGAGATGCATTTGGTGCTTATAGTGGATGCGGGGGGCACCACCTGGATGCCTGCTCCAAGGTCAAAGTTCTCCTTCCCAAGCTGCTAAGAGCATTGCCTGCCATTGGCTTCTGCAGGGACCCTCCCTTGGAGTTGCCATCTACTGGAGGGAAACCCAGTTTATGCCTTCTCTCTGGAGCAGCACACATTCAATAACTGATTGATGTGACACTACCAAGGACAAGGTGCCCTGACTTGATTCAAAACATTTCTGAAGGGCCATCCTAGCTTCAGAGACCCTTCTGGCACTGGCAGAAGACCCCTGGTGCTTTAGTGATTAGCATTCACTTCTGCTTCTGCCTAATCCCACCTCCCTTACTCTTCTAGAGTTATTGTTGTCCCGAATACTTCCCATTTCCGCCTCCACTCTGTTTCCAGGAATCTCCACCCAAGACCGTGCCCCCCATCACACCCTCTGAGACCACCTCAGACTTGAGTCACAGCTTCAGTGGACACTTAGCGCAAACTCAGACTCTCCTCAAACCACCCAGGTCCCTCCTCAACCATGTGCTGTGCATCTTTTCACTTTCTGCCCCAGGGCCCTTGCCAGCTACACGAGAAGCCTCTTGGCCTTTACATATGCAGAGCCTGGAAGTGCAGAGGAGCTCATGACCTCACGGGAGCAGACCCTAACTGAGGGTACATGTGAGCCAGAAGGTAAATTCCCCAGTCACCTGTCCTTCAGATGAATCATCCTGAGAGGTGTTCTGGATGCTATTCAGAAGCTTCCAGTGGAGGGTCACCTGGGTGGCTCAGTCAGTTAAGTGTCTGACTTCGGTTCAGGTCATGATCTCATGGTCCGTGAGTTCGAGCTCCGTGTCAGTCTCTGTGCTGAGAGCTTGGAGCTTGAAGCCTGCTTCAGATTCTGTGTCTCCCTCTTCTCTCTCTTCCCCTCCCCCCACCTTTCAAAAAGAAATAAACATCAAAAAAAAAAAAGAGCTTCCGGTGGAATATGGCCCCTAATGCCCAAAGAGGCAACCTCAATAACATATTCTATTGGCGTTTTCCCCAATCCTTGTTTACCAGAACCATCTCCTTACAACTCTTGAAACTAAGTCCCCATCTTTGCTCTGCTTGGGAAGAAACCAAACATCTAAGTCCCACCATCAGCTAGGTGGTTGTTTCCATCTCCTACAACTTGATCTTTCTCAAAGCGTGGAAATTTGGGAGCTCATAAATTCTCCTTAATGGCTATATGATAAAGGGGGAAAATGCCATGTGTTAAAACCTACGTGCTAGGATCTCTGCCAGGGATATAGCAATGAATAAGATAAAACCTTATCCCCGAGGCAGCTTGCAGCTCAGTAAGTGTTGGGTGACTAGAGTAGCAAGTAGGGTTGAGATAAACATTTAAAAGTAAAGTGGGAAGAGACAAAGGAGAGAGCGGTTCCATCTCATTGGATAAATCAAAAGGGGCTTCATAGAAGAGGTGGCATTTGAGAAGGGCAGAGTGGGGTGAGGAAGATCTGCCAGGTTGGCGGAACAGGGTGAGCGAAGGCCCAGGAAGAGGGAAAGGCAGGGCTGGGTGGGTCACTTGGAAGAGACCAAATGTGACAGGGTGTTAGGCATGTGGGATGAAAGCCACTAGAGATTGTGTTGGGGACACTTGGGTGTCAGAAAGGGGAGTCTGGGCTTTGTTCTTCTGTGAGAAGTGACCTGGCATGTGCTGGCATTGACAGACCATTCAGGACACACTCTTGCCACTTAGCAAGAAGGGGAGAGGTATCTTGATATACAAACCAACTGGATTTTTATTGGTTCCAGGAGAAAGCAGGTGGGGTAGCCTGCAGGCAACTAATCAAAAGAGCTAATTAACATTTATCGAACACTTACGATATGCCAAATCCTGATCTTTATTCGCATTATCCAAAGTAATCCTCACAACAATCTAATGAGATTGGTACCGATACTATCTCTACTTTACAGGCAAGAAGACAGGTAGAAACAAGCTCAGTAACTTGCCCCAAGTACAGCTAGTAAGTGGCAAAGCTGTTAATGTGCCTGAGGCAGACTGGCTCCTGTGCCCAGCACTTAACCACTGTGCTGGCAGGGTGGGGTGAGGCAAGACTGGCAGTCAGCAAGAGCTTCTGAGCAAAGCACTAATTCCGTCAGAGTCTTCTGCTCATCATGGGGGGATCATAGCACCATTTTTGGCATTACTACAAAAGTCTCCCTAGTCTTCTGTAGGTTTGAGCTGATCCTTGTGTTTCCAAGCCTGCAAGTAGGGTAGGAATCACCATTCTGGGCTGGGATTCTGTAACTAACCTTGTAGCTATTTGCAGTCATTGATGTCACTGGATTTGAATCTCCAAGTTCTATCTCCTCAAAGACCTTTATCTTGAAGTAGCTCCATTAAGGTCGTAATTACTCATTTAAGAAGTGTCTCCCAAACATAGATCCAGCTACTCCTTGGTGTTTACTCATCAATAACAACAATAGCTAATACAAATATCTACACACGTTGTATCATTAAATTCTCACAACCTTATGAAATAAGTACATTCCTATTTTATCTTCATATTTCAAATGAGGAAATGAAGCTATAAAGAGGCAAGATAACAAAGTAAAGTTACTCAGTTGCAGAGAGGTGGAGAAACTGATGGAGCCATTTTATTAAGTCTCCTTGAAAGCAACTTAAAGCTGGTCAGAACTCCACTGGGGTGATCACGAGATCTCTGGGCTCACATCTCTGGAAGCCTATCCCATCAGGTATCACTCTTACCAGCAAGATTCATAAAGATAGTCTTCTTTACCAAATGCCTCTTATGAGCCAGACCCTTTTTACACATTGTGTCATTTCACCCTTACAATACTCTGTGAAGAAGATAAGGCTATGGCTATCCTCATTTTATAGATGAAGAACCTGAATCTCAGAGAGAATTATTAACTTAAGTTTACACAATTGTCCTCAAAGGGCTCATAGTCTAAACAGGGGTAAAAATACATTTAAAGAAATGACTAGGTACAATCCATCATGGCCAGGTCATTCTTAAGTGCTATGAGAGCCCCCAGGAAGGAACAACTGACTCTACATGGTGGCAGCAAGAGATGGTGGGGGGCGGGGAGGGGTAGCAGAATGGTCTAGAAAGGTATCACAAAGTGGCATTTGTGCCGAGTTCAGAAGATAGGAGGCATGTTTTAGGGAGGAAGTGGGGGAAAGGTGTTCCAAGCAGTCCAGGGAACAACTGTCCAGTGAGAGAGTGGTAGGTATAGGCTGGCACATTCTGGAAGGATGAGTGGTCAGCCATGGCAAGAGGATTGGGTACAAATGAGGACAGGTGAGAGAGGAGTGAGGTCAGAATCAGATCACGCAGGTCCCTCTGAGTGATTCCAAGGAGTCTGGATGCGATCTTGGAAATTATGCAAAAAATTTTAAGTTCTGGAGGGATGTGGTAAGATTTACCTATGCATCATCCACAGAATGGAAGTGGAGATACAAAGAGAGTGGAGGGGACAAACAGGAGAAACATTTAAGGGGTCAACTCAGTAAGTCCTCATGATGGTTTGGGATGTATATATAGTGACTATGAGCAAGGGCTTCAAGGATGACCCTCCAGATTCCATATTGGATGATTGGGCAGATGGATGGTGGCATTTACTTAATTAACGAAGAGGAACTTGGGGTGCTTGGGTGTCTCAGCTGGCTAAGTGTCTGACTCTTGATTTTGGCTCAGGTCATGATCTCGTGGTTCATAAGCTTGAGCCCCACGTTGGGCTCTGTGCTGATAGTGCAGAGCCTGCTTGGGATTCTCTCTCTCCCCCACCACTCTCTCTTTCTTTGCCCCCCTCCAACTCATTCTGTCTCTCTCAAAATAATAAATAAATAAAGATTAAAAGAAAGGAACAACAACTTGAGGGAGCATGGCATAGAGTATCATGGCTTGAGGACCATGCAACTCTAAGGGGAAGATGCCCAGGAGGCCAGTGGACCTGACACGTAGGACAGAGGGATTGAATTAAGCCATTGGGCAAGTGTTCATGTGCTCATGTGTTCATGTGCTGTGTTCAGAGCTGGTTATCCAGAGTGAACAGCTCAGAATCTCACTCAAAGACTGCACAGTCTATAAGGGGAGTGGACCAGGAGGTACCCTACCATGTCATAGGAACCAACGCGTGTCCTAGGTCTAGAGAGGAGCGTGAAAGAAGTAATGGCTAACTGAACTATGTGGTGAGTGATTAAAAGCTTTTTATAGGAAGGGTCTGAGATTTAAGTCTTGAAGAAATAGAAGGTTTTCACAGGCCATCAGTGCAGAAGATGGTATTCCAGGCAAAAGGACAACAGTGTCAAGCACATAAAGGTGCAGAAGAACCTACATTTCCATGGCGTGTAATTAGCCCAGTATGTCTGGAGGGTGGGCACATGGGAGGTGGGAAGAGGAGTTAGGATACTGAGGAGATAAGCAGAGGACAGGTGGAAGGGAGCCTGGAATGCCATGTCAAGTGGTTTAGACTATTCTCGGGATAATGGAATCCACCAAAAGAATTTAAACAGAGGAGTGGATGATAGAATTTGGGACCTGGAAGTCAGGGAGTGCAGTTAAAACTACAGGACTGGACATGATCTCTCAGGGATGGGGATGGGGCAAAAATATTGAAGATGGAAGATTTATTGCACAGGTAGCAAAGACTTTCATGGCCCTGTGCAGGCGGGCCCTTGTACCAATTTAATTTCCATAATAATCCTACGAGGTAAGTTAACTAGAATGGAATGGGGCCATGGGATTTGAACCCAGATCACACAGCTCCAGAGCTGATGCATCTTCACCACTCAACCATGCAGTCTCCTTGCAGTGATAACAGCCAACATGTCAGGGCTTAATAGGTGTCAGGCACCTTATGTGCACTACCCACTGTGGTCCTTACAACAACCCCATAAGAAAGGAGAAAATGGAGATACAGAGGGGAACATGCAACTCACTTAACTCGCCCAAGTCGGGACAACTAATAATTAGCCAAGTTTAATTGAAGCTTTCTGGCTTGAAGAACTGTACATGTAATGACTTTGCCCTGCCGACTCTGTAAGTGCTCCATAAATACTAGCTGAATCCATAAATGGGTGGTTGAAAGAGCAATGTTTCTAAGAATTGGCTTCTGCATCCTGAGGTTCGAGCATCACCAGGCCAAGTGCCCAGACGGTGACTTTCCACAGAAGCCAGAGTATAGGGAGTAGCTTGGCTGGCTCCGACCCCAACCTGCCTGCTTCTGCAGCCTGACCCTTCCAGGGTGGGGCGGGCATCAAAGGCTGTGGGGACAGGCTGGGCCAGCCTGCAGCCCCCTCATTGGCCAGGCCCCATCAAAGGCGCCTGTGCCAGGCCCTGCTCCACTCCAAGGCTGGGCAGATCAAAGGGCCCTGCAGAAGTTGGGTTTCTGGACAGCTCCAGTCCTGATCATCAATTGTCACTTTGGCAGTGACAGCAGAGGGTCCAACATGACAGGACTGCCACAGCCAAGGCTCCTGGGGCAGACATCAGAGAGGCAGCTCCAAAGGCCAGGAAGCTGCCTGAGGCCCCTTTGGGCATCGACCCCTGGTGGGAAGAGAGGGAAGAACTGGAGAGGCCCCTAAGGAAAATGTTTGGAGCAGGATCACTAGAGGAAAGTTGCTGCAGGCGAGAAATCTGACCCTGGCATTTCTATTCCTGCTGTGGAACCGTGAATTGGATTACCTCATGCAGCCAAGAGAACTGTTGACATGCCCACACGTGTCCACTCTCATTCATATATACATACATGCAAACACACATACACACACCTAAATATATACACACACCTGAATCACCCACCTGGACGTGCGTGTGTTATAAACACACCTCCACACATGCAGATTCACACACACACCTAAACAAGCAAAAATACTCATACAACATGCTCCCTTCCACTCATCATACTTGCCTGCAAACACACTCACATGTGCGCACACACACACACACACACAGAGCCATACACATACCTAACAATGCAAGCGCATAAGCACACATATACACACGCTCACTCATACAGGAGCACACGCTCTTTATAATGTATTCTGCCAGCTTCCAGGGCCTGAATCCAATATCTTACTCCCAGAAAGGTGAGAATCATCCTCATAAGTAGGCTTTAAGTGCAGAAATAGCTTATTACACAGATCCTGATGCCAGCCATTCTCCAACTCCTCTGTAGAAAAATCTGGAGGAAATGTCCAAAATTGTAGCAAACAGGATTTATGTCAGCTGTTGGAAAGCCCTCCCTGCCCCTAAGAGCTATTAAAAATATCAGCACGTTAGACTTCTGTTCAATGAGGAATACTTGGTTGCCAGAAATTTGAACCAGTTGAAATATCAATTTTGCCTCAACAAATAGATATGTGTTCTGAATTAATAAATTATATACATATATATGCCTAGATGTGAATCAGAGAGATTTATTATAATTTTGGAAGCTAAAAACACTTTAGTTTAAAAGGCAACTGATAGCAGATTTGAATTTAGTTAAGGATTTCATAAATGAGTAAATAGAACAGTTTTGGTGCCCAAGCCTGGGATTTGTTCAAATACCCTCTCTTTCATGGTCACAATCACATGACTAAGAAAAGTAGCATGGGGTCCTTTAGCACCAGCCCATGTATCAGCTCCTCCCAGAAATCCCCCTGAGCCTCCCCACACCAGACCAGGAGTGGGCACCTATAGGGACAGTGCGGTTCCTCCCCATGTCTCCCCTCAGACACCCCTCCCCAGCTGCCTGGAATATTGGCTGCTGATGGCTCACAGCAGAATCTGTCTCAGCAGAAGGAAGGAATTGCCTTCAGCAGAAGGAAGCCACCTCCCTGGGGACAGCCTGCATCCAATTACATCTTGGAAGGGACTCCCTGCTCTTAATGGGTTGGCATAGGGTATACATGTCTAGCTCCCTTGCCCCAAATGAGACAATAAAGGGTTATCTCAGTTCCAGAACTTTCCATGGGATCCGCTGAGGCCTCTGTTGCAACTGCATCACAGTGCAACATCTTCCCCTCTCCAACATCCTTCCCTCACTCACAGGCATTGCTCCTGAAAGCCCTCCCCAATAAATGTCGTCCTGTGCCCTAATCTCAGAGACACAGAATCTTCCAGTGAACTTGATCTATAGCAGCATCTTTCTTCAGTACTCTGATGTTCCTGTGTATTCCTCTTTCCCTCACATACCCAGATATCAGCAAATTGATTAAAAATGTAGCCCAAAACTTTTCATCTCTCATTGCCTCCATGGCTGCCACTCTGGTAAAAGCCACCTTCTCTCTCTCCTTTTCCATTTGCAATTTGGATCCGTTTCCAGACTGGTCACCGTACTTCTGACCTCCACACAGTAATGAGGGTAATCTGTCAAAATGTAGTTTAATCATATAGTTTCTTTACTCAAAAATCTCCAGCGGCTTCCCATCTTACTAAAAAATAATAAAGATAAAAAATACAAAGTCCTTACCATGCATTCAGGATTTCCATGGCCTGGACCTCCCGCTCTACAAGTTCACCTTTTGCCTCCTCCTCTTTTGTCCATTCCTTTCCAGTCCCACTGCCTTTCCTGCTGCACCTTGAGCACATCAAACCTGGGGCTGCCACAGGATCTTTGCACTTGATGATCCCTCTTCAATAAGGACTCCTGGGACTTTTTCCTTCTCTTCATTTGATTCTCTCCAAAATGCTATCTGTGCCTTTTCTAACTCTCATTTTAAATGTCACTGTCCCACACCTGCCATATTTTGCACCCTTCTCTTACTGACATTTCTTCATCACACTTATCACCACTTAACATATTATTTATGTATTTATAATCTGTGATGTGCCCTCATATCTGCCCCCTTGGCCCCCATGGCAAGCCACTCCCCCTCCGCTCTCCCCCTACTCCTAGAACTTGTTCTTCTGGGACTCCGGTGGAGATCTAGATGTGGGGACCTAGATTCCTCTGAGCAAAGTCAGTATCTCTACCACCTCACCCCTTTAACAATGGATCTTTTCCATAAAAGCTTTCTCGCCATGCTTAGAGCCATCATTTCTTCTTCTGGGCCTGCATCAGGCCCATTCCTGACTATAGAATTGCACATGCAATGGCTTAGGTGGGAGCCAATCTGTGCCCCGCCCCTATTACTGGGGTTCTCTGGGTCCTGGGCTTGGAATGAACCCTAGGCTGAGCCACTTCGGTTTGCAGCAGGCTTTAGTGTCTATTCATCTCCGAAAAAGTGAGGAGGCTAAGTAAATAACAAAAGGAAACCAAATATGGGGCAAGACCTCAGTAACCCAGTACCCTTGATTTGGCTGTGTATGCTGTAGCCCAGCAGAGCCTGGCCTGGCTCCTGGTGACTGATTCCAAACATTCTGAGAAGACTCATGAGGGATGAATTAACAACTGAATGAGACACAGAAGTCGTCCCTCTCCCTCGTCCTCCACATCTAACAGTCACCAAAACATCTGGCTTCTGACTCTTGAAATTCTCTCTAAGCCAACCCCTCACTGCTTTCCCCAATGTCACTGTCATAATTCAGAACCTCAAATATCTTGTATGTATTAACAGAATAATAATCGGAAATTTTAACCTCAGCATTTTTTTATCCCATTTGCATTCCTAAACATCCCTCAGTCTTCCCCTCATTAAAACTAGAACACCAATGGGGCACCTGGGTGCCTCAGTCAGTTGGGCATCCGACTTCTGCTCAGGTCATGATCTTACCGTTAGGTTTGTGAGTTTGACCCCCACATCAGGCTCTCTGCTGTCAGCACAGAGCCTGCCTGTGATCCTCTGTTCTCCTCTCTCTTTGCCCTTTCCCCGCTCCTGTGCACATGCATGCACTCTCTCAAAAGTAAGTAAACATTTAAAAAATTACAAAAAAAACCAAAACTAGAACATCAAGCCTGAACATCCATTGCCTCAAAGTAAGGGAGTTATAGTAGAAACGCACAGAGAAGTAAGTAAGTTAATTATTGGGATAGCAGCCAAACCCAAGCCTAAACAAGAAATTAGAATGCTTTTTGCAAGGATAAGGTTTAACTGAGTTGGGAGAACAGGCAGAGAGTCAGAGAGCAAATGAACCAAGTGTCTGTCTGTGTGGGTCTCTGAGAGGGGTCCCCATGTCCTACCTGCCCAGCTGAGCCCAGGGTGTGGACGAGGTGATTGCTCTCCCCTTCAGTGCTGGATCTGAGAGCAAGCAGGGCCTGTGCCTCACTTCCCATCTCTAGCCTGACAAGATGGCAGCATCCAGAGTTCGGTGACGCACCTGATGGGAACAGAATGGTTGGTAAAACTGCTTAGGAAATTAGACATAAGGCCTATTCCAGACCGAATGAAACTCCAGAATAGTCTGAATGCTATGGACCAAAAGCACCTGCTGTCTAGATGCAAAGTCTGCACAGTGACCTGTGTGAATGAGGCTTGTGCCGGGTAAGAGCCTGGGTGTCCCAGCAGATTCCAGCATGAACAGATGAGAGCCACCGCCACTGTCCCCCCATCCCCATCCTGTCCTCACCCCACAGCTTCAGGCTATAGAAACTCTTCTCCACACAGAACTTAATACAGCCTTGTACAGCAGAAAGAGAGGGAAAAATATCTGAACTAAGATTAAGCTTCTGCCAAGAGTGGATTTGGGTTCAAGTTCATAGAAAAATAAAGTTCGGTTTTTTGCACATCTCATATTGTGGCCTGGGAGATTTTACTGGCTGCCTAACACTACTCAGTAATATCCTATCTGATCTGTCTGTCCCTACTTCCCGCTCTTCCCTCTACACGAGGACCAGAGGGACACTTAAACATGGATATGACCGTGCCTCTACTGGAAAGAAGCCACGTTTTCAAGTAGGCAGGCCTGGGTTCAAATCTTGACTCTGCTAGATGCCAACTGTCCTTAGGCGTGTTACTCAACCTTTGTGAGCCTCATTTTCCACCCTTATGAAATGGAATAATCCTAGGGCCTACCTGCTCGGATGCCTTTAGGATTCCTGAGATGATCTAGGTCCTGGCACAGGTTAGTTGTTCAGTTAATACTGGCTGGTCCCCAGTGTACTCTGGGGTCTATCACCTCCTTGGCTTTTTACATTGCTTCTCCTCTCCACCTCCCAAAAGAAAAACAAAACCTATCCCAACTACCACTTTATTCCTTGAGACCTCAGCTGGGTCATCTTCTGTGCCTCATCCCCCACCCCCCCTCAGATAGGTTTAATGATTTCTTGGCGGTAGACCCTCATTTCCCCAAGTTCAGCCTCACCATAGCGTCCATTGCACACTATTACTTACTTGCTCACAAGTAAGCCTCCATCCCTGCAGCGGTAACCTTGGGCCCCCTTACAGCCCTGGGCTTCTGTTACTCCAGAGAGGGCCCAAGGGGCAAGAGGAAGCCCTTCTGGAAGACAGTGGTGGGAAGAGGGTCAGGGTTCAAGTTGAGGAACAGGTGGGCTTGCAATCTTGCCCATGATTTCTTCAAGAGTCCTTTGTGACCCATGGGCCCAGAGCAGCCTGGCATCCCAGTGGCTGGGACGCAGGGTTTCCGGGTCAACTTTCATCTTTGTACATGGTGTTTGTCCCTTTGATCCTTGAGCACATCAAACAAAGCTCACTAATCAATGGCTTCCTCCTTGCCTTTCAGAGCAGATCATCAAACACAGCCTGCATCTCTCCCTGCTTCCCTCCCACCCACCCTTCTTTCCAGTCGGAGGAATTTGCTCTACAAGGCCCAGAGTGTGGCCCACCTATCACCTCCCTCTCCCCACATAGTGCAAGTGTGATTGTTTAATTTCTTTAATTCAAATGAGTGTAGGTACACGTCAGTACTCACTCACTGATACATCCTGGTACTTACCTCTCGCTCAGACCCTTGGGCATAGGTGACATGAAACATATACTGTGATTGCCTGGCTTTTGGCCTAGGAAGTACCCAGTAATGAAAGAACCAGGAGAAAGATAAATAGGACCAAGGGAAAAAATGAACCTTTCTGATCCTATTTCCCCCTCTGTGTAACTGTAATATTATTTCCTGTCCCACCTACCTCACAAGGCTGAAGTGAGGATTGAGGAAGTAAATGGATGTCAAAGTTCACTTCTGGATACCTGTTGGGTTTGTCTGGTCTTTCTAATCCTTACATTTTGCCAAAGACTCAGGTAAGGGTTCTGGACAAGCAAGTGTCCCGAGTCTTCCCAGTTTGCCTGGTCCTGAGGGATATCCTGGGATGTGGGAATATCAGTGTCAAAACAAGGAAAGTCCCAGCAAACCTGGACAGATTGGTCACTCTACAAACAGGTAGCACTCTAGAATGGCTGATGTGGGCTAAATGATGTCCCTCCAAAATTCATATGTTGAAACCCTAACTACCAGTATCTCAGAAAGTGATTATACTTGGAGATAGTCCTTTAAAGAGATGATCAAGGGGCGCCTGGGTGGCGCAGTCGGTTAAGCGTCCGACTTCAGCCAGGTCACGATCTCGCGGTCCGTGAGTTTGAGCCCCACGTCAGGCTCTGGGCTGATGGCTCAGAGCCTGGAGCCTGTTTCCGATTCTGTGTCTCCCTCTCTCTCTGCCCCTCCCCCGTTCATGCTCTGTCTCTCTCTGTCCCAAAAATAAATAAAAAACGTTGAAAAAAAAAATTTAAAGAGATGATCAAGTTAAAATGAGGCCCTCAGGGTGGGCCCTAATCTAATCCGACTGGTGTCCTTATAAGAAGGGAAAATTTGGACACAAAAAGACACTAGTGACACGTGCACACACATGTGAAAAGGCAGCCATCTACAAGCCAAGCAGACAGGCTTGCTCAGAAGAAACCAGTCCTGCCAACATCTTACTCTTGGGTTTAAGTCTCCAGAACTGTGAGAAAATAAACTTCTTTTTAAAAAAATATTTATTTATTTTTGAGAGAGTACAGGCAGGGGAAGGGCACAGAGAGGACAGATGATCTGAAGCAGGCTCTACGCTGACAGCAGTGAGTCTGATATGGGACTTGAACTCACGAACCATGAGAACATGACCAGAGCCCAAGTCAGATGCTCAACCGACTGAGCCGCCCAGGTGTCCCAAGAAAATAAATTTCTGTTGCTTAAGCCACCCAGTCATGGTATTTTGCCAAGGCAGCACAAGTTGACTAATAGAGAAGCTCATATACCATACACTTAAATATCTGAATATTCGACATGAAGAAAACAAACTGGGTGAGTAAAGTGTTTCTATCTTGTCACATACACCTTTGTAAAGACCTGAGAGGCCACATTAGAATTTAGAATTCTCAGAAGTCTATGTCACTCCTGCTTAGGTATAGTAGAGCTCACCTCTGACCCCCTAGACTATGACCTCCCCCAATTCTCCCCACTCCTACATTATGTGTGGGAACTCCTCTCTGCTTACAACCTCTACAAACAGCCACCTCTTGGCCACCCTTCAGACCTAGAGGTGTTCACACTGAAGGTGGGGTTCCCCCAGGGAGTATAGGCCACTGTAGGCCTTAAAGCAGACTCAGGGGCATTTAAGCTAGAATTATGGAGTCCCA
The DNA here is from genome assembly GCF_007474595.2 of Lynx canadensis. Classification (NCBI taxonomy): domain Eukaryota; kingdom Metazoa; phylum Chordata; class Mammalia; order Carnivora; family Felidae; genus Lynx; species Lynx canadensis. The sequence continues at coordinate 72,132,930 of NC_044312.2, forward strand.
GATGCCCATACCATAGTCTACCAGAAGAGGGTGAGGACTCTAGGCTGACACATCCCCTTAGTTCCTCAAATCCTTCTCTTTAAGGGGACTGGCCTGGGTGGGCCACAGTAGAACCCTCTGAAGTGTGGCTCGGGGTTGGATTCTCTGACGCCCTGGTCTGAAAACAGTACTTTGAGAAAACCAGGTTCCATGCCTGTGGTGTGGCATTCCATCCAAGTCCAGAAATGGGAGAGTGCTCCGATCAGGAGAGAAAGAAGGAGCCAGTCAAGGGGAAGACGGATTTGAACCCATGCTGTCTGGTTCCAGAGTCCATGTTCTTAACTACTGTGCACTGTTGCCTGCCAAGAGCAGTGGTCAGAGGAGACGTCCAGAGTGGGAGCGGTCAGGACAGCCTCGCCCGTAGAAAATGCATGGACGAACAGAGGTATTCCCTAGAGATGGGCACTCTAGGACACCCCTGAGGGGCACATCTCAAGAATTTGAACTCAGGAGAAAATTCTTGAGACATGCCTCTCAGGGGCGTCCCACAGTGCCCATCTTAAAAGCCCTCACTGATTAGAGCTCTGTCTTCTAATGATTATTATTTTTTTTATTTTTTATTTTTGTTTATTTTAGACAGAGAGAGAGAGAGAGAGAGAGAGAGAGAGAGAGACAGAGCATGAGTAGGGGAAAGACAGTGATAGGGAGACACAGAATCCGAAGCAGGATCTAGGCACTGAGCTGTCAGCGCAATGCCTGACATGGGGCTGGAATCCACCAACCGCAAGATTATGACCTGAGCCAAAGTCAGACGCTTAACCGACTGAGCTACCCAGGCATCCCTCGGATGACTGATTATAATAAATGTAATAAATAAAATCTCCACAAATGTTAGAGAAATAAAGGTGACCACACATGAAAGAAAGCTTTCTCACGTAAGTCACACTCATGGAACAGTATTGACTTCACTTTAAGAATAGCAAACTGAGGCTGGGAGAAGGGACATGGCTAGTCAGAGGTGATGGAGTTGGGGTTTGACTCCAGCATCCAAGTGCATTTTAATTGTGGCACATTTGAGGCAATCCACAGTGGCACTAAATTATGTCCATTCATTCGGTCAGGCATTTATTAAGAGTGTTTCTGTGCCAGACATCGATTAACTGACAGAACAGAGATGTGGACAAGATTCTTCTCTGCTTGAGTGGCTCACAGGCCATGGGGGAAATGGACAGGTGAACCATGGCAGTAGGAGTTGAGAAGAGTCAGCCATAAAAAGAAATGCGGTGAGGACCCAGAGCATGGTCTGTGATGGCCGCCCCAGAGGATTCAACTGGACCTTTAAGTCTAAGTAAGAAGTGGCAGAGAACAAGAAGAACCTTGCAAACAGGGGGAATGAGCTTGCAGAGGGGAGACCCGAGGGAGGGAAGCTGCTTCGACTTCCATGAGCTTGAACCAGGGGTGAGGGGCTGGAGGGGGGGATTGCTGGGCCTGTGAAAGTCTGGTTAGACACAAGGGAGCATGGGTCAGATCTTAATCCAGGAAATGACCAGACCAGACGCGGGCTGTAATCTGAATCAAGTGCCTCTCACTTTGGGCTGAAATGGCCTCTTTCCTGGTTTCTGTTCCCCTTCACTGTCTGAGTTTCTCGGGATCTGAATTCTATCATTGCCCCAGTGCCTTGCATAGTACCTGGCATCCTTTTGCTGAATGAATGAATGAATGAATGAGTGAGTGAATGAACTCTGCTGTCTGTTATCTTCCTATTTGAGCTTCCTTTTCCCCCCACACTGTTCCTGATTTTAGTTAAGAACTGAACGTGGGCTCTGTACACAGGCCCCGAGGCTGTGAGTCTGTGTGTGTATGTTTTACAGCAGCCAAACCAAATAAACAAACACATGGCAGAACCCCAGGCGTGCTGCTCCTACACTTGGCACAGCCAGCTGGCACGTGGCTGCCCCTCCCCAGCCGTCCCAGCTCCTCCCTCCCTCTGGAGTCAGCCTGGAGGCTTGGCGGTGGATTTGGGAAGCCCCTTCCCCTCTCCAGCAGCAGCGGGACTCCAGGCACACACTGATACGCTCCTTTTAATTAGAGGGAATTTGAAATCGCTTCTGTCTTGGAACTCGGGAGAATTGGTTGGCAGCGTCTAAGATAGTGGGGGCCCACTGACAGGGCGGTGACTCCAGTACCAGGGAGACGACAGGGATGTGAACCCCCGCCCCGACTGGGCTTTCTGCTCCCTTGTACTCATTCCAACTGGATTAACTGCCCATCCCCTACCGATTGCTCTGGGGACCCCTAAAGTTTCCTTTTGGGGAGGTGCCCAGCTCTTTAAGAGTCTCAAGTCAAAATCAGTGTGCAGAACAGCGCTCACCGGAGGGAGGTTTGCCTACATTTCTCCAAATCAGCATATGACTGCCCTATTTCCAGGGCCCCAGGGCAGAAGCCGAAGCTAATTCTCAACTCCAGTCCCCTCACTCTACAGCCAACGTCACCAGGCGTCGCCTGCTTTACCACCAAATGGCGTCAAAATCCATCTCCTTCTTTCCATCCCCTTGCTACTAAGTTCATGTCCCCCTCATCTCTGCTTGGATTTGTACAACTACCTCCTCCTAGTTTCTCTGCCTCCAGTCTTTCTCTAATCCCTTCTCCTTTCCAGGAGCCATTTCAGTCTAAGTTACTGATTTGACCCAGTCACTCCTTTACCAAAAAAGAAAGCAAAAAACAAAACAAAACAAAACCCTAAAAAACAAAACCAAGAAGCTTTAAGTGGTTCCTACAAGAGAAATAGTGTGTTGGTTTTCAGTCTCTGTTCTTCTCTATTAACACAACCCTCCACGTTCTAGGAGGCTGCTGAATAAACGCCACATTTCCCAACCTCTTTGGCAGCAAGGCATGGTCACGTGACTCACGTTCAACTAATGAGATTCACCTAGAAATGGAATGTATGACTTTTAGCAGTGTCCTTACAGGGAAGTGTTAGGCTCTTCATTATACTTCCTTACTTTCTGCAGGATGGAATGCAGATGTGATGGCTGGAGCTAGTGTAACCATCCTGGGTCATAAAGTGACCTTGGCAATGAAGTTAGTGCAGAGTAAGATAGACACACACCATAGATCACTTATGCAAACCCTGTCTTTTTCTTCCAAACTGTCACATGAGAAAGGAATAAACTTTCATTATGATTAAGCCAGCAATATTTCAGAGTTTTCTGACACTCCAGCTAATCCTAATTCTAATGAATTATCACCTACCACAGGGATCTGGAAGACAAATGCTACCAGAAGCCAGGCAGGCAACATAACTTGGTAATACCTTCATGGAGCAGGGACTGGGGATGGGCTTGTTTATTTATTCTTTTTTTAATTATTATTCAGTTATTCTGTTTTTTATTTTACAAGTATTTACAAAGACTGTTATGTGCTAGGCACTCTTAGGCACTGGGAAGGCAGAGACAAATAAGACTTGGTCCCTTCTTAGAGGAGATCCAGTCTGGTTGGAGCAGACATTTTTTGTTTTAATTTTTTTTAACGTTTATTTATTTTTGAGACAGAGAGAGACAGAGCGTGAACAGGGGAGGGGCAGAGAGAGAGGGAGACACAGAATCAGACACAGGCTCCAGGCTCTGAGCTGTCAGCACAGAGCCCGACGCGGGGCTCGAACTCACAGACCGCGAGATCATGACCTGAGCCGAAGTCGGATGCTTAACCGACCGAGCCACCCAGGCGCCCCTGGAGCAGACATTTTAAAGAGAGTAATATAGAGAAGGGTTATGGGGACTGTAACGGCTGACGTACAAATAGTGGTAGAGGCAACAAAAGAGATTGGAGGAAATTCTAAAAAAAAAAAAAAAAAAGATCTGAAAACAAAACTTCAAAGGGAAGGTAATCTCTTCCCCCAAAGATGAGTAACGAAAAGATAGGGGAGCCCTCGTGGCTCAGTTAGTTGAGCATCTGACTTCAGCTCAGGTCATGATCTGACGGTTCATGGGTTCGAGCCCCGTGTCAGGCTCTGTGCCGACAGCTCAGAGCCTGGAGCCTCCTTGGATTCTGTCTCCCCTGTTCTCTGCCTCTCCCCTGCTTGCACTCTGTCTCTGTCTCTCAAAAATAAATAAAACATTTAAGAAATTTTTTTTTAAAAAGGGATAAACCAAGGTTAGGAGGACTTGGTTCCCTGCTGTTGCCAGTCCCTTCCCTTTCAGGGACTTGCAAACAATTTGTGGAATACAGCCCACGTGGGCTCCGCCCAGAAGTCAGCGGGGAGAGGGAATTAGTCCAGCAGAAGGAACTTTGGGATTTGGTCAGGGCTAGTTCTATAGCCTTTTTTTCTAACTGAGCCCTTTCTAGGATTTGATAATACAGGGGAATCATAGTTCCTTCCTGACAGCACCATGCTGTAGAGGACCTGATGTTTAGGAACTACAGTCACCTGGAAAGATCCGACACGTAGTAGGCGGTAAGTAAGTTTTAGAGTAGTAAGAGAAGTCTTCCTGAGGGTTTCTGTCTGCTACCCTCCTGCTCAAGGAGGTTTGGGAGGGATTAAAAATATGTAATCATCTGGTATTGCACAGAATTGCACTGATCATCAGATCAAAAATCAGGTGTAAACAACCCATTTGGCATTATCTGTGCGGACCAGTATACATCAGCCCTGCCTGGAGGAGGCTTTTTAAAGTAACAGCGTAAAAGTGACTGACCTGAATTTTTATGAGCATTAAAAGAATGGTCAAAGCAGGAATTACAAAAGCACAAGGCACATAGATGGTGGCCTCTCACTAATTTTCACTCTGTACTCACTGCCACTTAATCTTGAGATGCATCCCAACTCGAATTTCATGGTGGTCCAGTGGCATTACCAGGGCCAGCCTGGGTAAATCAAGACCCTGAACAGATCAAGCCATCTCTGGGCTTCCATGGTTTCTGTAAGGGGCTCGGAGCCCACACAGGGGTCCTTTCCACTCTTGAAATGGAGTGGGGGATTCCCGCCAGACTTGGCATGGGATTTCTTCTTCCTCTTCCCCTTTCCATCTTTCACAATCCCTGTTTCTCCAAACTGTCCTAAAATAACCACAGGGAACACATACCTGACATATTTTCCCCTCTGAAGCACTTTCCTTGTGGGAAAACTCTCTGCAAAGAATGCCTTAAGAGAAGAGAAAAGAACAGGGCTGAGCTGCATGCGTCAGCCGATAAGGACCTTGGAAATAACTCCGCCAGCTGCTCATTTCCAAAAGCGGAAAGCCGAGACCCAGAAAACTGGAGTGGGTTGCCCAAAAACACACAGAGCACTTAACAAAATTCTTCAGCAGTTTCAAGTGTGTGTACTGTCAGGCTTTCTCTCTGCCTACACCTTGTAAACATGTTTTGAACAGACGGAAGTGTTATCTGTCCACCGCTGTTAACCCCAGGCACACACCTCTCTGTGGTAGGGGGACATTCAGGAGACAGGGTCCTCTGGGACCCTCTCTTGTCCAAGGGTGTCAGGAGACCCAAGTGGGTCTGGAAAGCCACGTGGAAGGAGGGGCAGGGGTGCTGGTCAGAAAAGCAGCAGGGAGCCCAGGTGATAGGAGGGGCTGGGCTTTCCCTCCCTGGTCTGTAAGCTTTGAACCTCTTGGGCCCAGCAGGGGGGCAGCAGGCTGGGGGCATTAGCATTTGTTTTTCCACTTTGATCTTTTGTCTTTTAAGTGTTGTGGAAGATTTTGTTGGCTGGAGCCTGCCTAAGAAAATCCTTGTGGGAATGTGGCTTTGGTGCTGTGAAACCCAGTCTGATTGTCTCACTGGATCCCACAAGTCAATTTTCTTGTAGGAGGCTTGCACTAGCCCAGTGATTTTCGAACTTCACCTGCTAGCAGCAGAACCTCACCTTTTCCCCTTCGATTCATAGCTGGAAGCCCAATACTCAAAGCAAAGCACAGCTGCCCTGACCAAAGCTGGACATAGGGTCTCTCCCTATGTGGCCAAACTTGAGGACCCCTTCCTGAGGCAGCTGACCCCCGTCCCAGTGGCAGTGCTGTGAAGACACCTCAAAAATCTCTACAATAAATGACCTTGAACTCCCCCTCCTGTTCTCCTCTGTAATTCTAAAGCTAAGCCCTACGAATTAGGGAGAACAGAAACTCTAGTCTCATCATATAAGTGAACTTACTCAAAGTCCTAAGTGGTGCATGATTTGCCCCACATTGGAGAGCGACTCTGCCTGTTTTTCTCTCAAGTCTCATCCCCTGTCACGCCTCCATGTGGAGACCATGCACCTAAGCCAAACAGAAATTCTTAGAGTTCCCCAAATATGACATTTTCATTCCTCCATGCCCCTCTAAATGCCCTTCTTTCTACCCAGAAAACAGTTCATACTTTTGTCACACTATTGAATGTGGACATTTGTTTTTACACTGGGCTCAATGGCACCTCTTCTCTGAAGACTGTCCCAAATCACACACCCTTTTCTTTGTGCGTGCACCGTGCTCTGGGGCTGCCTCTGCTGTAATAACTCCCACAGTCATGGATGACTTACCCCCTTGGCTCTCCCACTAGCGGGCCATGTATCTTATTTCCCTTTCCTGGACTTTTCAGGGTATCTTGCACATAGATATTGAAATCCATGTAGTGAGTGAATGGATAAAGGAATCAGGGGCAATGCTGGGACTGGGGTACTGGGCTTTTGCAGCAACTTCAACATCACAACAGTCAGGGAGCAATTTCCATCTTGCTCTCTTTGGTGTAGCCTGATTTCCTCCCCCCGTGGTATTTCTTAATATTCAGCTCCAAGGAGCAAAGACATTGTAAATGCAAGGCTGTCCTCAACTTGCTTAATGCAACCAGCCTCATCTGCCAAGGAGGGATCAGTGTGGTCAAAGCTTAAAACCCACAGGGCAAATATCCCTCAGGGAAGTCATTCAGCAGAGGCTGCAAAGACAGAGAGATTTAGGTATCGGCCCCCTGCTATGTGACAGATGCTTTATGCAAGGAGGAGAACCAAGTACTCTACTCTTTTCATCCCTTTTTTCCTGCTTCCTACCACCTCCCACATCTCCATCTAGGAGAGAGTTGGATTCTGTGGTGTGTCTGTATTTTTTGTATTTTAATACATTAAGATATTGCTAACCAGATGATCCCTATTTTAAAAGTTTTTTAGCCTCATATAAACTTCTCCGAAAAGTAGGAAATGAAAAAGGAAAAAGGGCTTGCCTTCAGAGATCACCTCCAGTGGCAGCAGGGAGCATCCCCAGGCTGCAACCTGGCGGAAGTGTTGGGAAGAGTCAACTTCATTGTTTTGAGACAATGACTCCAGCATGGTTCTAAGCCAACCGTTCTTTGGCTGTACCAGTCCTCTCTTGCTTCCTGCTTGAGCCTGCTTGACCTTCATTTTCCTCATTCAAAGTATGAGCTACCTGGTATAGTCTAATAGATCCCCTCGGTGTTCTCATTTAAAAATAAGTAGGCTTTTCCAACTTAGACTGAAGAGGGAACAGCTCAGAACAGAACTTGCAGATTGGAGCACAGTAGATAAAGCCCAGACCCTTCTGAGACAGGATGATAAAGAAGGAGGAAGAGAGACAAAGGGGGAGGGGGAAGGGTCCACTCAAGGTGAACTTGGTAGATGAACTGGAAGAAAACCGAAGGAGAACGGTTTAAAAATACTTTGTATTCATTTTTTGTATTCCCGATAATTAGGAGAAACACATACCCTTTCCGGCGATGGACTGAGTGCTTATGCTGTCCAGCCATTGTACTTCTTCATTTCATCCTCCCAAAACCTCAGAGGTACATCCTCACAGTCTAACACTCTTCAGAGAACAAGAGACGTTTACCCAGTGGCCTCTTGTCATCTGGCTGCTTCCTGGGGCCGGAAGTGAGGAGCAGGGACAGGGCTGGAGGAAACACTGTGTTCTGATATTGAAAGAGAGAACAGAAGAGTAGTTAACCTAAGCCTCCTTATGGTGGTAGGTGCTTCTATCACTGAGATGTGATCTATCACTTATGGTGGTAGGGTGCTTCTATCACTGGCCCCACAGGGGCCAGGAAGAGGCTGTCTACATTGTCTGCAGAAACTTAGTTCAGAGGTTTATGGATTCTCTTAAGCCTCTGGGTCCCATGAAGGTCCAGAGTTCAGATCCTAGACATGCACTATGTATCCATTACAGTACTATGCTGTGGGGCATCAGAATTAGACAACCACATCACTGCCCTCCAGGGTCTGAAGATCAGACATAGTGCAGCTGCGGGGGGGGGGGGGCGGGTCATGGGACCCACGTGTCTCCTTGCTGGAACATGGATGGACTTCTGAACAAAAAGTGACTGAGACAGAATCTTTGCCGTCTGCTGTCCACCGACCTGGTCGTGTTTTTGTTTGAGAGCTGAAGTATTTGCAGTGCGTTCTCAGTCTTTCATCTGCACTTGCTCAACCTTACTTTGCCTTCATTATTTGCTGACTTTATCAGCTGTGCTTACACCACTCAGTTGTATTTACTTGGCATTTTTGTCCTCATTTGCCACGGACTCAGCATGTAAAAATGCAACTCCAGCACGATATGAACAAACTATTGTTACCTTCAGTGATGCCCCCTATTAATAACTGTGGTCCAAGGGAGGACCGAATCAAATGAAATAGAAAATGTATTAAGATTGTGTCAGGCACATAAGAGGCATTCAATATATGTTAGCCATTATCATTAGAAATCTGTATCTTTCAAGTTGACAGTTACTTGGAAGAAGTCCATTATTTAGAAGACCTTCTTGGCTGTCATTATCAAACAGTCCTTTGACTATAGCAGCTGGGGTTTGGGCCACCCACCTCCTGCCGTTGTTGATTTCCCTGCTTAGCAATTTTCTTCCCACCTCTGAGCGGGTCATACCTGCTCTTCACTCACCATCCCACCCTTACCTTGAACTGTCAATGGGGGCAGAGAAATGTGCATTTCCTATTAAATTTTAACCACACATTGATGACAGGGAGAGACCATTTGTCTATTCAGCAAATACTATGAGCACTTACTCTGTGCTGGGTGCCACACTGGGTGCTGAGGTTAGAGAGATAAGTGAATCGCAGCACCTGCCCTGCAGAAACTCTGATATGTAAACAAAGTAGAGTGTGTTAACTACATCCACGCACAAACAAAGTGTCCCTGTGCATCATGGCAAATGTTCCTGGACACTCTTATTAAAATTATCCTATCTGAAAAAAGGACTAGCAACAGCCCCCCCATTTTCTCCCAAATCAAAACAAAATTACATTATATTATATGGCAGGTTAGAGGATTGTTCACCAACCATTAACTCATTATCCTCACCCCACCTATTTTCCTCATTCTCTTGGGGCATGGCCACATGACCTGCCTTGGTAAAAGTGACAGTTTCCAGTTCCCGAGCCTAGGTTTTGAGAAGCATCCTGTGTTTCTACTTGCTCCTCTGAAAACTTCTGACCTTCCCCGTGAATGCGCTCTCAAGAGCTGCTACCCTCTGGCACGGACCCACAGGGAGATATGTGGAAGCACACCTGAACTTCCCCCCAAGCCTGAAGCAGGGCCAACCCAGCGACCTGAAAATACATGTGCACGAAACCAATGCTCATTTTTTATGTGCTTGTTTGTTACCTGGTCAAAGCTGACTAACACTGTCTTCAGGATTTTGCTCCATCTGCCGTCACTCTCCTTCTTTAAGCCTCATCTCCCTCCAACCACACTGAACGACTCCCCGCTTCCCAAGCCCCCTGTGTTAGGACCTCTGCTTGGACCCATCTTCTTCACCAACTCATCATTTAAGGCAAGGATCAAATTTCTCCTATTTTATGATGCCCTTCTTAATCCGTTCTTCCCTCCACCAAAAAAATCAAAATACAAATAACTAAATAAAGACGATAGTAGTGATGCTAATAATAAATTGTTAATTTGTTCAATGAGCATTGGTCAGGTATCTACTCCACTGCAGATTTACGTGCCTCTCCCTCTGTGTGAGCAAATCCAGCCAGATCCATCTAGGGCCCTTGCCACAGTGGATAGCAATTGGCTGTTTAAGAGTCCTGTGCAAGCCATGAGCTCGTGTCTCTTCCAAGGCAGAGGCTGTCCCTTTTATCCCTGTCTGGGTGTGAGGACAAGCACAAGGAAATGTCAATCTCCCTATGAACAGCAGCCGACAACGTACGTGTCCAGTTTCCTGGCTAAGAGAGGAAAAGGCCGAAGTGAGTCACAGTTAGGGCTCAGCCTGCTCCCACCTGCTGGCCTGGCCCTGCCCCAGCCCCAGCCCCAAGCCAAATCTGACCAGGAAGACAGGAAGTCCTTAAGCATCTTCAGAACCTAGTCCAATGGGGCTTAGTGTTGACTCACCCTGTTTATCGGCCTCGTCTGTGAGTCACTTCCCCGGCACTGCGTTCGGGACTCCACTGTTTTTCCCGACTTGCCTCTTCACTGGCTGACCTGGGAGGTGCTCTGTGTTACCACCCAGATTCTGGGCTCCCCCCTCACGCCTCCCACAGCGAAGGCCCCCTCCACAAAACTCAGGTTTTGAGCTAGGCCTTGTTATCAGTACCAGTCTGGCCTGTTTGCTCCCAGGTTCTGGTGGCCTCTCCACTCCCTAGTTTCCTCTAAGGAGGAGACCAGCTCCTCTAAGGAGTTTGCCAGCGTCCTCTCCAGTTACCGCAGCCCTGCTCCTGATCCCCAGCTGGTCTCAGGGGCCTGCTCCCAGATGCCAGCCACCTCTGGCTTTGACAAGTTGAGTATAAAATCCCCACTATGGTCTGGCAGGTTCAGGAACCACTGAACACCCAGCTCTTTGAGGACAGGGACTTCGTTCTAGAATACAGACAGCGCCTGTCTTGTACATGCAACTGAAAAAATGTCAAACACATACATCAAAAGATGAATGCTCAGCCTCAGAGCTCACCTCCATAGGACAAGGGAAGTAGGGGGAACATAGCACTTGAGATTTGAGACAGAAATCTCATTTTTGTCTCTTTCTTTCTCTCCACTCTCTCTGACTAGTTCCTCTTGCTGATCCTTGCAATCTCCATCTCGGCCTAAGCTCTCTTTCTCCACCACACCACCCCCAATGCCCAACCTCCAACTTTTTTCTTGCTTCCCCTTTTTTGGCCTGTCCCTTCTGGCACAAGGCTTGGGCAGATGGTGAGGGATGTCCCCACCTGGTGAGTGTAGGTTCTCTCATCCTTGGTCCTGCCCTCACTGGCAGAACCCCCAAGAATGTACCCCAGTTATTCATATTGTGTCTTTAGGGAGCAACTCTCAGTCGTGACTATAAAGGGTTCTAGTAGCACTGGGCATTTTACCTCTGCCTTTTTAGCCCCTCATCTGGTTCAGCTACGCCCTTTGCCTTTCCCTAAACCTCTGTGCTGTGATGGTTGAGGGGAGGGGGCTGAATGAGGTTTTGATGGAACTCAGCACTTGGACATTGTTCTCTAACACCCCGGGAGCAGCTCTGCCTTGCTGAGGGGTCAGACAAACAGAATGCCCAGAAATCCTGCCCTGCCCCTGGGCTTCTGGTCTCTGTCCTCACAGGACCCTGCAGCAAATTCTGGTTCTGCTAAGAACACGTGATACAAGATCCCACCCCATTTGGAGAAGGGGAGAGAAGTCTGAGACCATTCCCTTAGTCGAGCAAGAGAAAGATCCCTTTGCAGGGAGTGTAAACCTCTACGCCTGGGGTTTACACCTGGGTAACACCAGGTTTACGCCTGGGACCCTCAAGGGCTCTGGGGGGACACTGGGGCACACCCAGCACAGAGAGCACTTCTCATTTACTCAAGAGACAGCTGCGGCTCTCTCCACCACACCCAGATCCAGTCAGGTGCTGAGGACGCCCCCGGGACAGAGATAGAATCAGGGACAGCTCCTCCTGAACTACTCTGAATCACACAGTCTCAGAGTCCCGAGGACTGAAAAGGGCCGGAGATACATGGCCATCTGGCTAACCCCCTAAAATACCTCTGACAAGAGGTCATCTTGTTTTAGACTACCTCAGCAAACAGTGACCTCACTACCTAACAAAACCATACGTATCTTCACATATCATATTGTCCTTTTAAATTTGTCTGCAACCTGCCTTCAAGTGAAATAAAGTGTCAAACTCGCAGCTTTTGCATCTGAGCTGTCACGATACCTCAGGTTTGGGAGCACCCAGAGCACCGCCAAGTAATCGAACAATCCCCCAGTTGACTACACTCTTCCAAAGCAATCAGAATCCTATTTTTCTTTAAATGTCCCTTTGGGGCTAAAATGAGTGTGTAATAAACAGAGGATGTTGTGAGTTAGGTCATTGAAACACGCCGGTGTCTTCAAGGCATTTATTTACAACACCCCCAAAGAGAAGCATGGCCCCCGCATTGGTGCCGGTTCTCTCTGACTGTGGGTCAGTGCAGGGTCTGTGGCAGCTGAGGGCAGCCCCAGCCCACATCTCCTCCTCCTCCCCCTCCCTGCCAACTCCATGCCTGTGCACACACTTCTCACTAACACCCCTTTGCCACTGGGCCTGCCTTTTTTTTTACATGCAAATGTCACATAAAATCCTTCAAATGAAAACAGGTACTTTTCATTTTGCTCCCATAAACAGACACTTTCTAAATATTTAGACATCTGTATATAATGCCCTTAAACTGTTTGTTCTGAAGCATAAATAGGTATCTCCGTGTTTGAGTTAGTGTCTGATATGTTCCTCATTTGCGGAGAAAACATAAAAAATAATTGGAATAACTACAGCCAGGAACAATGCTTACGCAGCATGTCAGTGTCTTTTATTGTGTCTTCAAGTAAAAGCTTCAATTGGAGGAGAGTTCTGCCTCCCCATCAGACAGAACCACAGCTCTTGCTTTTAACCCTTCACAGGATCCAGACACCTCAGGGCAAGGAATGCCAGCAAAGGTCCCCCTTTACAGGGCCTGATTTGCTATCTAGTTGCATTCACACAGCTTGGGGGCAGTACACTGATTTCTCCTTCCTCATCCCCAGCTTTTCATTGAGGGGAACAAATAAAATTCCCACTTTATTCCAAAGAGGGAAAAGCAGCCTTGTCCAGCCCCTAGGTGCTCCTCAAGGAGTAGATGAGATGGGGAATAAGGATACCGGCATGTGTAGCTCTCCCTTTCTGAGTTCTGTTGTGGAAGTCTACTTGGAAGGTCTGTGATAGTCCATCCACCTCTACCCAGAACTAGAGGGAAAGGTTCAGTCCAGAGCCGGAGGAATTAGGGAGCCAGTTTGGATAAAGATCCAAGCAACTCTCTCCAATAAGCTCCATCTTTCTGACTCTAGCTACTCTCTTAAATGGTCTGACCTACAGGATGAAGAGAGGTGGGATTAGTATTACCCCCAAACTCTACTATCAAATGGGATATTCCAAGTCCCTGAGGCTCTCCTCTGAATACACAGATGAAACGTTATAGTTTTTACCGCATCCTTCAAATGGAACTTACACAAGATCATCATTAATGAATGGTGTTCCAGATCTTATTCAACTCTCACTGGATTGTCTTTAGTAGCCCTGCCAAGCTGTTAATCTAGCCTTGTTTGACTTCCCAGTGATGGGACATTGTTGGACAGCTCTGTTAAATCTTTTTTTTTTAATTGGCTGAAATTTTCTATAATGTCCAACCACTGGCTCTGCTGTGGACTGAGTTGTGTCCTCCCTAAATTCATATGTTGAAGCCTTAACCTCCAATGTGATGATATTTGAGATGGGACTTTGGGGAGATCATTAGGATTAGATGAGGTCATGAGGGTGAGGCCTTAGTGATGGGATTAGAGCCCTTATAAGAAGACACCAGAGAGCTTGCTCTTTCCTCAGCACACAAAGGAGAGGTCATGCGAGCACACAGCCAGATGGCACCACCTACAAGGCAGAAGCAGAGGCATCAGAATGAAACTCACCTTCCTGGCACCTTGATCTTGGACTTCTGAGCCTCCAGAACTTCAAGGTATAAATTTCTGTTGTTTAAGCTGCCCAGTCTATGGTATTTTCTTATAGCAACTTGAGAAGACTAAGAGAGTCTCTGTTCATTCATTCTTTTAGTTCTTAAACATATGACAAATCCCTACTTGTATTAGACATTCTGCTGGTGCTTGAGATTAAAATAAAAATGAGGAAGTTTCCATTTCTGCAGAATCAGTTTGAAAAGCAGACAAAAAAAGCCAGTCATTTCAGCACAAAGTATACTTTAGTATAAAGACAACTGTGATAAAGGCAGTGAGGACCCAGCAGAAGGATCTGTTTGCTTCTGAAGCAAGGCCAGCATCTGAGTCTACAGAGGATGAGAGCAAACCATGCAATCTTGCCTCCACAGGGTGGGGTCTGATCTCCTCCAGAAGGCGGGGAGCAGGACACACCATCCCCACAGATGCAGTATGGGCCTGGAGCCCCCAAGCCTGGAGGAGAGCCCAGAATCCCACGAGAGTCCAAACATTTGCAGCATCAATGAGTGGGGCCTTCCTCTCTGACTGGGGAGCAGCTGCAGGGTGAACAGTGGTGCCCACGTCGTGTACACTCCCTACCATCTGTCTCAATATATCAGCCAGAGGGATCCTTCTAAAACATCAGATCACGTCACTCCTCTTACAAAACCCTCCATGAGCTCCAGTTCACTCAGTGGAAACACCAATGAAGCATATGTGATCCTGCCTCTTGTAACCTTTTGGACTGTTCTCTTAATCCTGGCTGTTCACCCCAGGCCATGCTGGCATCCTTACTGAAACACACCAGGCATACCCTCACCATACGTACTGCTTTATCACAACTGGCCCCTCTGCCTGGGACACATTTCCTCCAGATATCTGTGTGGTACACACTCTCTACTCCCTAAACTCTCTGCTCTAATGTCACCTTCTCAATGAGCCCTCCCCAATGAGGCTTTTAAATACAGAACAGCCCACACCATCTCCCTTACTCATGGCTCTATTTCTTTCTTTGTCTCTCTCTCTTTCTTTTCTTCCATTTCTTTATTTCTTGCTTTCTTTCTTCCTTTCTTTTTCTTTCTTCCTTTCCTTCCTTCCTTCCTTCCTTCCTTCCTTCCTTCCTTCCTTCCTTCCTTCCTTCCTTCCTTTCCTTCTTTACATTTATTTAATTTTGAGAGAGAGAGAGAGAGAGAGAGAGCGAGCAGGGGAGGGGCAGAGAGAGGAAAGGGAGACACAGAATCTGAAGCAGGTCCCAGGTCTGAGCTGTCAGCACAGAGCCTGATACAGAGCCACAAGTTCATGACCTGAGCCGAAGTCTGATGCTCAACCAACTGAGCTACCCAGGTGCCCCTCATGGCTCTATTTCTGTTTTCTCTTGACAGTTTCATTTCCTAAAATACCTTATTTATTATGCCAATTGTATCATCGCCCCTCTTCCCCATGCACGCATGTGTGCGCGCGCGCACACACACACACACACACACACACACACACACACACATCCCTGAGTGCAGAGATTTCTATCTGTTTTATTCACTGACCTATTTCATTATCTAGAACTGTGTTGGGCACAGAATGGGTACTTGTGATGGACTGAATGGTGTCCTCCTCAAATTCTTGTTAAGCCTTAACTCCCAATGAGATGGTATGTGGAGATGGGGCTTTTGAGAGGCAATTAGGTGTAGATGAGGTCATGAGGGTGGAGTCCCCATGACAGAATTAGTGCCCTTATAAGTAAAGACCAGAGAGGGCTCATGTGCTCTCTCTCTCTCTCTCCCCCTTTCTTCCATGTGTGGACACAGCAAAAAGGTAGCCATCTGAGAACCAAAAAGAGAGTCCTCATCATGAGCTGAATTATCCAGCACTTTTATCTTGGACTTTCCTGCCCCTAGAACTAGGAGAAATAATGCTTGTTACAGCAGCCTGAGCAGACTTAGACAGTACTTAAAAAGCCAATCAAATTGATGAATAAATAAATAAGTGCAATCAAAGGGACAGTTCAAACCAAATGCTGCTTTGATGTCAGCCTTTTCTCTTGATTTCTCTTGCAGCTTGTCAAAAACCAGCATTTGACCAATAATTCACATGCCTACACATATATAGTAAACCCTTCAGACTCATATAGACTTGAGTAAATTCTTCTATTCATTCAATACTTGTGTTTATTCAACAAATGTTTACTTCCTTCCCATCATAGACAAGCCCTCTAATCTGATGACTGATCTTATTCTGTCTCTGTTTTCTTTTTGTACATCATTGCTTCTGATCAGAGCTTTGATTTATGCTGCTATGACTTGGAAGGAACAAATGCAGCTTCTTTGTGGACAAGCAAGATGACAGCTCTTGGGTCCAAAAGCCAAGGAAGCCCAGGGTGGCCTGATGCCTGCAGATAACTAATTCCATTAGCTACTTTCAAGGCACAGGTTAGGGGGAAACCTCCCACGAATTTACCAGCTTGTGAAATTGAAATTGAATTTGAAGGGTCTCTTGGGACAAAACCTACACAAACAATACTTGGAGTGCAAATCTGTTCTTTTCCTTCCCTAAACTTCATGTGTTTTAACTGTACAATGGAGACAAGAGATATCTACCCCACAGACTTGTTGCAAGGATTAAATGAGATCATCTATGGCATGTGCTTAGCACAGTGTCTGGTTCATTATAAGGTCTGTTGCTGTTAGTTTTGATCAGAAAGAAGAAGCCAGAATGGCATCTGGAAGTATCTTGGTTCTATCAACTCAAGGCCCTGTCCACCTGCATCCTAGCGGTCCAGGAGGAACATTTGCAACACACAGTCTGGGCCCGGAAGACCCAGCCTTTGATAACTAACAGCATCAAAGCCTGCTAACTAACACACTGAGCCTGCGTGTGGGGCTTCTGTGCATGAAACTCTGAGCCGTGTGAGATGATGAGCCCATGTGCATCTGCCCCTCTGCCAATCTTCTGATCTCTGCTCATATGCACTTATTGACAATTCTATCCATATACCTCACATTGCCCAATCCCTGAGCCAACCCTAACGATGACAGAAGGGACCAGCTTACAGTACTTGTAATGAGTCATGCCATCAGAGACCTGGTATTCTATCTTCCTAAGAGGAACCGTGGAATCTACTTTCCCACAATGCTATCCATTTATTTAAATCTTACGGGGCATATGTTGTAGAATGAGTTCCCATGGGAGTCGAGTCTGAGACAGAGTCAAGCACACAGGATGTTTACTAAGGAGTGCCCTTGGGTTCAACACTTAGGGAAGAAAAGGAGAAAAAGTAGGAGAGGATGGAGGGAGAGGTCTAGCTGTGATGCAGGCCCAACCACAGGCTTGGCCATTCCCTTGGAAGATGTGGATATAGAATGGCCCTTCAGAGTTTTCTTGGGTGGGCCGAGATGACCAGGCCTTTACACCCCTGCACTGATCAGTCACTGAATGTGGCCTTGGTGAAGGGTGTTACTGTGGGCACAGGGGCCTCTGGGCTGAGGCAACAAGTTCTTCTCTGAAGGGTGACTTAGGAGGCATGTTACAGCATCCACACAGCATACTCTCTACCCAAATGGTCTTCAGCTTCACTTTTCCCTTCAGTGTATTATCTGCCCAAACCCACCTTCAACCTTAGCTTACTTGGCTATGGCCCAACAACTTCCCAGTTCCTCCTGACCCCTCTCCTTGGGAAATAGGAGAGAATCAGTTGTGTCCAGCCTCCTTGGCTGGTGTCATGCTCTCAGGGGGATGATCACTTCAGACCTGAATGCTGATACCTGTTGGAGTTTGGCCATAATTTACTGCTTAGAAAGTACAGGTCTGTTCACCAGCTGGGATCTCCTTGGACACTGACCCCAGCTCAATTTCTATATGTACGGATTATGTATTGGGTTGCCTTTCATGTCACCAAGCCCTTAACAGACACTGCCTCTTCTTACTCAGGATTTGAGACTTCTCTGCACCTCAGTTTTCTCACTTGCTCATAAGGATAATCTTACTTATGTCATAAAGCTTTGTATATACTCAGATAATGAATGCAGAGCACTGAGTCCACTGCTTTGCTGCAGTGCTCAATTGTTACTCAGAAAAATGTCCATTTTTCTTCCTTGAATTCCCCTCCACCAGCCCTGGCTGGGAGAGGTGACAGGAGTGAGGTCAAATGAGAAAGGAGGAAGAGGGTTACAGGTAGAAACAGCAAAGCATACCAAGACCTTAGATAGGAAAGAGATTGGTGGCAGCTTGTGGCAGGATGCAGCGTGTCATAAGCAAGAAGGAGAGTGGCACAAACTGACCAGTATAAACTGACTAGAGGGTATATACTGACCAGTATAAACATTCAAGGACTAGATCACACTAAGACCTTTAGGCCAGTGCTTGGTTTTGATCCAAGTACAGGGAGAAGCCATCAGGGGGGTTTAGAACGGAGGAATGATGTGATCCAGTTCTCACTATAAGAACATCACTCTGGCTATTGGTGGAAATGTTTACAATTCAACCTTTCTTCCTGTAATATCAGCCCTTTGGGTGAAGGAAATTGGGTGTGTGATTATTTAGTTAGTTAGCTAGTGTATTAGTTTGCTAAGGCTGCTGTCTTACTCCTTTTGGACTCCTATACCAAAATAACCCACTGGGTGGCTTATAAAAAATGGAAATTTATTTCTCACAGTTCTGGAGGCCAGAGGTCCATGATCGAGGCTCCAGCTGATTCACTGTCTGGTGAAAGCCTGCTTCCTGGTGCGTAGATAGGGCTGTCTTCTTGCTGTGTCCTCACATGGTGGAAGTGGGGAGGGAACTCTCTGGGGTCTCTTTTGTAATGGTGCGAATTGCACTCATGATGGCTCCATCCTTACAACCTACCCGTTTCCCAAAGGCCCCGATTCCTAATACCATCATAGTGAGGATTAGGTTTCAACGTATGAATTTTGGTGAGCATAAACATTCAGTTTATAGCAGCTGCCATAGTAAAATCCCACAGTGTGGGGGCTTCAACAACAGAAATTTATTTTCTCACAACACTGGAGACTAGAAGTTCAAGATCAAGGTGTCAGTAGGTTTCATTTCTTCTCAGCTTTCTCCCGTTGGCTTGTGGATGGTCACCCTCTCACTGTTTGCTCAGCTCTCTTTTCTAAGGGTACCAGTCATACTGGATTAGGGCCTATCCTAACAACTCCATTGTAACTTAATTACCTCTTTAAAGGCCTTACCTTCAAATATAATCACATTCTGAGGTCCAGGTAGGGGGGTAATAATCCATATTCTGTGTCCAAGACCAGGGATGGAATCTGTCACACCTGAATTGTTTTTCAGCAGGGGAGGACACAATTCAGCCCATGTTAGTTAGGTAGTTACTTAGCTAGTTAGTTTCATTTCGTTCGTTAGTTAGCTAGTTAGCTGGTCCTTCTGCCATGTAGTAGACTGAACAGAGCGAAAATAAACTCATGTGTAATCCTTCCCATATCACATAGTGTAATGTTGGGTCCATGCCAGGAATTCACCATATAAATACATTGAGGTGTTTGGCTTCGTCATGTAAAAACCACAGAAAGGGAAGCTCTCATTATGGTCCATATACTTTGGTGCCACGTACATAATGACTGTGTCATGGGACCAAGGACTGGTTTTCATCCATAGGGGTTCAGGCACCTGCAAAGCCTAAAGCTTGGCCCAAACTTACCAGGCAGGAAAGGCTCCTGCATCATCTCTGACCCAGAGTCTACAGTTGTTGCTTGGACACCAGCAAGGATAGAGTTTGTCACTCCATCAGTGGACAGCCCATTCCTTTCAGTTCTGGATGTGTAAAGAGCAGAGGTAGCAAACTCCTTTGCCCAGGATCCACGGTGGAAAAGTATTTGAGTGATAGGATTGGGGTGGGGAACAGTTTAATTCTCTAAAGGGAGCAGCCATCACTCACCACCAGGTAATTTCCTCCTTGTTGGAACATAGGGGCCAGTGTTAGCAGATTTCCCAATTTTCCCACAGATCCCAGAAATCTAGATGCTAATGTAAAATCTCCCAAACTTTAAAATCTGACAGCTCCTTCAAACTAAACACACACACACAAACAAATAAACAAAAAGAATTTGCTGGCCTATAAAGAGTATCTGTAGCCCAGATACTGTCATGGGCCACCTTTTGGTGACCTCAGTTCAGGGCCACAACCAGACTATGTGATGGCTCTGTGCAAATCAGAAAAAGCACTGCTTCGAGGCAGAGACAATAAAGTAAGGTGCAGGTCTCAATCCTCACTCATCACCTGGGTTAGAACCTTGTGCAGTACACAAACCGGCCCACTACTGCGGTCACAGGCCTCTCTTCTGACTTCTAGGCTGAACCCAATCACGCTGTAGTTCCCGTGCACTGGTCCTAATTCTGACCACTCATAAAACCCCAAGGTGCCACTGACTACTCTCCCCTTTTGATGACCAATCACACCTAAAATTACTCATCCAATGTTTGTCTTTCCAAGTAGATTAAAAGCTCCAAGAGGTCTGGAGGCCTCTTGTTCCCCAGTCTATCCTCAGTGATAAGCACAGAGTCTGGCACATGGAAGACATCCAGTAACTTTGGTAACAGAGGCGGGGGGCGGGGGGGAGAGACCAAATCTGCTCTTGCTTTCAGATTTGGGTGACTCCCAGATGTGAAGGCAGTTAGTGAAGATCCTCATCTTCTCCACACCAAATGCTCAGTTCCTTCACCTGCTCCTCATAGGGCCTGGGATCTGGAGCCCCCATCATCTTCGTTAGTTTCTTCAGGACTGGGTTTAGTTTCACCAGAAACCTTCTGAAAATGTGGTTTCAGCACTCCAGTCTGTGACACCAGCGACCAAAGGGGATAAGAACTCGGTTTTACTTTACCAATCACTTTACATCTGATACTTTATTCAGTCCACAAAACAGCCCTGATAGTAGGAATCAGAGGAAAGACGAGGGCTTCCAGAAGTTAAGTAACTGGTCTGACTAAAGTCACATTGTTTGTAGGCATGACACTGGGATTCAGACTTAAATTGTCCTGACTCCCCAAAGCCGTGCTCTTTCCACTATGCCAGGCCTCTCTGTTCCATTGAATTATATTTAACTGTCAAGTCAGGGACTGTCTTGGGTCCAAATATCTCAAGCATGAATGAGCTGGGATTTTCCAGGCTTGAAGGGTCAGAATTGGTGGTAGTTGGGTCCACAGAGAGCAATGTAGCAGGCCACTCCATCGCAGACCATGCATCAGCAGCACAAAGGGAATGATGTCTGGGGCCAGGACAGCTGAAAGGATGTTTATGGGACAAAAACCTGGCGGAGATTAAATCCTGCGCACCCACAACGCCCTTGATCCCAGACTGCTGTTTATGGGCCAGAGCAGTAAAAAGCCAAACAGAAACTTTGTTTTTTTCTTTTTCTTGGTAATTGCTTTGGGGATTTATCTTGGGACAAAGGAAAAAGGTTACTGACCTGGGACAACTGCCCACCGCCCCCTCCAAAAAAAGCAACATAACTCACAAGTCACAAATGGCAATGAGGGGAGGTGAAGTCCAAACCTCTCATCTTTCCATCTTAGCCTAGCTTCCAGCCTCTCGTCTTTGGCAGTTGTCAGTGACTCGAGGAAGTGTCTGAGTCAGGGGTGACTGCTGTCATTCCGTCTTGCTCTGGAGGGCATTTCAAGATGGCTGGGAAAGGAGAGTGAGGCCAGGATTACCCTTACAGTCCAGTCATCTTTGAACAAGGCCCCAACACCTCAGCTGGAAAAAAAAAAATCAAAATCATGTTTGCAGAGCCAGAAAACATATTTTCTGTTCTTTCCAATCTTATTTTTACCTTCAAAAAATTTTACAAAGAAGACAAGCACGTTGAAAAGAACTGGAGAAAAAATTTGCAGAAGCAAATTATAAAACGAACAAACTTCATCTCTAGTCACCCTTTCCCTCTTCTTTACCTATATGCCTGGCATTTCTATATGTTTCTTTTCCATTTTTTTCTTTTCTCTCTTCTGTATTGCAACCAGGTTGCAATCAGTGTTCATATAATGCTTGTTTAAGTCTACATATTTCCAATTAACATTAGATCATAAACTTAAAAAAATTAGTCTCTATTATCACTGAGAGCTGCATAATATAGCTTAATTGTTCCTTGACTTCAGCATTTAAACTGCATTTTTATTAATGCTTTAGATTGCTATTATTAATATAATAGATTGCTAGTAAACTAATTATTGTTTAAATTTAGTCATTGTTCTTCAAAACCAAAGATATATGACCAAAAAATAAATAAATAAATAAAAGCCCACAATTTGTAGGAATGTGTAAATTACACAGAATACTGATTAAGGAAGAATTCGGTCCCAGACTCGTAGCATTCAAAGGGAATGTCAGAGTCATTTCATTCAAAATTCTAACTGGTGATGGTCTCCTTTATGTTCATATAAACAAGTTCAGTCATGGGAAGCTCTCTCTTAAGAGAGGCAGCCAGTCCCAAGTAGAACAACTCTGATGTCTTTCTTTCTATAACCTTCCCAGTGTAATAAGAAAATAAGACTCCTCCCCCTTCCATAGGTGGTAATCACTCGTTCCTTGTCCCAATTAAAGGAGCAATCCCAGAAGCCAATTAATTTGTATCTAATTGTTCCGTAAATATTTATCAGGGCTCCAATATGTCAAACCCTTTAACAGACACTGGAGATATAATAGAGAACACAACATGCAAGGCTCTGGGCTTCATGGAACTTTTATTACAGTGTAGACATGATCTGGAAAATGAAAGACCTATAAATTGGGTACCTAAGGCAGACCCAAGGCACAGAGAAGGCAGCCCAGTGGAAGTACAAGTGAGGTGGAGACGAGAAGGCTGTTAGCCAATCACAAATTACGGACAGTGTTTCAGGCAGAAGAAAGAGTGTCTGCAGAAGCCTGTAACAGACACTAATCAGAGGTGCTAACCTAGAGAGGCAGGCAGCATGGGTCTTGCTCATGCACATAAGGAAATAGCTTTTTGTTGTTGATCCTCCTGCTGATTAGAAACGCACAGAATATCCTCAGACTAAGGAGCCACAGAGATGATCTAGATCACTATTTCCCTGAGTGTGTGCTGAGCAGTATTAGCACCTTGGGTGATAAAGACCTATACTGGGGAAAAAAGAC
The DNA here is from genome assembly GCF_007474595.2 of Lynx canadensis. Lineage (NCBI taxonomy): Eukaryota > Metazoa > Chordata > Mammalia > Carnivora > Felidae > Lynx > Lynx canadensis. Next base: position 72,155,892 of record NC_044312.2, read on the forward strand.
TTTTATGTTCAAAGACATTCTGGAAACACTGTTTACACAAAGAGACACAGGTATTTTTGTTGCAGGATTTTTGGAGCCATTCATGGGCACATCAGCATTGTCATTCTCTAAGGGGGACCTCACATGGGGTTTCCAAGCATATTTTGCCATGAAATCATTTTATGTGAATTATTTAGTAGGATTAAGTTTCCCTGGAAACTTCTTTGGGAAAAGGAGATAGACACCAATCCTGGATTTTTACAAATGAAGAAACCAAGACTTAGAAAGGGACAATAACTTCCTAAAAGCACACAGAGAAAGAGAACAGTAAGCAAGTTCTTCTGACTCTCAGATCATTGCACGCTCCAATGTAATTTAATGTCTTGCTGTCATTAAGCTAATGCCACCATATCCTACTTTTCCTTGTGTACTGGAACCTACAAGGTACCCATTACACAGTGTGGGTCTTATGATACAATGCCCACCATTGCCCTGAGAAGTTCTGGTTTGGCTGCAGAGAATTTTATAGATATCCTGACCTGGAGTTTCCCTTTGCCTGCCATGGGGACCTCTTCCTGAGGCTGCAGCTAGGCCCTACATCCCATCAGATCCTTCTTTGTTGGACCTGCTATTGTGATACGACTGGTGGCACATGGGCTTGGGATTTAGTAGACTACCAAGTAAAAGGAGACTTCAGCAGCCATCCAGTGTCCTTCCTCTCCAATAGAGGATCATATGTCTTCCATGCAAACATTTCCAGAAACGGTAGCTCACTACCTCAACCCATTATGGGTCTGGATGGCTTCCAGAAAGAGCAATCCTATAGACGCATTACAGAAGCCTAGTCAGAAACCAAGCATGGAGCTCCCTTTCACCCTGGGAGAAAATGGTTGTTGGGTAGAAATGTGCAGCCTCAAATGCCACTAACTTCTCTCTCCCCTGGTTGCACTGTGGAGAAGGTGACAAGGAGAAGCTGACCCTGGGAGCTCAGTATTGGCAGCCAGCAATCCTCATTTTTGACTTGAGGAACAAAGACTTTCAAGATGATTTGTGTGAAGCGAAGTAGCTATGGAGTTGGCTTGGATTGCTCTTAATTCTCTTAAGCAGAAAACCTATGAAGAGAAGCAGGAGGAAGAGAATTTTATTGTCTTTTTTTCTCTTTTTAATGACAAGAAGAGACACACTGAAGAGGAAAGGTGCTTGGTCTATTTGCCACAAGAGGAGGCTGGCTGAGTCCCAGCTCCCCAGAAAGGAACCCTTGAGAAAATGAGGCAGCGGGGGGAACAATAAAATGTAGAAAAGGGTGTGTGTCTTAAGAGGGAAAACCAGAGCCGCTGAAGGAACAGGGAACTTATGCAAACAAGATTTGTGTCTGATTGAGGCTTGGGGCCTCAGGACAAGGGAAAGGGAGGCTTGGTGAGAGAATCTGCCCTAAGGAAACCCAGGAGGCCTATAGACAGCATAACTGCACGCTGAGCCTTATTCTTAACCTACTCATCACACAGTGAGAGGCAGCAGGAGCCCCTGCGAGGGTAGGGACAAGAGGTTGGAGTGAGGCATGTCTGTCCATTTGCCTGTCTGTCAGCAGCTGCTGTGGCCAAGCCCGCCCTGGGCCCTAACCCTGCAGGCAGAGTTGTTTGCTTGCCTAGTGCCTGTGCATTGTCACCTCCCTGACTGCCGTCAGATCCTGTCCCAGAACAAAGTCACGTCCATAAATCAGCCCCCGCAGGCCCAGGAGAAAGCTCATAGCTTCTAGGCCTGGCCTTGCCCTGGCTGGTCTTGTCGCAGGCTCAGCTTGGTGAGACATTCTGAGCCGAGGAACTCCAACTGTCGTCCAATGGATTCGTGGAGTTGGAGAATGTTAGGGCTGAGAGGCACCTCTGTGATAATTGATTTTCTTGACCAACTAACAGATGAGGAAACTGCAGAATGGGCAGAGGAAGGGGTAGGCTCAGGCACACGCGGTGGACAAGAGCGGAGCCAGGTGTTCTGGATCTCACATCAGCTGTCTTCCCTGGGCTTGTGACAGAACAGAACCAGTATAAACAAAGAGAGCTATACCACCTTCTCCTCAGGCACCCCCAGTCCACGCAAAGGCACATGTTGACATGCCCTCAACCAGAGCAAGGGGAGAAGGGCGTGACAACAGACTTGTCAAACCTACCCCAGGTGGCACTCAAAGCAGGATCACATAAAAAATGAGGTAGTTACCAACACCACTGTTGGATAGGTTTCTGGCTTCCAAATATACAATTTGCCTTAAGTATTCCTTTTATGGTGTGACCTTCTACCCTAGAACTGTCAGAAACTATCCTTTGTCCAGGATATTAAGCCCTGGTATCAGCCAACGTTCAGTTAAAAAAAAAAAAAAAAATTGAGCTTCTATGACATTATGAGAATAAAAAGATTAAGATTAACATGGGACCCACACAAATGTAAGAAGAGTTTGGAGAAGTGAGAAGGCTACCATCCGAGGATCAGATAAACACTTACCAGAATGAAGCCTGATGAACTGAAAAAGACGAGTTCTCCAACCACTGCAAACATGGAGAGTTAGGAAGAGGTCTGGACGCCTGCCATGTCTGACCACCACAACCTCCTGTGAAGAACGACTGCTTCATTTTCACCTTCCAAATCCCATGCATCTTCTCATGGGCAGACTAACCTAAAATTCTACAGGGAAGCAGATTCATCCTCAGAAGTGCGTGGTGGCAGCACTATGAAGAAGACAACCGCCAATCTGACAGAGTCATGTTCTGCATTTAAAAGGCATTTATAGTGGCACCTGGGTGGCTCAGTAGGTTGAGCATCTGATTTCGGCTCAGGTCATGATCTCATGGTCCATGAGTTCAAGTCCCAGATCCGGCTCTGAGCTGACAGTTTGTAGCCTGGAGCCTGCTTTGGATTCTGTGTCTCCCTTTCTCTCTGCCCCACCCGCTCTCGCTCTCTCGCTCTCTCTCAAAAATAAATAAATAAAACTTAAAAAAAAAAAGGCATTTACAGTTCAGTCCCTCCAGTCTGATACCCCTTCCTAGATAGACAGGGACACAGAAGCATGGTGTCCCATGCCAGCCATTATGTGTGCACAGCTGAGATTATCACAAGTATCGTATGGGGCCATCACTGCAGTATCCAGGTCAACAGTTAGGTCATGAAATACTAATGGAACAAAATGAGATAAAAGGAGCCAAGATGGGCCCAGCTGCTGGGACCATGGGATACTGAGTGGGTGGTTATTATAACAAGTGGAGGTGATGTGGAGCCAGAGGCCTGAAACAGATTCTCTAAGCAGCATTTCAGATATTCACCGGGTTTCCTTAGATCACTTGTTGTCAACAGTGGCTGCATGTCAGAGTCACCAGGGGAGCTTTTACAACATACCAATATCCATGCCCCAAGCACATGATGAGTCTTGACAAAGTACAAGAAAATGCTACTGGCTGAGAGTGGGAGTGGAGGTAGGGGAGAAGCTGACTTGGAGACTTACAGATTGAGGAAGATTGGGACTTTTAAAGAAGATGCTAGATGAAATCAACCAAAGGTGAGGTTAAGACCATGAATTTGTAGAGTACCAAAGTTTATGGTTATTTGCTTCTTCTCCAGCATCAATCAGCTCTATACACATATAGAAGATGAATAAGTAGAATATGAAGGAAATTAGAGCTGAGGTTTGTTCAGGCAGATGTGGCAGAAAAACAAAAGGGCAAGGGAACTGAGGATGCCTTTGAGAAAGTAATTGCAATGATCAGCCGTGGGATCCCTGATGGATCGGGAAGTGGGGGAGAGAATGGCAGGACCAAGTGACAGTCTGTGCAGGTGTAGTGAGAAGCAGGGGATAAGATTGCTGGAAGGAATTGGTAGTTATGGTCAAATTCGGAAGCAGGAGAGGGACTTTTCTGAGGGAACAGTCCCATGTGATAAGATGTGGCCCTGAAAAGGAATTGAGGAGGCTCAGAAAGTATGAAGCTATACTGTTTGATAGATGACTTATGTAGATACTAAAATCTCCTGATATTGTGGAATGGAAAGATTGTGATCAACTCTCTAAATCTTCAGTAGGAGAGGGGAAGGGCCTGGAAGACAGTATGTGACAACTGTAGGTGGGGGACATGAGCCTTAGAGTGGATGCTTTTAGATAATTTGGCCTCATTCAACAAATAGCCACCAGGCACATGAGTAGACTGTGGAGCTAACTGACCTTGTCCATCACTCAGAAGTCAATGCCTGACATTGTATTTGGAACAAAATCAGCTACATTTATAAACCCTTATGTGCCAGACCCTGTGTTGGGGGCTTAGGAAGGTATAAAGATGAATCAGTCATGGAGTAAAGAACATCCTCTTATTCCTGGAATATATTTTCTTTGATGACCATTTCTGTGCTGTTTAACATTTACTTTACTCATTTATATCAGGCTGTTTTGCCAACGTCATCATCTTATTTCTTGTTATATCTTGAAGCATCACTTTGGCAGGGAGGGAGGGAAGGAACATTATCATGTGATTCTCCAGGTTGGGATTTGTAGTGGAGAGAAGTTGCCATTTCATACCTTCTTTACTGTCTTAAAGAGGGATAACAAAAAATCAGGAACCTAAGCCTTCAAGAGAACACTTGTTCCATATGAGTCATCAGCCTCTAGAATGTGCAACTTAAATAATGGTAAAATTGGCTCTTCTTCCTTCCTTTCTTCTTCTTCTTCTTCTTTTTTTTTTAAAGTAAACTCTACCCTCAGTGTGGGGCTTGAACTCATGACCCAGAGATCAAGAGTCTCATGCTCTATTGACTGAGCCACCCAGGTGCCCCTGGTTCTTCTTTCTTAATTTAGCTAAAGACAATATACACAACACTTCAAGGTGAGGTGAGAAGCCACGGAGCAGGATTTTCAAAAGGTATGTAAAAGCCAGGTTATATCACTCTTAACTTCCACCCACAACAAAAGCGGAAATTAGTTGAGTTGGAGTTTAGAAGGAGATTTTGTAGAGAAAGCTATGCATTTTGAACCTCGCGTCCTGAAGGGAGAGAACTGGAAGGTACTTCTAGCTTTACCTCAAGTTAAAAGAGAAGAACTTCAAAGACATGACTAGCAAACCTTAATATAAATCTTCTGGGTGGAGGATCGGGGGACTTTAGTGGTGCAGCCATGTCTAATAAGTCTATAGGGGCAGACTTTATGGCCAGGCAGCTGCTCGCATGGAGGAACAAATGACAGAGAGCTACATTTGGGATACCTCTTCAGATTTGGAGAGGAAAGGAAAGCCGGCCCACGCTTGGGGTCGTGTGAGAGAGAGCCTGCATGGGGCCATCTGAGGTCTTACCTAAGAGGACCTGAATAGATGAGAAGAACTTGGCAGAAACAAAGTTGGGGCACCACCACGTGCAAGGAGGCTGCAAAAGGAATAAGCAACTAGCTGGGAGGAGGCATCATCATCGCAAGTGCTGAAGATGAAGACCTCCAGCAATGAGGATTCTGGAAAACCCAGATGTGTGCCCTCACTCAACAGGACCACTCATGGCAGAACTCTTGTGCTCCTTTTCCTTCTTCTGAATCATTGTGCTCCAGCCCCGGAGGTATACAAAGCAGGAGCGGGGAGAGAAGAGTAAAAGCACTGAATGGAAAAGGGAAGAGTGGCCCCTTGGACCCTCTTCTCTCACTTCAGCCTTCCTCTCTGCAGCAAACCCAAGGTAGAAGGAGGAGAAAAGTCATGACTGTAAATCTAGATAGAAAATTCCACTGTGATGTGAGATTGGACAATTTAATTTGTTAAGTTGAGACTATATTTTGAGACCTTAAATAACTGATAACTTTTTTTTTTAATTACAGAGAGAGTCCAGGAAGTTCAGGGGATAGCTCAAGTTTTCATCTAGGGGCAGAGGAGGAACTGGGTCCTACCATCCCTTTCCGGTTGTCTTACCCATGCAACCAGCTATGCTCATCTTTCACGTGCAAGTGTTTTCCCAAAGATGCATCCACTGTGTCAGGGTGGTGGGGGTCGAGGGTAACACTGTACTAAGAACTACTCCTCCCCTATGACTGTGGAGTGGTACCTGCTCACCGTGAGTCCTCAGATTATTCTCAGTTTTCTGAATTGTTGCTTGTCAAGATGAGCAGTTTGGAAACAAAGCACCCACCATAGTTGCTGTCCCTGGCACTCCTGTTGATGGCCCAAGAAGAGGAAAACAACTGGAAGTCAAGGGTACTGCTCACCTGGCCTGCTCCACGAGTCAGAGGCACTCACCACCAGAATCATTCCTCAGCCAGCCCGCAGGTCCAGAGAAAGTCTCTCTCTCTTTTGTATCCAAGGCTTGTTCAATTTCCCACTCCAGGACTGACTAAAAATTGAAATTCTCACAATATTCTCCATTGCTTCTAATAGACAATTAGAAAAACAAAATAACCTGAGATGGTTACATTTCCCCCATGGTTTAAGAGGTACAGTCTTATTCCATGACTACTTCATTATGTAATTATGTATAAATGTGCCTTCCCCTCTCTCTGGAAAGAAAGACTTTGGAGTCAGGAATCATACTATATCTAATTCATGCCTATATTCCTAGATCCTGATTGTGTATCTGGTACATGGCAGAAACTCAATCAACATTTGTTAAAGAGACAGAAAGCTAGTTAGGCAGATGGACAGGTGGGCAGATAGGTGGGTGGGTGGATGGATGGATGCTTGGATGGGTGACAGATGAATAACAAATTAATAAATCTGTCACCCATCCCAGGAGCATAACAATGCCTCATGAGCCAAGCCCTTTGACTAGAAAAGAGTAACAAAACATCAGTATTATTTATCAGAGCTTAAAAAACTTTCTCCTAGACTTCTACTGACCCTCTCAACAAAGTTACAATGTGGATATTATAATCTGATTTTCAAGATGAAAAAGTCAAAGTTCAGAGAAGTTAAACAGCCAGACTAAATTCAGGTACTGTGCTCCACGGTCCAGGCTGTATCCATCACTGAGTTGCCTCTCATAACAGACAGAGAGAGTGGGAAACCTCTAAATTCTTGAAATTACATTAGAGTTTTTATAGAAATAAATGTTTAGTGTGCAGATTAAAAACCTAATGGTAACATAAAAGACAACAGGGTAAAATGAACACAAGAATAGAGTGAGTTTATTACAGAAGAATGCACATTTGTATTTAATGTGATTTTACTTTCTTTTCTTTTCTTTTCTTTTCTTTCTTTCTTTTTTTTTTTTTTTTTTTTTTTTGTAAACCACCATCTTGCAACAATTAGGTTATAGTTACAGGCAGCTTGGAGAAGGATGTTTTGAATTAACAATTAAATTGTTAGGTTTCTTTGTGAAGCATTTTATTGTTGGGTACAGTGAGAGGGAATCAGTCCCGGGGGAGGCCCATTTGTCATTCACTTCATTCTGCTAAACAGACGCCTTGCCCACAAAGCTTCCCTTCTGCCTTCTCCTCAGCCCTCAGTCACGCTTCGCCAGGCCACCAGGGCTGTGCACAGAGTTTCAGAGCTGGAAGGGACCTTGGAGAGCAGCTAGTGTGAGCCTAGGTCCATGTAGGTCCCTCTTCAATCCCTCACCATGAGGTCACACAGCCTCTGCTTGATCACTTACCGGAATAGGGTCAGCGTGAAGTGGAAATTCAAATCGAAGCTCTTCTCTTGCTCTTCACTAGCTCTGGGATCTGAGGTGAGTTCTGTGACTTCTCTGACTTCCGGTCCTCTCAGCACAGAAAGTTTCAGAGACAAGGTGAGAACTTCATGATCAAAAATACGCAAAATGCCTCATACAGACCCTGGTTCATTGTAAGTGCCCAGAAAATGGCAGTATTCCGTTGCCCCTCCCTTCACTGGGGGCACCTTTAAAATGTCATGGGAATATCTTCCTTTGTGTCTTCTGGTTCTGGTTTCTCTGACCATGAAAACAGAGCTTAAGCCCTGGGCTCTTCAGCTCTTCCTTACAGCATGGTTTCTCTTTCCCTCTATCTTCTGGTCTCCCTGATCTGCATGCACCCTGCCTCATGAGTGATGCTTGTATGGCGTCACTGTTCCAACAAGAAGTCCAGCTAGGGAGGTGATGAAGCTCTTCACAGCTCTCTGTCTTCTCTTCTCCCACAACCCCAAACTCTTTGTGCCTTCATATGCCCCTACCTCACCCCCTCACTGATGGCCTTGAGTAAGTAGGAAAGGCCATACTGTTGAATTCAATCCAAATGCAAGAGAAGATACTGATAGGAGAGTGGGCCCCCAGATATCCCCGATAAAACCCCACATGAGCAACTTGCCCTTCATCTGCAAAGCACCTCATACCTCTTCAACTCCGTCTCGTAGGGGAGGACTCTTATTACCTCCCTTGTCTCCTGATGATGATGCCAAGGATCATTTTACTTCTCCAGGGGCTTCTGAGTTCCCAGGAGACAGGGGAAAAATCTGTGGAATTTTCCACGACGCTTTTAATTCCTCACAAGTATCAGCAATTATTGCCAAGAGAGGGTAATGGTTGGGGCATCGGCTGAAGTAGGTCCCTCCCTATTCCTATGCCAATTATTGATGTATTTGTAAAAAAGTTAATGCAATATTCAGAATCATAAATATGGGCCAGAGACTTTAATGTATATCCAAAGTATCTGAATACATAAGGAGATTTGCGATAAACTGGAGGCAGATTTCTGAGATTTAGCAGCTCTTACTCTAATCTCTGATTTATTTATTACTGGAAAGTCAAAGATCCCAAACACTTTGTGCCAATGAAGCGTCCAAGCCAGGCCTTTAAATGTGTAGGCTTAAAAGAGCGTTAAAGGAAGAGGCATGTCATTTGGCATCAACTCAAGCTTATAGGTGCAAAACCCGGCCTGGGAAGGGCAGTGCTGGGCATTAGGAAGCAGCATGTTTCCTGCAGTCCCCAGCGTGGTGCAAAGCTGCGTCATTCAACTGGGTAGGGAGAGGAGAGAAAGGGTGTCAGAGGGCAACGCGAGCTGTTTGTCAACATCTGAAGGGTGACCAAGTGGGGACAGAGCTGTGTACAAGCTGCTGCCTCCTTTCCTCCTAGACCCCGGGTTGGGAGGCTGGTGTGGGTCTTCACACAGCTCCTAGAAGGCAGCAAATTGGAGACTCCTGGTCACAAATGACATCTTGAGAACTCAGGGTGCTGAAACCCCAACCTTTCTTTAAAATCAGTAGTCAAGCATCAACAAGGCTTACTCACTGGAATCGTTTGGGAGGTAAACTCCACTACTCTGCATTAGAGACTTGCTTTTGGAAGTGCTCTCCTAGCACACAGCACACTTCCAAATGTACCAAACTATCCTGTTTTCAGGATGGGAGACAAGGACACACTTCTGGTTTCTGCCTTCAGGCACAGGCTGGAGCTCAGGATGGGGACAGAGAGAGTATACCCACACGTCACACGGAAGAAGAGGTAGAACACCGAGTTATACATTAAGCACCGTTTTTAAAATCCTTTTTTCTGCATCTTCATTAGAGTTAAGGCATTATGTCATCTCAGAACAAGCTAACAAATGCCTAGTTCCTTAATGGAACTAGTTTGTTTTGAGCCTATACTCCTCAACAATTACCATTGTTAACTATTACAATTAAGTAATTGTTCTCACAGTTACGCCTTAGAAAATCCAAACCTCTAAGGTCAAATCGATTTCTTTCCTTTTTGCCAGTTTGGATGCCAAGATGCAAAAAATCTCTGAGTGACTTTCCCAAGGTTCAAGGGCTTGGTCACTGAATCCTGCATGATTTCCGCTAGCCTTTACCAGTCACTGGTGTCTTGCAAAGGGCTGGATCCCAAGGGGAGAAGAGGCAGTTTGGAATAGGGCGAAAACCTTTGGGGATCTGTACTTACCAGCTGGGAGGCCTGGGGCAAGCGCTTTTGCCTCTCGAGTCTCGGTCTTCCCATCTGGAAAACAAGAAGGTCACTCCTTACTTTACAGAGTAAAATGTGCATGCTTAGTGTATGTGGCCAGTGCTCCATCTAAATAAGCTGAATCTGGCTCGGGCTCCAGACACTGATTTCAACAAGGAAGCTGGTGGAGAGGTACACACAAGTGGCATGGAACATACTACATGAGAGGAAGACCCATCATCCAGCCTGCAGTGCCCTCAGAGGCCAGCTGCCAGGGTTCCGAGCTCTGGAGGGAGCTGGTGTAACTGGGAGAACAAACCAGAAGCCTGTCTTGCCACTTCCCCAGCTCGGGAGACACCAAAGATGACACTCACTGTGTGTGATGTCCAAGGAAGAACAAATATGGATGCCCTCATCTTCCCTCAATCATTGATTGTATTTGTCTTGTGAAAAATTCTCTTGCGATCTTTATGACAAATTGTAAAAGAGTATTTTTGCTCCTCATTTATCCAAGAAGAGCACATTGCCCCCCACCCCCATAGTCATTTTATTGTGACTATACTCAAAGCGGAAAACAATTTCATTTTCCCCCTTTGAGGTCCTTGGAAACAATTGTAATTTCGTAATGAAGTGTGGGTTTGCTTCTGAGAGACAGCAGACAGGGGTGTGAAGGCAAGGACCGGGGAGGCAGAGCTGGGCCCGTGGCGGGGAGCTTCCCCACAACCTGTGCTCCAGATGGCTTGGAAAGCATTTCAGAAGCCATCTGTAGTGCTCTTTCTCAGCAGGCGCTGACCATAGAGGAGAGTGGAGCATGAATTCACTCCACTTGGAAGCAGAAAAGGAAAATATCCACAGGGGAGAAATCCAGAGTTTCAGCAGATCCCAGGCCGTGGTGGGGCTGGTGGGCTCCCCAGAGAGAGAAATGGATCTGTTCCAAGGGTATGGGGGCTTCCCTGTGCTTCCGGCTCTCCCCTGTGAAGAATGGCCTCCCCACTCCCCGCGCTCCAGGCCAGAAACTTGAGTCATACTAGATAGTCCTGTATCCCCACAAGTCTTCAGGTATTAAGTCTCCTTATTTTTCTCTCGAGTTTTTTCCTTGAATTCACTTCTATCCCTGTGGCCACCTTTGCTCAGATACCATCATTCACTCCAGTCTGGGCTATCACAGCAACCTCTGACTGGTCTCTCTGTCTCCACCTTGCTCCCACCCATTCCTCCTGCATGTCACAAGCTCTGTCTTACATTTTAGTCCTCTGCTTAAATCTTCCAGCATCCCTTGATTATCTTGAGGATTAAGTCCCAGTTTCTCAGGTTGGTATATAAGACTCGCCATTATTTGACCTCTATTTACCTCTTGTTACTTAGAAAGAATTGCTTTTTTGTGAGATTCTTTTAATTTTTTTATAATGTTTGTTTATTTTTGAGAGAGAGAGAGAGAGACAGAGAGACAAAGAGACAGAGCATGAGCAGGGGAGGGGCAGAAAGAGAGGGAGACACAGAATCCGAAGCAGGCTCCAGGCTCTGAGCTGTCAGCACAGAGCCCGACGCAGGGCTTGAACTCATGAGATCATGACCTGAGCTGATGTTGGACACTTAACCGACTGGGCCACCCAGGCGCCTCTGTGAGATTCTTTTATAAAAATGTATCTAAAAATCTTATTGACGTATTTCCAACATTTTATGATGAGAATGTTCAACACAGAAGAGTGGAAAGAATTATATGGTGAAACCCATATGTCCACAACTTAGCTTCTACAATTAGCATTTCACCTTTGCTTATAACATATTTTCCTATTCATTTATTGGTCCTTCCACCCATGCATGAATTTAACCTATTTTTTGATGCATTTCAAAATAAGTCCTGGACATCTGTACTTTTCATTCCTTAACTTTCAGCACGCATGCAATCATACAACCATTAGATTTGCTTACCCCTCAAAACGGCTTCTAAGGGGCACCTGGGTGGCTCAGTCACTTAAGCATCTGACTTGATTTCAGCTCAGGTCACAATCTCATGGCTCATGAGTTCTAGCCCCATGTCAGGCTCTATGCTGAAAGTGTGGAGCCTGGAATTCTCTCTCTCCTTCTCTCCCCACCCCTCCCCTGCTAGCACACTTTCTCTTAAAATAAATCACTTAAAAAATAAAAACCTAAAACTAAACTACAATATGTGGCTTCCAATCAAAGAATGGATGTATTAGAGCCAAAAGATTTGCAAAAGACAAAATTAAGTATTAAAAAATAAAAGCAGGATGAGAGGAGAGAAAACTTTATTAAGAATCTCTGACTGGGGCACCTGAGTGGCTCAGTTGGTTAGGCGTCTGACTTGGGATCAGGTCAGGATCTCACAGTTCGTGGGTTCGAGCCCCGTGTCGGGCTCTGTGCTGACATCTCAGAGCCTGGAGCCTACTTCACATTCTGTCTCTCTCTTTCTCTGACCCTCCTCTGCTCACGCTTTGTGTGTGTCTCTCTCAAAAATAAATAAATGTTAAAAAAAATTAAAAACAAAAAAAGAATCTCTGACTGAAGAAAACAATAGCAAGGGAATAAAAAAAAATACCTCCAAGCTTCCTAGAAACCAAAAACCATATTAGGTATATTGCTTTAATTTTTTTTTATTCTTGTAGAAAGCCCTGTAGGGAACAAGTTTTTCAAGTCTTGAAATCTGTGAATTTGTCATAGGAGTATATGTATGAAGGGCACTTCATAATATAGGAAACAAAGTCAATAGAGTATAATGGTTAAAAAAAATTAGATTCTGAAGCCAAAGGTCTTAAGTTCAAATTTAGTTTCCACCCCTTACTATCTGTGTGAACTAAAGGAAAAGGACTGAACCATGTTAAGATTCAGGTTCCTTATCTGCAAAATGAAGATTTCACAGTATCAACCTCATCTTGCTCATTTGGTGACCATAATCAGATTATGTGTGTAAATCCCTAGCTATAGTGCTCAGCACATAGTAAGCACTCACTAGTTGTAGTTGTTGTTTTAGCAATAAAAAGAAATGTTTTAGTGGAAAGTGAGATTACTACATTAAAGCATGGTTTCATGAAAGCTTTTCTGTGAGTGGACACAGTGTTTGGACAGTGTGAGTTGGTCCACAGTGAGTCATAACAGTCAAAACAGGAATAATGTTCTCTCTTAATCAGGCTTAGTACAACAAAAAAGCTAGAAACTCCTGGAGAAACTGATTGCTTACCTACAAATGATCCCTAATTTTTTCTAGCAGCACCCAATTTTTTTCCAGGTAACAGACAAAATTTGGGGCAATATATTAATTTCTAGAACATGAATCATTCTAATTCTAAATCAAATATGCTCCTTGTATTACATAAGGGAATGACTGATATAGAAATAATTGGTCTACAAGTAACAAGACTTAAGGAACAGTGTGCTGATGTGAGTGTGCAGAGGATCTTTCTGATATAAAGACACAGAACACTCCAAGAGAAAGACCTGTTCTTTACTTCCTGTTTTAGATTTTGTGTGAAGATATGATAGAGTGCATTGCAGCAGCCACTTTGTGACCATGAGGAGAAAATCAAGAAATTGCAGACATGTTGACCACAAAGCCTTGTCTCCTAACTTCTTGTTATGTGAGCTGAGTGGATGTTTGAAAGCCACTTTTTAGATGGGCAGTCTATAATATTCAGCTGAAAGTATCCTTAAGTAAACATAAAACAAAGCAAATTTTTCCCTTCAGCTAATCCCTGCTGTTTATTAACATTTCCCAGCAGGGTTGACAATAGTTGAAAGACAGATAATGGGCCTTAAATGGGTTAGTCTTGCATTGGGCATAATTGTGGTGTCACTAAGAGCAGACACCAGCATGTTCCAGGAACTCCAAGTTTGAGTAGGTCATATGAGTCATTTCCTACATTTCAGAAGTTCTGCTCACTGAAATTGGCAAATTTTTGGCCAAACAGTCATACCATCAAAAGGCCCATTGTCCAGAAACTCCATTTAGAAAGAGTAAGCTTGTCACTTGTCAGAGGCATCCTCTGGAATAACACCTTCAAGAGGCTCTTGCAGGTAGAGATTCTTGCTATGTGCTAGAACAAAGGCCAAGTAGTTGTGGCAGATGGGTAAGTCAAGCCCCACAGAGTTAGCCAAATGGCCATTTGCTGTGTATTATGTTTAACACACCAATTTGTTGAAATCTTTCCGCAAGGTCAGAGAAACCAATTGTATATTTGGCTACCATATGGCAGGGTTTAGGTGAAAGGAATCAACTATTGGCAAAATTGGGGTACCTGATTGGTGTAAATATAAAAATCCATAAATGGGACTTGTATTCTGTTTGGTGACCCAGCTCCAAAATTATTATAGAAATAAGTGGGACCTAGTTGAATATAAATAATACCTAGAAACATGGAATTCTTCAGGAATGCTTCGGATATGAGGGATGCCTGTGGTAGAGGCTGTGTGCAACCCAGTGCAGTTATGATCTATGTCCCCCATGCAGAGTACGAAGGGGGAGAAACTGGAGAGAACTAACTTGGATGGAAGTGATACAGATTGCTTTCTCTTTGCTAAAATCCATTTCCTTTTCTTCCTGGACACATGGCAAAATGGTGGTTCCCAGCTGCCCTTGTAGTTGGGCATAACTATGTAAGTTCTAGCCAGTGGAATTTAAGTGGAAGTAACACGGTGGCCACTTTGAGGGTTGAGGAATAAAATCTGCCACATGTCTCACTCCATGCTCTTTCTGGTCCTGCCATTTTGGTGCAGACAAAGACAATGCCCTACAAGATAATGAGTCCCAATATGAAAGAAGGATGGATCCCTGAACTGCTGCATGGAAGAGAGCTGACTATTCCCTGGTCGACCACATGGGATTACCATGTAAGCAAGAAGTAGCATTACATTGCATTTGAGCCATCATACACTGTCTGCTTCTATCTGTTGTGGCGTATTCTATCTATTGAATCCTGCCAAGGGATTCAACCATGTATCTAGTAAGTGCAAGGGATGTTCTACTTCTCTGGAATCACAAGTCTGCTATAATATACATATGAATATATACAACAAGGTCAATAGAACATCACCTGGGTGGCTCAGTTAGTTAAGCATCCGACTCTTGATTTCAGCTTAGGTCACGATCTCACAGTTTGAGTTTGAGCCCGCATCTGGCTCAAAGAAGGTCAGAGTCTGCTTGGCATTCTCTTTCTCTGCCCCTCCCCTACTTGCATGCACCCTCTCTCTAAATAAATAAACAAACAAACTTTAAAAAACAACAATAAGATCAATAAAAGTATATTATTTTAGTCTCTAATAAGGTAATATACCCCAGAAACTCACTTTTGTTAAAAAACTATATGTTTGAAAAGCCTGGTAGGGTGAGGTGGCCTCCCAGGGCTTTCAGTTCTACAGCCCTTCCCTGTGAGCCCTGTGAGTTCCCTCCCATGGGTCCTGAAGGGGGAAGAAGCAAGCTATATGGTGAAAGCCAAGGTATGTCCTGATGTGATTCCTTCTCCATGGCCCCCATAGTATTTACAAAATTAGCTTAGCTCACCAGTGGTTTCAAGTAGCATATCTGGAAGGCATCCATGAAGAACTTCTGAGTTCTGCACTCTTTTGGGCATGGAGGAAAGGGCAGGCATTTCAGATACCGGTAGGGTTAGAGCTATTTCAGAAGATGTACAAGGGGCTCTCGGAGCTCCAGAAGGGAAATATTCTCCCTGCCGAAGTCAAAGAAAGCTTTGAGAAGGAACTGTCTTGAAAGATGATGAGTCAGAGCCTGCCAGTCTAGAGAAGGAGCAAGGGCATTCCAAGCAGAGAATAACAAATGGATTTCAGCCTTGTCAGGCCATGGACTTCACGCATTTCCCCAATTACTGGGCCTGGGTGCCTGACCCTGTCGCCCTACCATGGTTAAATGCAGTTAGACTCTCATGACTGTGGCTTGTATCTCTGCTGGTTACCTAAGGACAGGAACATAAAACTCACTCAGATAAGGGGCTTATGTGCATCCCAGCAATCTTGTCAATTATCCCCAGGGCTGATTTGCATGCCTGCTCCTTCTGGCTGGTAGAGGGGCCACTTCCCTTTATCGGTGCCTATTGTGCTGTCAACCTTGGTTTACAACCCAATAAGCTTACAGACACTTACAATTAATGAGCTTCTCATGAGTGTTCACAAACACATTAAAAATGAGCAGGTAGCAAATTATCTATGGATCCCGATAATCTGCACTTATGTAAATATCCAGGTTTTAGTAGCCTGGAATTGTCTAAAAGCCCCCATCATTTGTCAGGTAGTGTGTCAGCTTAATGGGCCCAGAGCTCCTTTACGGGTCACCATCTTCCACTAAACTGTCTAAATTGTCTGCCTGTGCTTCCAGAAACCCACCCACGCCTAAAGAGGTGACTCCAGAACATGGGGCTTAGCCAAACTTGACATCTGTGTGTTTGTGTACTGCTTCTTGGGAAATACACTGGAATTCTGAAAAAAGTTCTCTTTGTTTTCATTTGTTTTTCTTTTTCAAAAATGTGCACCCACAAGAGAGATGCAGGTGTGGAGAGAGTGGGGAAAACATGTACGGATTTGGTTTGAATCTCTTTGCCACTTATGAGCTGTGTAATTTTGAGAAAATTACTTAATGGCTCAGTTTCTTCATCTATAAATGGGGATGATAATAACAGATATGACATGAGGATGAAATAGAACAAAGAATGCAAGTGATAGTAAATTTACACAGCACCATGAGCCATGGGGTCGTAAAACACTTTTTGACATTAAATCAATTTATCCTCACTATAACCTTACCTCACAGGGGCACCTGGGTGGCTCCGTCGGTTAAGCACCTGACTCTTGATCTCAGATCAGGTCTTGATCCCAGTGTCATAATTTCAAGTTCCACAATGGAGCCCACTTAAAAAAAAAAAAAATCTTACCTTGCAGAGAAAAGCCCTATATTATAATTCCATTTTTTTGATGGGAATATTGAGGCCCTGGAAGGTTAAAACATCTTGTTTAAAATCACATAGCTAGTTAGTGGTAGGCCCCGGGTTCAAATCAGGCACTAGGATGCCAGAACCCTTGCTTTTAAGTACTCTGCTACACTAGGTGCTGTGGTACCTGCAGAGTAGGAAGTAACTTCTCTGCCCATAGGAAACCAGAGGTACGAATACGGTATACACCCCAACTTTAAGAAAATACCAGTCTGTCAGAGAGAGAAGACCATTTGAGCCCTTGGTTAGTAATACAAGGCTGCCATATGGATCAATTTTGACTGTTGCTAACAAATGACCACAAACTTAACGGCTTCGACCAACACCTGTTCCTTACCTCACAGTGCCTGTGGGTCAGGAGTCCAGGCACAGCTCACGTGGGTCCTCTGCTCAGGGCTCAGAGACCGTCATTGAGGAGTCACAATTTTCCTCGCTGGAGCTTGGGGTCCTCCTCTGGCCATGTGACTGCTGGCAGAATTCAGTTCCTTACATCCAGAAGACCAAGGCCTTCAGCAGGTAGAGGCTGCCCATGGTTCCTGCCCACAGTTCCTAAGGCCCTTCCCTCAGGCAGTTCACATCATAGCAGCTCGTTTCTTCAAGGCCTGCAGGGGACCCACTCTCTTTAGTCACGAAAACAGAGTCTTATAAAAAGTGACACAACCAAAGGATGGCTATCTTGTCACCTTGGCCACATTCTATTGGCCAGAAGCAAGTCACCAGTTCTTCCTGCATTCAAGGGAAGGGGTCAGAAAAAGATATGACCCAATGGGGGTCACCAGAGGGTGTGTCCACCACACCATACCGTCTATCGTTCAATTGAGACAGTTTTGAAGGTGAAAAGATGCTATTAATGAATCCTGGCATGACAGGCATAAAGCAGGACGGTCCCAAGGAAACTGGGATGTATGAACAACCCATCTATGAACAGCATAAGCACCTGATTATGGGGCCGGTGGGGACAGAGTGTGATTCTGACCATGTAGATCTGAGACTACTCCTTTGAGCAGATGCCTTTATCAGGCTGTGAAGGATGGGTTAAATGTCTACAAGCAGAAATGTGGTGGCAACAGGAGAGCATTCCAGGTAGAGGGGGCAAAGATACAGCATTGGGGACACAGGCTCTCTAAATGAGAGATGACGGAAGAGTCTTGTGAAGTGTGTTTCAAGCCTTTCCTTGAAGGAAAGCGGGCATAGACATCTGCTTTGCTCTGTGCTCTTTGGCTGGAGTTTCTGAAAAGAGGGCACCTTTCCAATCCTTAATGCATCTTGGATATTCTAGAAGACCCACAGAATAGGAGAAAGAGGCCCTCAGTTTTCTTCATTCCAGGGGGTGGGGCTTCCCTTGTATTCATATGTGGATCAGGAGCCCTTTACCTTGTCACTCTTGTGGAGAGCATACTAGAAGAAGGAGCAAAAAGGGATCAGCTAGTTCCACAAATTTGATCAATGATTTGTTACAACTGCAATTAAGTAGGCACATTAATCCACAGATTCGCTCCACAACTGTCTCATTCAGAGCCATAATGGGTACATAATTCAGTCCATCAGTGTTTCCTGTGGGTCTCTTCCATGGGGCAGTGTGTGTCTGACCAACCTCTCTTCCTGCTTCAGGGGGTGGTCTTGTTGGTTTCCCATCTGTCTGAACTCTTCTGTGACTCAGTGATTGATTGCCATGAAAGGGGGTTCCTGACCTTGTACCACTTCATCCTTCTCTTAAATAAGAGTGACCCTTGACATGGCCATGATGAGGCCTGTGCTGCCACTAGCCACTGGTCAAGTGAAACATGTGGGCACCATGTAAGAACCACCTCCAGGGAAGTCCAGGGAAGGCATCGTAAAAGACAAGGTATTTGGTTCAGACAAGATCTGAATCATTAGACCAGGTTCGAGCAGAAGTTGGGATGGAGACACCAAGTCACAGCTGTGCCAACCTGTGATGGCTCCTTGGTTTCTTGTTCAGGAGCAGAGGACTGGCCATACCCTGTGGTCTCAAGGAGAATGAAGGGGGTCCACATGATTGGATCAAGGAAAGAAGAAAGAGAGCCAGTTAAGTCCAAAAAGTTGAAACACATTGATTCTTCTCCATTATAAGACAATATAAATTTCTTGGGATCCATATTCCTTCACTCTGCAGCATATTCCTTAGTCTATATTTATCTTCATCTATGTGCCAGGCACTGGACTTGGCAGTGGAAATTCAATGGTGACCAAAACAAAATCTCTGCCCTCATGGATCTTAGTCTTTCTCAAGAGTGGGGAGGGATAATAATGAAGAAAACAAATAAATACAAGGCAGAATAAATGAAATAAGGTGTTTGTTGGGGGGTACCTGGTTAAATAGAAGGAAAGAAAATATTCTCTAAGGAAGTGACATTTTTTCTGATATGTGAAGAATGAGTGGACGCCATAAATGCCAAGAACATTTGCAGACAGAGGAAAGAATGTGTACAAATGCGATAGAGTGGAAAAGAGAATTTGAGGAAGAAACAAAACAAAACAGTATTGTTGAAGTTAATGAGTGAGCAAGAGTGTAGATCTGAATGACACAGAAGTGAAGCTGGAGCTAGGTCACATATGTAGTACTCTGTGGAGAAGGTGACGTTGAGATGGGGGAAGCTATGCATGTGTAGGGGTGAGATTGTACCTTCCTCTTAATTTTTCTGTGAACCTAAAACTACTCTAAAATTAAGTTCCTTAAAAAAAGCTAGGAGGAAGTTAGGGCTCCTTTTCAAAGGTGGGATACTGGATGATTTAAATGTAGATAGTATTCCCTGGTGATAACAGTCTGACAAGGAGCAGTGATCCTGGGATCAGAGAGCCATGGCCATTATTGGGGAAATGGATAGAGTGGCAAGACAAATACCCTGACAATCAGATGCAACAGCCACAAGATCCTCTGAGAAGGCAAAGCGGGATAATAAAAGAGGTCCCTCTGCTGAAGCAACTTCCTTAGGCAGCAAGACCTTCCTGGTCTTCAAAGGGCAATGTCTTCAGGACAAAAGACCCATCGTGCAACCTAGTAGAAAACAGAGCATGGGAAAATACATCTGAAAGAAAGAAGAGGACAGAAAGGAGGTGAAATGGTCCAAAGCTGGGGATGGTACTGCCACCAGGTAACACCCACCAGCAAGAGTTTCTGGGTGCCTGGACAAGTGGCACTCCCAGCAGGGAGGCCTGGAATAGAACACAGGAAAATGGAAGAGGCATGCTTCCTTCCTTCTCCATGCTTCAAACAAGGGAATGGCCACATTCATGCTTTTTGTCCACAAACGGCAGACTTTTTAATAGAAAGGGACCGTTACTTTTACCTCCTTTCCAGAAGGGATTTCCCAGTGGAAAAACAAAAAGACCAATGGTGTGGCAGACTCTTACGCATGTAAATTCACTCCAAAGAAAGAGTTAAAGTGCTTTCTAATATAAATTGGTTTTCGGTATTTCAGTGCCAATATAATTAGATTGTAACAAGCAAAGCCCTGTAACATAACACAGCGAAAATTTGAAAATTTGATTCTGCCTGGCAAACAACCAAGTCCCTGCGTGTGCGCAAACCTGACATTAATAAGCTACAAGAGATTACATGATTTAGAAAAGAAGCACTTGGTGTTACCAAATCAAATAATAGATCTCTAGGCTATAATTAGGAGAATTGGGACTCAACAATGAAGTCATAATACTGTAATTTAGCTGTGAGTAACAGAGCCATGGAGGCACATTAGGAGGTGGATGGTGTCTCAGTGGCGTGCAGCTCCCAGGGGGGTGGCTGCTCCGGCACCCCGCACACAGCCACCTGTTGGCACCATCGTGCCACAGGGTGGACCCTGGCCCACTGTGGCTACATGGCAGAAGGGCTCTGGGGCACCCTTCAGAGGCATGACTTTAAAGATGGAGCTCCCTGGGGACAGCCGAGGAGGGTAGACTGGCTGCCAGGGTGATGTGGGCAAATTGCTGCCCCAGAGTGCTTTCAGGGCTAACAAAGGACACGTTAAAAACGCAAAAGCATAAACAATGCAAAACAAACACTGTAAAATATAAAAAGGGAGTAAGAGAGGCCAGCAACATCATTCACAGTCCCTGAGCTGTGGGGGATTGTCAGGTTGGGTGAGCGCATTTTTCTTCTGAAATAGTTTCTACATAGACTGTGCAGAGCTTTACTCAACCACCTCCTGGCAGAGTAACACAATCCATGCTCTTAGGTCATAAAACCATATAATTTCACATTGAAAAGAAACCTTAGCAGGGTTTCTTAACCTGGGGTCCCCCAAGGGATCTGTGGATAGAACTGAATTTCAATATAATTGGTTTTCTTTGTAATCCTATGAATTTTATTTTATGCATTTCAAAACATTATTCTGAGAAGGCGGTCTGTAGCAGATGTTGGAAGGTGCCCCTCTGCATATCCCCTGGACCTTTCTTTCTGCGTGCTCGAGCTGGCTTCCAACTGCCAGTATCCGCATCCTCTGGAGGCCTGAGATCTGTCCATTCCACCAACCATGCAAAGCAGTATTGCCTGGTGCCCACGTGTGGAAGGCTGCAAGTACCAGGGCATTAAGACCCCGGGAGCAAGTGTATAGTTTACCTCAGCTCCCTCCCCCTTCAGGTGGGAAAATGATGAAAAGTGGTCTTACATTCTTTGTCCCAGAATAGCCTGTAGGGCTAAGTTCTAGTTGTCTACTTAAAAAAAAATTTTTTTTAATGTTTATTCTTGACAGAGAGAGAGACAGAGCATGAGCAGGGGAGGGGCAGAGAGAGAGAGGGAGACACAGAATCCGAAGCAGGCTCCAGGCTCCCAGCTGTCAGCACAGAGCCCGATGCAGTGCTCGAACTGACAGACCGCAAGATCATGACCTGAAGCAAAGTCGGTCGCTCAACCAACTGAGCCACCCAGGCACCCCTCCAGTTGTCTGTTTTATTGGCTGCCTTTCCTTTCCCATTTCCCCATGGGCATTTCCTACACCTACCGAATAAATGACTTGCATTTGGGATCTGCTTCTGAAGAACGCAAACAAAGATAGGTTCAACAGATGGGTCAACAGATTACCAAAGGGGTCCATGGCAACCAAGAAAAACATAAAAGATGTAATCCAGGTCTTCCCTTACCATAGTCATCATTTCACAGATTAAACATGTGCACAAAGAGTTAGGTGTCTTGCCTACACAAAGGAGTTATGAAGTATGGCATTCACTTTTTATGGCTATTGTTGTTATGATGATTTTTTACACTCCACTCTTTCAACTTGACTTCTCTTTTCTTCTTATTTCTTCCCAAATTCTCTCCAGCAGCAGCCATTGGCCTGGCACTGTTTGAAAGCAGGGCCCTTGGCTGGGTATTCTTTTCCCCTCTGCCCTGAATGAGGGCATTAGGCAGGGGCCTTGCACTATATGATGCCATTTCTGCTCCCAGTCCTGAGCTGAGTTCTTGCCCTGAGATGAGCTATAGTAAAGTGTGAGAGAAGCATATCTCCAGCCACACTCAACAGAATTACCACTTGCACTCAGTTACCACTTAAGCCAGATGGTACCTGTATATAAGATTTATCTGTTCCAGGCTTCCACAGTGGGGTTTAACACAGGGCTGGCAAATAGTATTCTTGTTTTATTTACATTTATATCATCTACTTATAAAGAACACTGCTCCAATTACGATTTTAAGCAACTTTTAGAAATACTGCAATACAATGAAAGGGGGATATCAGGTAGAAGGAAAACAGAGATACAATTATAACAGGAAGACGGGGTTAAGTTACACAGAAAGACGCAGTAATAATAACAATAAGAACAGCAAGGACAATAATAAAGCTCTTTGTATTGATTATTTTATTTAATCCTTACACTAACCTTAGGCAGTTAGTTGGTATTATTGTTTTTAGATGAGGGAACTTCTTCAAAGAGGAAACTTTCAGAATATTTTGCCATTCATTCCTCATGCTTAAAAGTTACTCTGCCTTAAACGGGAACCCTCTTGCACTGTTGGTGGGAATGCAAATTGGTGCAGCCGCTCTGGAAAGCAGTGTGGAGGTTCCTCAGAAAATTAAAAATAGACCTACCCTATGACCCAGCAATAGCACTGCTAGGAATTTATCCAAGGGATACAGGAGTACTGATGCATAGGGGTACTTGTACCCCAATGTTCATAGCAGCACTCTCAACAATAGCCAAATTATGGAAAGAGCCTAAATGTCCATCAACTGATGAATGGATAATTTCATCTGATGAATGGATGAACTGATAATTTCTAATGGATAAAGAAATTGTGGTATATATACACAATGGAATACTATGTGGCAATGAGAAAAAATGAAATATGGCCTTTTGTAGCAACGTGGATGGAACTGGAGAGTGTAATGCTAAGTGAAATAAGCCATACAGAGAAAGACAGATACCATATGGTTTCACTCTTATGTGGATCCTGAGAAACTTAACAGGAACCCATGGGGGAGGGGAAGAAAAAAAAAAAAAGAGGTTAGAGTGGGAGAGAGCCAAAGCATAAGAGACTGTTAAAAACTGAGAACAAACTGAGGGTTGATGGGGGGTGGGAGGGAGGGGAGGGTGGGTGATGGGTATTGAGGAGGGCACCTTTTGGGATGAGCACTGGGTGTTGTATGGAAACCAATTTGTCAATAAATTTCATATATATATATATATATAAAGTTACTCTGCCTTCTCATAAAAAAAAAAAAATGTTTCTTTCCCCTTCCTCCCCCCAAGTTGAAGAATTAGTCTTGCTTGCTATTAGGACAACAATCTCATTAAATTCTTTCTTTCTTTATTTTTTTACCTTATTTTGAATGTCTTATAAGACCTCACTCAATGACTGTCTCTTAGTTACTGAATATGAATCTCTGTAAATTTTGACACATAAAATAAAGCAAAACAAATATCATTTCAGGTATCATGAGTAAATTGTTGTCAGGCAAGGTGACTTTCCAAGAATTCCACAATGTCAGGAACTCCAGCCAAAAAGCAAGTATGGAAGAAAGGAAAAAATAAATAAATAAGAAGAAAGAAAGAAAACCGTGGCTAACACAGGCTTTATTTGTGGGCCCTGAAAGTTGATTCCTTTGACACAACAGCCTTGCCCCCCATTTTGTATTCAGAATCTCAACATGATGATTGACAAGAAGAAATCCAACTATGTGATCTCCCTGTTCTGAAACCTTCAGTGCATCATCACCAGAGGATTTATCTCAGTCTTCCTAAAATAACATTCAAGGCCATCTCTTGCTCATATACCTTCACTTCCTTCCTCTCTCCTTTTTACTCTCTTCAATCAAACAAAATCATCCACATATTTCATGTTTTCCTATACTTTTTCTCATGATGCTCCCTCTTTCTGAGGAACCACTTATACCTGTTTTTACTCTCACCCTTCTAAAGGTTTGGCTACCCATTCTCTCAGCTCACATCGTTTATTGAATCATTTATTTATATTGGTATGAAATCACAAATACTTTTTTATACTTTGGGTTATAATCCAATACTACTTTATTTACTTGTTGCCCACACTACTCTAGTTTTGACCATTGGGAGATCTTTCAGTTGGCTCCTGTGTCCCTTTGACATAATCCCTATCACTGTGGTGTGTGTGTGTGTGTGTGTGTGTGTGTGTGTGTGTGTATGTTTGTGTATGAGCACAAGTGTATATTTATGAGTTTGTTTTTTCTTTAGCAATTCCTTAATTGATGACAATACAAGATGTTCCATGCTTGTACTTCTTGTCCAACTTCTAGAATCAGCCATTTCTTCTTTTACTGGAGAATGGTATTAGAAACCAAGATCTGGATACCAGGAGTGCTCATTGCTGCTGGAGTGTCATTGTTTCTAGGCACCTTCAGCTGACATAGCAAGGTATTACATGTGTGTATAATAACCTAAGTATATATACATATATATAAATATTTCCATACATAACCATCTATATCTATATGAAGCATAAACATAAATTATTACTGATGTTTCCAACTTTAATCAATCACCACATGGATCATTCTTGTCTCTTGCCTTTATCTCCAACTTCACACTGCAACAGTGAGAAATCTGGTTCCCACCATCCATTATCCATTCAGCTGTTTAATTCCAGATACATACATAGTAATATCAAAACTGTTAACGCATATCAGCGTGGGAAACAACTTCATCAACTAGAATACAACGCTTATGTTCAGTTTCCTTTAACTCTCGTTCTTCCAGACTCCACTCATTTCCATAGTTATTGATGCTAGCACCTTTCTGCTCCAGCCCCTTAAAGGAAGTTGTTTCACACATATATTAAAAAGTTAGATTGTTTTGTCACATTCTACATTCCATCCTGGGATCCCATGACCTCCTAAATGATTTTTTTTAATCTGCACAATTAAAATGTACCCCTTTACCACAAAGTTCTATGGGTTTTGACAAATTGTAACTCACAATTATAGCATCACACAGAATAGATTCACTGCCCTAAAAAATTCTCTATGCTTCACCTATTCAATCCTCCCTCTCTCCCCACCCCTGGAAACCACTGACCTTTTTATTGTCTCTGTAGTTTTAAGTTTTTAAGAATGTCATATAATTGGAATAGCATTTTATGTGGCTTTATCTCTTCACTTAGGATATCAATTATACTTCTTTAAAAAATAATTTTAGTAGTTTCCCTGAGGTTTCCAATATACATTTTAAACTAACCTAATTGTACCTTCAAATAACTTTATATGGTTTCAATTGTATGCTTGAACAGAATATTCCCAATTCTTCCCTCCTTTCCCTTATGATTTTAAGGGAGATAAGGTAGATTTTTTAAATTTAATTTAATTTTCATTCCATTCTCTTTTTACCTAAATGATTTCTGATGAGAAATCTGCTGCATTCTTATCTTGTTCCTTGATAGGAACAAGAATGGTTTTTGATGTGTGTGTGTGTGTGTGTGTGTGTTGTGGCTTGACTATGATATGCCTAGGTGTAGGTTTTTGATATTTATTGATACTCTCTGAGCTTTCTGGATTTGTGATAGTTTGTTGTTGATTTTGGAAAATTCTCGCTATTATTACTTGAAGTATTTTTCCTGTTCCACTCTCTTCTTTCTTCTTCTGGTATTCCAACATACATATGTTATACCTTTCAAAACTGTCACACACTTCTTGGATTATTATTATTCACTCATTTTTCTCTTTTCATTTCATTTTCAGAAGTTTCTATTGACCTATTTGCAAAATTATTATTTTGTCAGTGTGTCTGGTCTACTAATAAACTCATCCAGGGAAATCTTTATTTTCATTACAGTCATTATTTCTAGCATTTCCTTTTGATTCTTTCTTAGCATTTTCATATCTATTTTTGCATGCTGTCTGCTTTTTCTACTAGGCTTTTAACATATTAATCATAGTTACTTTCAATGTCCTGTTGGATAATTCCAACATGTGGGTGATATCTCAGTCTGATTCTCATGTTTGCTATATCTCTTTGAACCATGTATTTTGACTTTTAGCATGGCTTGTAGTTTTTTTGTTGAAAGCCAGACATGTTGTATTGGGTAGTAGGAACTGAAATAAATAGGTCTTTAGTATGAGGATTTGGGTTAATCTAGCTAGATTTGGGCTATGTTTAATGTTTGCTGTAGGTATGAGAGGCTTCATGTCCTCATGAAGCACCATGTCCTTGTAACAGTCTCCTCTGTTGTCTTTGAGCTTCCCCAAGTAGTCTTCCTCAAGAGAGTCTTAACAAATCTTTCAGCTAAAATCTACTATTCTGCTGGAGGCCTGTTGGTGTGGTGCTAAGATGGGTAAGGGGTAGGATTGTCTAATCTTATGATTAAATCTGAGTCCTATAGTAGGCTTGTCTCTCTCGGTTGTGGTCTTCACAAGTATTCCTACATTGGCATAGCTCCCCGCCCCTTTAGGTGGGACAAGCAAATTAGAAGGAGCTGAATTTGGCAACTTGCCCTTCTCCAAGGTAGGATAAGGCTCTGGTAATCTTTTCCCTCCTGGAAAGTAAGCCTTGTTTGTGGAGAACGTTCTGGGCATATTTCACAATGATTATTCTTCCCTTTTCCCTGCCAGGGCCACCAGGGAATTCTTGTTGAATCTTTAACCTTTCCTAGAGAGAGCTCATGAATGTGTGGTGGTTCCCCTAAGTCTGTAGCCCCTAGCAGTCTTCCATGTTCATATTGACCCATACTCAGCCTCAGACCATCCATCAACATTACTTACTGTTTCAGTGTTCCTATGAATTTGTGGTTCCAGCAACAAATGGTTGCTGGAACCTGGTTCAGCTCCAGGTAAGTAGATCTCACCTGTATCTTTTTGGATTCACCAGTCTCTCCAGATATTGGAGTCTCACCAGTCTCTCCAGATGTTTGTTTACTCTGTTATCTCAGTTTCCTGATAGGCCTAAGAAAAGTCCTTCATGTTTCCTTTTCTCAGCTTTTCTTGTTGTAAATGTGGAAGTGATGGCCTGTAAGCTCTTTCCCTGTCAGAGATAGCTCTTTCCCATGTCAGAGTCCAGCCATGACATTTTTAACCTCAGAGTAGAAGTTTATGACATGGACGATGGATAATTCTATCCTTTTCTGCCTGAGGATTTTGAGAGAAAGAATAGACACAGAGGGGGAGGAAGACAAGGTGTGATCCCAAGGCTTTCATTTCTCCTCCTCCAACATCTCCGAACTGAACCTTAAAGGGGAGTGGCTTAGAGATATCCAGATTGGCATGAGGGGAGCCCATGAGGGGGACAGGGAATTTTCTGCCATTTCAGATACAGGACTCTGGGGAAAGAGCATATCCTGGCAGCTGGTCCCCTACCCCCACCATTGTGACATTGCAGAAAAGTTAGTAGAAGAGGCTCTGGTTTACAGCTCTCCTAGGCTTCTCTTGGTTCCCATGGGGTGTGTAAAAGACTCAGAAGTTCCTGAAAGGGGACTCAAAAGGCAGTTGATTTGGGAGTAAATGCACCTGTCATGGAGCCCATTGTAAAAATGGCAGTGGTGAGTCCCAGCAGAGGATGCAGAATGGAGGCCAGGGCTGGTTGTGTTTTGGCAGATGCAGAGCCTCAGATGGGTCTCCAGTGCCAAAGAGAGCTGAGATGAGGATCTTTTGGCAGGGAAAGCTACCAGGTCCAGATTAAGCTGAGGAACAGAAAACAAGGCTAAACGCTTTTCACAGACTCAGACACAAATGGGATGAGTGCCACCAGACAGAAGAATCATTACTCCAGAGACCAGTATAAGAATGCCTCACAGACCTGGGGCCCCTGATCCAAGAATAGCACAGGGCGCCAGATACGACATCCCCTTCTCCATATACCCAGATGTCTTCTTGACGTGCAGTCAGTGGTGGAGAAGCCAAATCTTAGAGGCTCCTCAGCTTCTTGCATCAGATCAAAATCACAGATTATGCTAAGAAAGCTAGTTTTTTTCCATTCTAACCATCAGGAAGCACATGATGAGTGTCAGGGAAGTTTAGAAACTTAAATAAAATATATTTTCTCTGTATCCATCTGAGTACAGTGGGCAATTTGTGACTCCACCACGTCTCCTTTCCATTACTCTGATTTATGTTCTTTATAACACTTGTCATTCTCTGAAGGTATCTTATTTATGTGTTTGATTATTCCGTCTACCCTAGTACAGAGAGAGCTCTGAGAAAACAGTAACCTGTCCTGTCTCGGTCACCAGTGGGTCCCCAGCCCCAAGGGCAGGGTCTGGAATATCAAAGATGCTCAATAAATACTTGTTGATTAAATCGTGCTGCGTCAAGTCTATCAGATGAGACAATGGGTGTGAGGATGTTAAACCTCAAAGAATTATTATATTAGCTAATATTTACCAAATGACAAGTATATAGTGATTCATTTAAACGTTTATAACAATGTAATAACAATGAAGTTAGTAATATTATTATCCACAGTTTCCAAGTGAGAAAATGAAGGCACAGAGAAGTTAGGTAATATGCCCAAGGTCACAGAGCTTATAGGAGCAAAGAAGGCAGTCTGACTGCAAAGCCTGCTTGCCAGTCCAGCATGCCACACTGCCTCTCCAGTCTCATGTGTGGCCTCAGCTCACCGCCTGCCCCCCTCCTCCCTCACACCAGATGAGCCACAGACGGCTAAGTAGGCAGCGAACACTTCTCAAGATGTTTTCATCGATTTTGCCAACACTCAGCTGCTTTATCGGCTCTGATGAAACATTTGTGACAACCACAGCAATTGCAATGATCATTTCCATGCTGAAAACATTTGCCTACAAAGCAGACATTTTCTCTTCAAAGTAAACATTGGTGCTGCTGAGAAGCCGCCACCCATACCCATACATGTTGCTTCCATAGAATTTAGAATACCTCCTAGGCAAATTCCCCCCAAGCACTGCCCACGACAGACAACAGACAATGGGCTGTGATGTTTCCTCCGGGTGTCCACCTGCTGCTTCCAGCCAGTCATGAAGTGTCTCTCTTTATCTCCACCTCCAATGCCCCTAAGACTGGCACTTACCTCACACATACTAGTAACAGTCTGCCCAGGGATTAACTCTTCCCTATTATGTGTCTGTTCCATCTTGCTTCTGCATGATTCGATACCGATGATGCTTTCTTGATCTCAAGACCAGCACTTAGTGCATTTGCTTAATTAGTTAGTAGTAAACAGAAGAGGACACCCCCAAACCTGGTTCAAAGAAAAATAAGACAGAAAGCAGTAGAGCTGGGTGGGAGGAGGAAGAACCACCTAAGGGCAGTTTCCTTAAGTATATTTCACTAAGTCCTATTTCAAAAGATATGAATAGGGCATTTGGTGTGGACGGTGGGGTGGGAAGGCTCTCATTGCCAAATAAGACCAATAGATGCAGAGTTAAAAAGCAAAAAGTAAAAAGGCTTCTTGCCAGCAGGACTTCTCAGAGCCAGGGTGCATGGTGAATCTCCAAGAGGGGCACGTGGTGCATAGCATTTTGCAAATGCATTCGACCAC
Organism: Lynx canadensis; assembly: GCF_007474595.2. Taxonomy (NCBI): domain Eukaryota; kingdom Metazoa; phylum Chordata; class Mammalia; order Carnivora; family Felidae; genus Lynx; species Lynx canadensis. The sequence continues at coordinate 72,185,579 of NC_044312.2, forward strand.
AGAGCTGTTTCTTTGCTGGGCTCTGCAGGGTCTTAGTAGGTCATAAAACCCACCTAAAGAAATGTTCTGTGCAAACGCAAAGGGAGAACTCCTCAGTCTAACAATATTTTGTGTGGGCATAGATAGGCAGAACACAGAGAGCCTATCACTGGCCTAGATGAAGTCTAGGCTCTCTCTAGGCCCAGATGGCATCTTGGTGGGAATGGCGTCCCAGAATGTGCTGTAGACATGATGCAATGGACCATTCCATTCCAGGCACCATGCCAGGTCCTCTCTGGAAGCTGATTTCATCCTGGACAGCACTGTGAGGTTGGCATTATCTTCTTGTCATGTAGACGGGGAATCAAGGACCAGGAGCTTGAGCAGTGGGCTCACGCAGGCAAGATAGGAGTCTCTTGGACATCAACCCGGTGCCTTCTCCAATCCTCTTCGCTGCTTAGATGGAAGCTAAAACCCAAACAGGTGGGCCAAAAGTTGCAAGCAGTTCACCTGTCTTTCACATGTGTGACATCTACAAGACCCAGCCTCTCCTTGCTGGTCCTCTCCATGCAGGACCTGACCAGAAACTGCCTGTCCCCAGGGCAACCACTGGGGCAGGACAGAGCCTCTACCCCAAGTCAGACAAAAGCCTCTTCTCAGACCTCATCTATACACCAAATCACGAACTTCGCCAGTGCTCTTAAGTGATCGTGACTGTTTCGTTTTCGAAATATCAGTCGGCCTGTTCGAGTAATTTTATACTTAAATTATTTAAATGCAATCTATCCATTGAAGCAATTTCCCCTGCACAGGAGAAGTGTTTTCTTTTTTAGGGAACTGAAGCATGATAAATAAATGAATAAAGACTTGTAGCAGTGTCTCTCTCTCTCTCCTGAAGAAAGCACTTCGCTGCGAATCCCTCCCGTCAGAAATCTAGGAACTCATAATATTCCCCGTGGTTCTGCCGCTCAGCATTAAAAATAACCAAAGACTCGAGTCACGGGTTTTTTTCTTCTAGACACGAAGCGCATTTTACGCCACAATGCCCGGGATGACACAGGGACTGCTCAGAGCTTGCTAATATTCTCCGCTGCCTCTCTCCCCAGGCCTGCAAGCAGTTAGAATGGCTTAGTGGTGATCACAAATGCTGTCCCATTTGGAAAGCACTTCTTTAAGGCAGCGCAGATTAAAATTCATGAAAGGCGGCTTGCTTGCATAAATAAATTAAAAGCAGCAAAACTAAAGTTTAAACACCCATACACAACTGGCATTTTGCAAACACCATATGCACCATGGTTCTCAATTCTGGGCTGTCATGCAAGAAGTAGGGAAAGAGGCCTCTTTGGGTTTGAATGCATAAAACTGGAAGCACCTTGATCACCTTTGGCACAAAGGAGCCTCAGCAGCAAAGTGTGAACTAATTGATTTGAACCTTGTCTAAATGCATATGGATTTTAGGGGAGCATGCCAATATCTGGAGAGTATTGTAAAAAGAAACTGCAAGAGAGAGACAGAGCACAGACTTTGCAATCAGACAATGTCAGATTCAAATCCTAATTCTTGAAATCACTATGTTACCTTGGGTAAATCATGGGAAGTCTCTGATACCTAGCTTTCTCATCTGTAAAACAGGCCTAAGAAAACTAACCTATCACCTTAGACTGTTGTATGGACGCTGAATCTGCCCATTCGGCAGCTGGCAGAGAGGAGGTGCTCACAGACTGTGAATCCCCTTCTCCCTGCTTTTACTTTATATTTCTACAGTGGTGCCATTGTGGAAAGGAGTGAGTTCTGGGGTCGGAAGACTCAGATCTGAGCCCCAGCTCTGCTACTCGGGGACTCTCTGACCTTAGAGAACTCACTTCATCTCTCTGGGCCTCAGTTTCTTCATTTGTAATGTGAAGATGGGAACGTGACCTCTCTCCCACACATATATAACAGCTGTGAGGGATCTGGCCCTTGCAACATGGCCAACTAGGCATGGCTGACCAGCTTATCTTCATTTCCTTAGCAAAAAAACAAAAACAAAAACAAAAACAAGCAAACAAAACACCTGGTGCTAAGAGAGAGGGCAGAGTGAGCCCAAAGTGACTTAGAGGTAAGTAGCAGACCAGACACCAAAGGGCAGATGAACCAAACTCCTCTGTCCATGCACCCTGGGCACTCCTCTCACCCCAGTGCCTCTTACCACCCCACAGCTACGCAGGGTCTGCCAGGGAAGCACCTGGTCCAGTTCTATCCCAGCTGTAGGCACTGAGGGTCCTGTTCCACCCTGATGGAATGAATATTCTTTCATCCTTATACTCCAAAGCCTTGCTGTCAAATTCTGATTCCTCAGTGCAACTGGCATCAATAGGCTGGATGTCAGTCCCTCCTAAGTAACAAATGTGCTTCTTGCTAGGGTTTTCTGAATCCCCAAGCTGCTACCTCAGACAGGAGAGTGCTGGAGCTGGAGCTCCACGAAGCTTGTACACGGGAGTGCTGAGTTCATGGGGTCTGCCTAAGTCGGCTTGGAATAAGATACTCTTTCTGAACTGCTCCAGTGGGGAATCATGTAGGGAGCCTGTGAGTGCCCGTCTGTCATTCTCTAGCTGGAACTCGCCAGCACAACATTAAACCTCAGGGAACAACAAGAATCAGGCCCAGGCCCAAAGGGGCAGATTCTAACACACAGATTATATCTGTCAGTTAGTCTTGATGGAAAGCAATGGAAATACATTCTGGCTATTATAATCAAATTAAAAGTGTAAAAGTCCAGACTGGTAGATTTCAGATTTGAAATCCTCCTGCTAAAAAATATCTAGAAATGTTAGAAAGAAATGATAAAATGCATATGAGCTTAGAAGAGTTTTAAGTAAGAGAAATCCAAGGGGGTTAAAATAAAGAGGAAATTACACCCCTGTGAGCTGACCCTGCAACTTGATAAGTAGGTAGGGAGATGAAAAGGGGTTTGGGAGTGTCAGTCTCATTGACCTAAAGGCTTGGATATTTATGTCTACATGAGAACAAAAGGCCAAGCCTAAGGCCTGCACAAGTTGATGCTTGAGTGAAAGCATAAAGCCAGGACTCTCTGGGTAAAAGAACAGACTTAAAAATCCATTCAACCCATTCTCTGTGTACAGGTTTGCTTGTCTATCTTGGTTGAGTTCTGGGAGAAAAAATAAAATCTTCTCTAAGAATATGCAACCATAAGGACATGCTTCACACAGGTTTGGAGTTCAAATTTCTATTATCCATATTGTTTGGTGACCCTGCCCTCCCAACATGAGAAGTTAACAAAAGAAAATAAAATGAAATTCCAAACAAGGGATACTTTGGGGAACTTGGCATCAGCAAGGCTGGAAAACTTGGGAGGACTGAACCTTCAACCCAAGTGGTATAGGAGTCATACAGTTATACTAGCCCCACTAAAGATGTGCACATAATTCAATATTATGGAGTATTTGAGTGTAGAGAGTTGCCTTGTTAGTTATATCAAGAATTTCCACACTCTCTTGCTTAGCTCTTAAAAGTTACCAAATTCCCTGGCAGCTAGGGGTAGCCATATGACTAAATTCGGGATAATATCTTATAAGCAGAAGTGGTGTATGGGAGCTTCCAGTAAATTTCCTCAAAGGGCAGCTGATGAGTGCCCTTTGCTGCTTCTTTTTTTGCCCACCCTGCTGTTTGGGTCATGGATGTGACAGCTATTGTTCCACCTGGAACCATGAGGAAAACTGTGGAGTCACCTTAGCAACACAGACTGCTTACATCACATCAGGACATTTATATGAGAAGAAAAGAAACTTCTATTTTATTTATTTCTGTAACTCACAGTAAAAGCAAATCCTAACTAATGAAATGAGGGGGAAATCTACCAAGAGTTAGGTTAGTGGGTAAAATAAAAAGCAGGGCTGATGCCGAAAAAACAAAAACAAAACAAAACAAAACAAAAAGTAGATAATATAAATGTTGAAAAATGATTACAACTTAATTGTCTCAAAGAACAAATCACAGTAATAGAAGTTAAAAAAATGAAGTCATTGAAACAAACAACCCCCCGCCCCCGCCCGCAGCAATGAATGAGTTAAAGAATGCATTACCTGGAAAGGAAGAGAGAATTGGTGACCTCAAAGGTACATCTGAGAAAATTACCCAGAATGTAGCAGAAAGAAAGAAAGAGAAAGAAAGAAAGAAAGAAAGAAAGAAAGAAAGAAAGAAAGAAAGAAAGATGAAAGATGTGAAGATAAAAATGAAACTATCCAACACATGTCTATTAGGAGTCCCAAAAAGAGACAATATAGAGAATGGGGGAGATGGAGTATTTGAATAGCTAATGGCAGAGAACATTCTATACTTAATAAATTGTAAGATTTGAGATTCACAAATTGTAAGATTTGAGATTCACAATTAGTCATAAGAAAGAGATTAGATACATAGATGGTAGATAGGTGGGTAGATAGATAGTAGATAGATAACCACAAAGAAATACATTACAATGAAACTTTGGAACTCCAAAGGAAAGATCTCAAAAGCAATGACAGAAATGAATAGATTAACTGACACAAGACTTCTCAACAGAAACAAAAGACAACGCACTGTAGTGGAATAATATCTTCAAAGTGCTGAGGGAAAATAATGGTCAAGCTAGAATTCTATGTCAAGCTAAATATCATTTTTCAATCATAATATTGAGGACAAAGACATTTCTGGAGACACGAAAACTATGAGAATTACCACTAACAGATTTTCATTCAAAAAATTACTCAATGCTATATTTGAAGAACATTGAAAGAGTGGATGGTGACCAAGTTGCAAAACTGAATGATGAGCAATGAACTTGGAAACCATGTGAATAAATCTAAATAAACATCTAATTATTACAAATTAATAATATGACTAACTTGAAGGTAGAAGAAGAAAGTAGAACTAAAATACAGGACAAAAAGCATATGAAATGGGAAAAGTACGATTGGTGCTAAGGCAAGCATGTTAAAAAATTTAAGGGTAATGACTACAAGAAAAGATACGAATGAAAAGTTTCCAAACCCATGATGGGGCAAGAGGATAAAGAAAACATGGTCAATCCATTAAAAGACAGGGATTGGAAAACAAGCAGAAAATCAGAGGAAATAAAAAGAGTAAAATGAGAAAATAGAAATAGAACAGAAATAGAATTATATATATGTATAATTCTACTTAAATACACACACACACACACACACACACACACACACACACACATACATACCCCAAATATAAGCATACTAAATCTGTAACCTAAAAGATAGAGAGTGTTAGGTTGGATTTAAGATAAAAGTTTACTGGGAAATTAAACTGGTTCTAATAACGTTAGTTTGATAAGATCCTTCTTCTCTAAACATGTTGGCAATATTAATATTAGGGCTTTCAGAGGGCAAATACATAATTTTCTCTCCCCTCTCCCATCCAAGTTTAGGACCAATCGAGAGCCAGGCATTAGCAATCAGATATATGGAAATCAAAGTATCACATTTATTACCAATAACAGCTCCACTGTATTCTTAGGTGGGCGACAACACAGCCGTGCTTGTGCAGAATCCCAGAAGTTAGATTGATTTGCCCACCCAGTGATGGATAGTATTAGACAGCCACAAGCCTTACCCCTAAGGGATGGGGTCACCTCTTGTAAAAGTTATGACATGAGGACAGAGAGAATTGTCTGTAAGAGATAGATACAAAAGAGAGGGTGGATGGGACTGAGCTAGTCATGCTCAGCTTCAGGCTCCAAAGTCACCAGTCTTGGGAATAGGGGGTGGGACAAAAGTGTGGGAAATCAAATAGCTATATCCTTCCTGGGTTAGCAGATTATAGGGAATGCATTGCAAAGTAGAACACTGCTTCCTGGGAAAGCTAAAGCCACACTTGGTGACCCTGACGTGACAGTGATAGCCTTGAGAGGAAGATTTTCAGGTGGCAGAATCCACACGTTCAGGAGAAGAAAGTGAAATTGTCCAGACTTCAGATCCCAGTAAGGGACAGCAGTGCGCTTGGGATAGCTGCCAACGTATGTAGTTTTCAGTGAGAGTATTTCTTTTCTCTTTCTTTATCATGGGCCAAAAAATGACAAAGGAACAGCTATTATATTTAAAAACTTAACAGCAGCTTTTAAAGGTGGCTCATTGTACTGTCACAAAAGATCACTTAAGTTGTTATGAGCAATAGAGATGCCTGCCCCTGGTTCCCCAACCATGGTGCAGTTGATTTAAATCTATGGGAACAAGTGGGAAACTTTTTTAAAAGAAAACATGAAAAAGGAGAGAAGGTTCCTGCTCCCATCTTAGTGACCTGGAATTTAGTTCCTAGGGCATTATGCCCATTACACGTATCTCCAGAGAAGGAACAAATTAAGAAAGAAAGCCTAACACCCACCTCTCCTATGGCACCTCCTACAATGGAGGATGACTCCCTTCCACCGCCTCCTCCTGTACCTATTCCTTCCAATCCCTTAAAGCCAATACCTATATCAGGGGACATAAACCTTCGTTTACGCAGCAATGTATACAAGAGGGATACGCTGCTGGGGAGTTTCATGCATTCCCTGTCATTACCACTGCTGGACACCAACCTAGGCATCAATCCCTCCCGTTTACTGTCTTTAAGGAATTGAAAGGAAGTATTCCTGAGAATGGTATCCAAAGCTGCTTTACTAAGGGGATAACTGAAGCAATAGGAAGTGGATATGAAATGACACTCTGGGATTGGAAGGCATTAACAAAAACCATACTTCCCCCCACTCAGCATGCTGTGTGGACTTTAGAATATCAAGAGGGTTGTACCACACAGGCAATTCGTAATTGAGATTTGGGTATTCCGATAGGAATAGAAATGTTACAGGGTGTTATAGTCATTATGGTTGGCCATTATACCCCAGCTCAAGCCCAAGCCCAGGCCGATCGTGGGTTATTCCAACAATGTTCTCCTATTGCATCCGCTGCCTCATCCTGAGTCCCGGCCGGACACAAAGACAAAACCAGGTTCCTTAGCCACTATACGGCAGGGAGCCACTGAGCCTTATGTTGGTTTCATGAACAGGTTGCAACAGAGTTTTCTCCAGGTAAATAGATAATGAAGAAGCTGCTCAAGTTTTACCGCAGCAACTGGCCTACGAAACGGTAACGCGGACTGTCAGGCGACCTTCTCTGGCATATGTACTCAAGCCAGAGGTATTGCTGAATTCATTAGGGCGTGCCAAAATGTGGGGACTGAAACACATTAACGCACATGTTCTTGTGGCTATTATGAAGCTGTCTCCAGCCTCTCATGCCTGCTTTAACTGGGAAAACCAGGAAGACTATCACCAACAAACAAGAGGACAAACCAATAAGTTACCTAATAAGGATTGTTGAAAAGGGAAACATTGGGCAAATCAATGCCAATCTAAATTTGATAAGGAAGGACAACCCCTCTTGGGAAATGAGGAAAGGGGCGTCAGCTCCCACGCCCCCAATCCCAAGTGGAGCAAAACCATACAGAACCCTATTCCTCAGGTTTTCAGGTTTTCTTAAATCAGGTCAAGGACGGGTTACAGATTTGCAAGAAGCCACCATAGGAAGTGCAGGATTGAACTTACACCCTGCCTCAGAATTAATTTTAAAGGAACAAGATCATGTCTGTATATGACCCCTTACCCACAGTGGGGATTATTCTAAGATCTTGCACAACAGAAAAAAAAAAAAGGGAGTTTTTGTACTACCTGAAATCTTGAGTATTCCTTTCTGCCATCCTCGGCTCTGCTGGGCAAAGCTAGAAGCCGAACCCACACCAAAAGGCAGGCATTCTCCTCGAGTGGATCTTCAGCCACAGGGCAGCACGAAGCCTAGAGAGACTAAATTCTCACCCAAGAGTCTTACTACACAAAAGATAAAACTCAAGAATCCAAAGCAGCAGAGCCAGGCTATAAAACAAGTAACCACAGCTGTGCACCAGAAACAGAGCAGAAAGGTGAACCCCTAGTGGATAGGCCCCAAGGGCCTGTTGGGCTGTGACCAGTTCCAGGCTGAAAGTGCTCAATACAAGATGAGTCTTTTGCTGGGGTGAGGCTGCGAAACTTTGAAAACTGGAAACGCTTCCCACTTCCTACCAAAGCCAGACACGTTAGAGGACAGTCAGAGCTTCCCAAATAAGGAGGCTGCTGGCTTAGTGATTCACTCAATAAACCCACTGTCCCCCCTGGGATAGGTATTGCCACATGACAGCACACCTGATTCTTAGCTGGGGATTTGGTGCCCAGTAAAAGTGACCATGAGAACTGGTCTGCAGGGAGAAGGAAGCATTAAGAAAGAGAAGGAAAAACAGCCTAAAATAAAACCTCCCCTGAAAATGATCCTATTGACCAGAAGTATAAAACACATTTTAAAAATCCAAAGCTAATAAAGAAGCTAACAACATTAAAAATCAGAACATGTATTCTCTCCACATAAAATTGATTTTATTAAATCAGTCTGCCAAAGATATTAAAGTAGGGGTATTTAAAATTCTCAAAGAGAACAACTAAGAAATAAATTCCATGAAATAAGAGCAAGAAATAGTGAACCCCCCCCGCAAAAAAAATCAGGAAATGAATGTGAAGTATGTATGAAAAGGAACCAACTCACATTCTTAGAAGTGAACAATGTAGTCATTGAAATAAAATACTAAATAAAATAAACTGAATCAGACACAGCTGAAATGAAAATTAACAAAGTAGAAGAACAAAGAATTCAATCACACCTCAGCAGGAAGGGTAAAAAAATGGTTTTGTTTTGTTTTTTTAATCTATAAAAAGGACTATTAACAGACCCAGAGGATGGATTCAGAGGCTCCAACATACATCTAATTGGAGTTTTTGATAATAGAATAAATGAAAGAGAAGTAGCACTTGATAAACTAAAAGGATTGAAGACAGATGTGAGGACTTTTGGCTGACAATAGAGGACTAGATGTATTCATTGAGCTTTTATCCCTACCGAAATCCCTCAGTAAAATGACAGTAAAGGGATTTTAAAAGCCATACAGTTAACAAAGAAAAAAAGAACAAGAGAGAAGGCAATAACAACACAACTGTGGAAGCTACAAACCGAAAGCTGACTCCATAAACTTGAGAAAGCTGAATCCTAAACAGCGGTGAGAAAAGTCAAGAGACAACCCAATTCATATCCCAGAATTCTCCAAAGGCTCAGAGACTGACCGCCGCTAAGAACTTCTGAACACTGGAGGAAGATGGGGTTAAAACCAGTGGACTTGGATGAAAGTCTAGTAAACAATCAACTAGATCCCACCATCCTTCCCAGCCAGGCAACTGATCCTGCCCACCCAGCTGATGATTGGAGTTGTGTTCTCTAAAGCAGTGGTCCTCACCCTAGAGTCCCAGCACCAGCAGCTTTAGCATCACCCGAGATATTGTTACACATGCAAATTATTGGGCCCCAGACTTCCTACAGCACAAACTTTAAATCTGTTTTTTTGTTTTTGTTTTTCTAACAATCCCTCCAGGTAAGGTCTGAGAACCACTGCTCTAAAACAAAGGGTTTTTGAACTGCAGGGCATTAAGCATAATTGAGATGAATGTGCACACTAAAAACAAGGGGAGTTAGAAAAATTCACTTAATAAATGCTGACCCTCAGCATTATTTCCTCCTTGAGTCCTGAATGCTGGCAGATAAAGCACATATAGACTCCAGGAAAGAGACCAGCATCATCTCTGGGGCATCTGACAAACACAAAAAGCACAGACTGTGAGATGCTGATATGAAGAGTTCTGTAAGCTAAAGCCCACCCACATCATCTACCTTGAATTTCACTGTTGACAAGTCTCTACTCAGCTTTGAAGTCTCCCATCCTGAAATACAATCAGACAACTGAGGACGATCAGAAATCCAGGTATTTAATGAAATGTTCTGACATCATAGATGATAAAAGAAAAAAATGGGGAAACATGGAGAAAATAGAGACTAGGAAAAGGCAAACTTTTAAGAATACCTATCATTTACAGCTTTTGAAAATTACTGTTGTGGCCATGCATAGGAAGATGGAAACAAAATATTCAAGGAGCAAAAAGGAGATCTTGGAAATTAAAAAAAATTAATATTTATTTATTTTTGAGAGAGAGAGAGAGAGAGAGAGAGAGAGAGACAGTGTGAGTGGGTGAGGGGCAGAGAGAGATGGAGACACAGACTCTGAAGCAGGCTTCAGGCTCTGAGCTGTCAGCACAGAGTCCGACATGGGGCTTGAACTTATGACCCGCAAGATCATGACCTGAGCCGAAGTCAGACGCTTAACCGACTGAGCCACCCAGGTGCCCCAAGAGATCCTGGAAATGAAAAACATGTTAACAAAGATGAAAAACACAACAGAAAAATTTAAAAGATCTCCAAGAAAGTGGACAAAGCTAAGAGAGGAAAGACCAAAAAGTAAAATATAAAATAAAAATATAATTCCTAAAGATCTTATAACCAAATAACAGGAAATTTCTAGGAAAGCTGAGGCAATGAGGTAAATACAACCATCAAAAATATATTTCAAGAAAATGTCCCAGGACTAAAAGCATGAGTTTCTGATTAAAAGTATTCATCAGAACAATGGATTAAAAAAAAAATTAAAAAACAACCTACACCAAGGCACAACATTGTGAAATTTCCAAAGAATAAGGACCACAACAAAATTCCGTAAGTTTCCAGGGGTGGGGTGCGGGCAGAAACAAAACAGGTCACACAGTTTCAGGAATCAGAGAAGCTATAGACCAATGTCAATCTGGAAGATGGAAGACAATGGAGCCATGCTTTTAAAACTCTGAAGGAAATTAATTTCCAATCTCGAATTTTATTCCCAAACTATAAATAGATCCAATAAATAAAGTGTGAAGGTAAAATAAAAACATTTTTAGATCAACACACACACACACACACACACACATACACACACACACAAATTGCCTTCCATTCTACTCTCTCCGGAAGCCACTAGAGGAGGCACTCCAACAAAATGAGGGAATAATCAGAATAAGATGATGATGTAGGGCACAGTTCACAAGAGGGCCAGACCAGGCCAGAGGTGAGGACAGCCCCACAGATGCTGGGGAGACAGATGCCAGGAGGACTGCTGTGCACAAGGCAGACCGAACGAGGTCAGGAGGCTCCTGAGGAGAAAATGATGACAAACTTTACGTAAATGGAAGTCTTGAGGGGAGAGGTAGACATTTGGCAAAGAGTTTGGAATTTAATTACTGATTCGTACATGCCATCCCAGGCCATGAAAAATATGACAAATATTAGTTCTAGGAAAAACCAAATGTTGTGAAGGAAAGGAAAAACGATCAGGTGGCTAAATGAATCACCTGTGAAGATCATCACATGGAATAATAATATAAACACTGGATTTTTATCTCTCAAAACCATACTATTGCTGTATTATAATGAGGATGTGGGGAATGGGAAGACTGTGAAGTGGGTTCGGGAGAGCAAAGACAGATAAATTCCGTCTTCCATGATGGAAAGTCCTTAGATGGTGTCTAAAACGAACACTCAAAAAGTAGCACTATGAGTAAGGGAGTAAATAACAAAATTCTCAGCTTCTTGGGGACAACTGGTTGCCTCTGAGAAGGGGGTAATGAAGATGACGACAGAGGGCTTCAGTTTGGTATAGCTGACTTTATAAAGCTAATTCTCCAAATGTTGTCCATAATTAACATTCATTAAAAAATTAAAAAGAAAAAAAAGAATTTTAAGGGGGAAAAATAGTATAGATAAAGGCCTGAGATGTGGGTTTTGACTCTATCTAAAGTATCATAATCTTGGGGGGCAATGTGTACCAAGAAAGTGTGTTCATTTTTTTTTTTTTTTTGTACTTAATTTATTTTAGTCAATATATTTTTAGGGAGGAAAAAAAAAAAGGCTGTTTTTCAGGTGACGTGAAATGTTCCAAGGACATGTTGGTCTTTTCACTGCCCTGGGAAGACAAAAGCAGAGGAGAGAAACAGGAGCCATTTCTTTTGGTTGCTCGGAGACCTTGTGGGGGTAACGTGAGAACACGAGGGCATTTGAGACACGCCTGACAATGTCGAAACAGCAAGCGGCCTCATCTTCCATTCTATATTTTGAAATAGGAAAGAAAACAGATGAAATAGCTTTTTCATTATTTTCCACATCCCGAAAGGAAATTCACTTCAATTTTAATAACATTTCTATTTCTTATTTATCATCATGCAAACCTTATAAAATTTGCAAACCCCAAATTTGGAGAGATAGGGTGGCAGGATGAAAATGTTTCTGCCATCAGTCCTTTTTTTTTTTATTGAACTAAAAATAAAATCTATGTTACTTTTGAAGGAGAAAACAGATGGATAATAGCTAATGCAACGAATGGCTGTGAAGTCTCGGGAACCTGGCTCAGGGCTACGCAGCCAGAAGCAACACCCAAGGTCACGGCATAGAACTGGTCAAGTGCAGACACCGGTCCTGCTCACCTCGCCCTGACCTTGCATCTCACGCTGACGACACAACCAGCCCTGGACAGTGTCCACCACTGCTCCCACTCAGCCACGAATGATGCTCTCATCCTCGGCCGCCGGCCACGAAAGACTCTTCCTCTTCATCTCTCCTTGCATCGCTGACTCCTCATTTGAAACCCAGGTGGTGTTTCTGCACGTGGGGCTTATAACCATCCCTAGTTACAGGGAGAGCGAAGAGTGAGTATCTGGAATTTCCAACTACCCACCAAGATCCCTAACATGGAAGAGAGAGTTGGTGATGTCAGGCTGATGGCAAAGACATAGTAATAGCAATGATGGCAGTCATAATTTGGGCCCCATAAAGGTGCATTCAGCCTAACTGGGTTAGAACGCTTGGCCCTTCCTTTTCTTAGCAATTCAGCCAAGCAGATTCTTACTTAAAGGCCTTTGTTCCTGCTGGTCCCTCTCCCTGGGATTCGCTTCCCTCCAACATGGGATTCTTTGTTACTGGTGGGGGAGTCTGCATTGTGTGAATGGAGGTCTTGGTTCTCGGATTCCCCAAGAAAGATTTACCTGAGGAAACTGGCTTGAATAAAAATAGCCAGAAGGAAAGTACCAAGCACAAAGCAGTTAATTAAAGACAAACACTCTCCAGGTGGGAGAACCAGCAGGCCCAGAGGTGGCAACAGCCCTGAGGCTACAGGGGTCTTCATTTTATGTGAGTGGGGTCTTGTGCAATAGATGAGGTGGCTTCTAATAGAGGCTCCTTCCAATCATTTGGGGGACTCCTCCCACAGGTTGGGAAGTGGAATTTTTGACCTTACAAGGTTTGTGTGTGTGTGGGGGAGCCATCATGGCAGCCTTCCCCCACAGTGGGGGGTGCTAACCTCTATGCAAATGAATTATAATGAATCTAATTGTTACCCTGGGGCAGAGGTGGAAGAGGCCAGCACAGGTTCTGCACCTGCAGCTCTTGGTTTGTTAGCCACTGGGGTCTTGGAAGCCACAAAGTCTGGATGTTGTGCCCTCAGGCTTCTAATGTGTCACCTATTTATCATGGTCCCTGCCTCCAGCTCCTGTCTGTCTACTCCATCATCTTCACCCATCTTATCATCTCAAAAAGGCAAGTTGTTCAAAGCCATATCCTCCTTGGCATTTCATAACCCCCTTCCATGATTTATGTCTCTCCCTGGAGCTTGGTGAGATAAACGATATGGTTTACCTGTTGATCTTTTCCCTTGCTGCTTCTTCCCTACTCCCCACTATCCCACTTGGATGTAAGCTCCATGAGAGCTGGGGTTTTGTCTGTATTGATTACTGCCGCCGTATTCCCCCCAAACCCAGAGGACTGTTTGGCACTTAGTGGACATTCTATAAATATCTCGTGACTGAATTAGGTTCAACACCCAAGTCGTTTAAGCCTCAGCTCATCATTTGTAAAATGGGGCTGATAATAGAAACTACATAATAGGACTGTGTGAAAAATTAGGTAAGATTGTATTTGTGCCAGGAGAGGGTAAGTGTCCCTGTACCAGGCCACCTTGCATTCCTTGCTTTCATGTCCACCCTCACTCACCAGGTCAGTTAGACTGAAGCCCCTACCACTTTAGGAAAGGTGTCATGGTAGGACCTGAGAAGAGAGACATCACATTCTTGGCCATTGAGGTCAATGCTCTCTGTTTAGAAGCAAGACAGGAAATACTTAGAATATGTGATCAACTGGAACCAGTTTTTCCTGTCTCTCCACCACCCACCCCCATAAAATCTCCAAAGGTGGGAGGAGGGAGAGAGCATCCGAGAGAAAGCAGTGGGACTCTCAGAGGAGCTGCTCTTACACTCTACACCAGCCTCCCTGGCCCTGGGGGGCAGCTTCCAGAAAGAAAGAGGGGTCAGAATAGTCTTCCAGAGACAGAGGCCCTGGGTGCCCATGAGTCTCCAGTGGCCCCAGCATGGTGCTGGAAAACAGCTGGGCTTTCCTGTACCCCATAAAATGGTTTCAGAATTAGGAGAGAAAGATGCCAGAGAATGGCAGAGACCAGGCAGCCAGGGACCAGCTGGGACAGAGCGGTGTCTGCACGCCTGAGGCAAGGATACCAGCGACCAAACACCAGGAGATACATCTGGGCAGCCACCATCCTTGGAAAAAGAATGAATGACCTTGGGCCAGAAGCCTCAGCCTTTTCTCCACCCACACTCATGCTGAGACACTACTCAGCTCCAGGATGTAGATGCCACACTGAGGGAAAGGAGGAAAAAGGGAAACATTCTGAATTCACTGAACTCAATGCAACTTGGAAAATACTAAAGTCACCTTGAGCCCCAGTGATGAGTAGAAGTGGGTGTCTGCCATCACTCAGAATGGGGGCTTGAAAAAAAACTTTTATAAATGAGTAAGTAATTAATGAAAATAATAAAAATAAAGTTATAGAGAAATACAGAGGATGATGTTTATTTGATGAGTGTGTGGCCTATAAAAATTATCTCTACTAAAATATGTAAAGAACATATTACAGCATCTGGCACTTAGTAAGCGACTAAATAAATGGAAGCTACAATCATCACCATTACGACCTGCCAGACCCCAGGCCACTCACTTTGCATGGCTCATCTCTAATTCCCACAGCAATCCTGCAAGGGAGATATTATATTATTTCTATTTTGTATTTATTTATTTATTTATTTATTTATTTATTTATTTATTATTTTTTTAATTAACATTTATTTATCTTTCGAGAGTCAGAGAGAGACAGAGCACGAGCAGGGTTGGTGCAGAGAGAGGGAGACACAGAATCCGAAGCAGGCTCCAGGCTCTGAGCTGTCAGCACAGAGCGCGACGTGGGGCTCAAACCCACAAACCGTGAGATCATGACCCAAGCCGAAGTCGGTCGCTTAACCGACTGAGCCACCCAAGCGCCCCTTCTATTTTGTATTTAATAGAAATAGGACTTGAAAAGATTCGAATACTTGGCCAAAGTCTCTTGCTTAGGGAAGGTCAAAGGTGGGGTTTGACGCTGGGTTGCCTGACGCATCCAAGGCTCTCGCGCTGCCTCACAGGGGGTGGGGGTCCTTCTCGGTGAGGTAGGTGAGTGCTCTGTCCACATGGCTGGATGGGGCTGCCAGGGACCGGTGGGCTGCTGTCGGTCACTGCAGTGATCCCATGCAGCCAGTGGAAGTTGAAATCCATGTTGGCCTCTCCAGAGTTTCCCAGATAGACAGGCATTGCTTTGTTTTTGTTTTTTTTTTTTTTAATTTTTTTTTCAACGTTTATTTATTTTTTGGGGGGACAGAGAGAGACAGAGCATGAACGGGGGAGGGGCAGAGAGAGAGGGAGACACAGAATCAGAAACAGGCTCCAGGCTCCGAGCCATCAGCCCAGAGCCTGACGCGGGGCTTGAACTCACGGACCGTGAGATCGTGACCTGGCTGAAGTCGGACGCTTAACTGACTGCGCCACCCAGGCGCCCCATGGCATTGCTTTGTGATATAGACAGAATCCAGGGGCCAGTGGGCTTTCAAATGAGACACTGGTTGATAACCCTCAAGGGGCTTCTGATCACTCAGCCCCAAGACCCTCAAGTCAGAAAAGTATGCATGAGAAGGGCAAAGTCTTCCATCCCAAAGCCTAAAAAAATGAGTTGGGGCGACATCTGGATGACAGTCTAACTCCAACTGATATGATGGGTTGGCCCCACTTTGTGAGAGCAAGAGGGACCCAAAGAAGGGGTCAGCATCCAAGGCAGGAGCCTAAGAACCTAAAGGCCCACCAAGGGATGCCAGCGAGTCACGTGGGTCTTCACTCAGAGCTGTGAGGGGACCAGTGGGGGAGTCGGGGTGGTTTCTGTGTCCATACCCACGCACACTTGGATTTTCCTGAGTGCAGGTGAGCCAGAGAAACAAGGGATGTGCAATTGTGCATGGACTTCAGAGTAACTAGGCTTTCTCTGCCCACAAGTCACACGTACGCGCATACACCCGCACACACACACATACACGCACACACACACACAGGCCCTGGACCCAGTCTTGCTCTTGTGCTGGCTGCCTTTTCTGAAATAAAAACGGTCCTTCACGTCTAAGTCCTTCACTTCCTTGCACTTGTTGGAGTTGCTATTTAAAAGATTGATTTGTATAATGCTCCATGTTATTCACCTGGGTTCTCCACTCCATCCCCAACACTTACCTCACGTTTTCTTCCAGGCTTTATGGGCTCTTGCTGTTTCTGGTGTTGTCTCAGTGACTGGCAGAATACAGACTCATGTCGCAGGTGGATGTGCCCTGCTCTGGTCAAAAGGTAGGTCTCCCAGGACAGTGGTATCTGGGAATGTCCTCAGCTGTCATCTCAGACCAGGAAGGACCCAACGCAACCCCAGACTAAGGGTTCCAGGGCTGAAAACCCAGCCGTCCTCAACCAAGTAGAACTCCCCCTAGGGCATAAGGAGATGAGGATTTGGGAAACGTGGAGGAGTTGCTATTTTTCACAAGGACCGACGACCAAAGCCACAAAAGTGGGTACTCGAGTTGAGCCCAGTTAAAACGGCCTGATGAAGTCCCACCCCTTTCCCATCTTCTAAGATCTCTATGTCCATGCATAATGAAGGGGTGGGGGCGGGTTCCTTGAATGGAAACTTTCTGGACAGAAGCCCAGGATGGTAGGAGCAGACTCCTCAGCACTCGAAAACTTTAAGAGATTAAGCGAAAGACTGGCCAAAGACATGCGCTAAACCACACTCAGCGAGAGAGGGGGGTCTTTCTGTCCAAGACGCAGGCAGGCTGCAGTGTGTGTGTTCCAAAAGGAGGGAAGGGTCTTTGGGGATGGGGAGGGGAAGGCCAAACCCGCTTCAAAGTGCACTCCCAAAAGTCTTATGCTCCCTCTGATGGTGGCTTCTACGGTGATGTCTCTATCCTCATAAAAGCTCACCATTCTGGCAGAGAAAGAAATCGCCCAGAGACATAGCATCAATTAGGTCTCAAAGAGCTCCAAGATGATAACTAGCCATTACTGAGCTCTTAAAACACGCCAGGCCCTGTTCTAAGTGTGATTTGACTCTCAAGCTGTGGTATTCTTACTACACCCTCTGAGGTAGGTATCCTTTACTCTCTCCATTTTATAGGTGAGGAAACCAAAGCACAGAAAGCCTAACGCACACTACTCAGCCCAAGGTCACACAGTAGGAAGTGACCAAGCTGGGATTTGAGCCCGGGGAGCCTGACTCCAGCACTGAGAGCTAAGCCACCTCACCACACTGCCTAGCCTGTGCTCACTTCTCTCAGAGCCCTTCACCAAATGCACTGCCATGCTCTGGTTACTAGTTCATCTCCTCTGCTCTTGACCATGAGCTCCTTGAAGGCACATAACATATCTTAGTGTTCTCTATTCATTTTCAAATCCTAACAAAAAATATGGTTCCAGTAGGTTCTCAGTAAATGCTGAGTTAAACGATGGGTCTGAACAATTCTTACAAAGCTTGCACTATTGCAGGGGAGAAAGTGACTAAGAAAAAAAGTTTGTTGACCTTTTGCCATGTAAGCAGTACCATGCTGAGCACACTGCACTTACCCCCCACCTTCATTCCCTAGAATTCTCTGAGGGGTAAACACGATCACTAGGCTGGTTTCACAAAAAAGAAACGGAGGCACAGGGAATGTAAGTGGCAGGCACAAGGCCCCACAACTAGGATTTTCATTCAGGCGTTTGACTGATTGCCCTAGCACTTAATGATGACCCAATATAGTGCATCCAGGCTAGAATGGACCACGGGGAAAGAAGACAATGAGGCATCTAAGGGCCATGGTGGAAGAAGAAAGAATAATGAGGGGTCTAAGGAGGAGGGTAACCTTTCAAGCAGGGGATCAAGGAAGTCTTCCTGGAGGAGGTGGCACCTGAGCTAGATCTGGAAGGATGGGTAGGATCTGAACAATCAGAGACAGACAGGCAGGGCAGGGCAGGGCACTCCATGCAGAGGAAACTGTATGCGCAGAAACAGGGGCAGAGCACTGTGGCATGTGCAATAAAGAACCAGATGACTTTCACTTGGCTTCAGTTCAGGATGAGTGACCAGGAGTGCCTGGAGCCACACTGCAGAGAGTTTTGAAAGACAGGCCTGTGTGCTTGGATTGAGTTGCTAGACAACAGGGAGCCATGGGATGCTTTTGAGCAGGGGGTGATATGTTAGGCCTGTGCCTTGGATGAGTTCACAGTCATAAAGAGTAGGGTTTAAAGCAGGAGGGGTATCGGCAGGGTAAAGAACAATTAGGATTACTAAAGAAATGGGGTCAGAGTCTTAGCCAGGCATGGAGAGGGGAGAGTGGAAGCAATAGATAATTTGAAGCCAGAACCAATTATTTAGCTACTACTGGTAAGGTGTGAGGGCCGAGAGGGAGAGAGTTAAGAGAGATGTTAAGTTTTTCCTCTGGGCTCGGAGGATGACAGCTCCCTTAGCAGAGAGCACGCACGAGGGAGCGCAGACCGTGTCAGGGCTGGTGGGTGACTGAAGCTAATGAGCCGATCCCCTCACACTGGGAGCATTTTCTAAAGGGTCAAATCTAAATTCCAGGCCATCTGCCCCCTATGCCAGAAGAACTTTCGTTGGTAAGTCGGGGCTCCACTTCCATTTCTTAGACAAATTCTCTGTTTAGATTTGATTTATGCAGGGCAATGTATATCAGATATCAGTGTCAGGCATCAACAGCTGCCACACACACACACACACACACACACACACACACACGCCCACCGCCACTAATGACCAGCAGCTTAATGAAACCCCTTCCCCTGTGTGAGCCGCATTAGTGAGCTGATCCACTAATAGAAGACAAGCCGTACAAATCAAAAACTAAAAACTTCCAGATTTCATCCTGCTTTTCCTTATGTCACTTATTTTATGCTGCGTGAATTGGATATTAGTTTCCCAGTTTCACCGAGATGT
Source organism: Lynx canadensis (assembly GCF_007474595.2). Taxonomy (NCBI): domain Eukaryota; kingdom Metazoa; phylum Chordata; class Mammalia; order Carnivora; family Felidae; genus Lynx; species Lynx canadensis. The sequence goes on from NC_044312.2 coordinate 72,204,929, forward strand.
CGGATCACTAGGGTAGCTTGAGCAGACTCAATTTCGCTTCGAGTAATAGAGTGAGATTATTCAAAATTATTTCCAGTGGGCTGAGCCTGCCTGTTCCTTCTGTTATGAGAATAGAAGTAAACAACTCGACACCCTCCTCGCAAGCTGACATCCTTGACACAGCGCCCCTATGCCTAGCTCCTTAATCGCGAGAGCATTTTGGTTTTAGCCACGCTCAATTAATTCATCCAGGAAAGGGTCCAGTCAGAAAGAGTTGATTTAAAGTGAGATAAACTGGGCATCTGCTTGGAAAACCAGATGATCCCAAATATGTCTTTCATCGTGAGAAAATGAAGAGCTCTCTCCATATTTAGAGCAGGAACTTCGTGGCTGCGTTTTTTTTTTTGTTTTTTGTTTTTTTTTTTTTCCTTGAGAGTTTCAGCAGTAGCAGTGACAGAAGCCACAAATGGGACGCCTCTCCTGGAATCGAGCGGGTCTGTGCTGCTGGGGATGGAGAGACCACCCACCTGCCCACAGCCCCTGCTGGCCTCTGGGTCCTGTGGGGCCCGTGAGGAGGGCTGTGGAGTCCAGTAGGGTCTTTATCCCCCACTAGACACACAGCTGGTCCCTCTCGCAGTTGAACACAGAAGAGCTGAGCTAGCACTTGGAAAAGTGGGATGTCGACATTTTTTGCTCAAATTTGATAAGCAGCGGAAGATTAGCACCTTCCTCGAAGTCTCTGTTTGGAACAATGTTCCTTTCAAGGCATCCAAATTTGGCAGAAAATTCAGAGCCTGCAGACAGGCCTGAAGCTCGTGGGGAGAAGAGAGGGGTGGGAAGATCTGAGCTGGGGAAGGAAGAGATGCAGTGACAAGCCCCCAATCCACAGCTTTTAGGGCTCCAGGGGAGAAGGAAGCCCTACCTCGTGGATTGTCTGCCCTAGCAGCCCTCCTTGGGGCTGGTTTCGGGGTGTCTGGGCTAAGCAGAGAGCCCAGACAGCAAAGCATCTGTCTGGTGGGCAGGGAGACCTGGGCTCTGGTGGCCTCGAATCACCCCGGGCACCCTGCTTCAATGTGCAGAAAGCATTACATGGCACAAACAAGCCGGGGAAATAGGGGACCAATCGGAGCATTGAAAACAGGCTTTTCTGGCCTCCCAGGGAAGGCTAGGGTTTCGGCTCTGCTCCCATCTCCTCACATTTTCCACTGATGTCACCCGAGGCAAATAATCGGTAGAGAGCAGACTTAAGTGGAAGCGGGGTGCAGGGGGCTGCTGTGTGAACAGAGCAGTGGGATGGAGAGAGAAGCAGGGCCCGGACCGGCCCCTGCTGTGACCCGAGGTGTGGCCTCCTCACTGTGAAGCAGGACCACAGGCCAGGCATTTGTTGCAGCACGAAACCTTCCTCTTGTTTCTTGATCAAAACCATGCTAGTGAAGTTACGCCCCTCTTCAGGAGCACAGGGATTTCTACTTCAGGCCAGCCCTGACTTTGGCTCCCACTGTCCCAAGCAGGCAGGCAGCGTTGCATAGCAGGCAAGCATGAGGCTGATCAGGAAGGGGGTTCTGGCCTTGCTCCACTGCCCTCTGTGCTGGGAGGCACCCTCAGCCCTTCTCTGGGGCTTGGCTTGTAACAGGTACCTGGCCAGGGACTTTGGTCGTGTAATGGGCCCTTCAGTGAACGTGTTACCAAAACCCAGTCTGAAGGTCCCTGCAGATAAACTTCTTCAAACCAGCCGAAATTCAAGAAATATTAATTCAGTGTCTCCTACATGCCAGGCATTGGGCTAGGTACTTTCATATAAATCATCGATATGCTTATTTAAAAAACATTTTATCAGGGCACCTGGGGGGCTCAGTCGGTTCAGTGTCCAACTCTGGATTTCGGCTCACAGTTCATGAGACCGAGCCCTGCACTGGGCTCTGTGCTGACAGTGCAGAACCTGCTTGGGATTCATTCTCTCTCCCTGCCCCTTGCAATCTCTCTTTCAAAACAAATAAACTAAATATATATATATATATATATATATATATATATATATATATATATATATATATATATTGGGTTATCTGTTCTGTGTGATCACTTTGTTAAGCACTGGAGATAAAGCAGTGAGCAAGATAGACACAGTCTCCCTCTTCTCAGAGCTCATGTTCTAGTTCCCTCATTTGTACCTGGCAAAACAGGGATATAGTATTATTAGCAGCATTTTAAAATTGAGGAGAGAGATAGAAGCTCAGAGAGGTGGAGTGCCTTGCCCAAGTTCACACAGCAGTTAAGAGCATAGTCAGAAGCAGAAACTCAATCTTCTGGCTTTACAACCGGATTTCTTTCCATTATGTTACCCTGAATCCCTATGCACGGAATAGCAGGAGAGGGCAAAACAATCTCCCCAGCCTACCAGAAAGAAAAGGGAGAGCGGGAAACAGAGAGAGACAGAAGAGAGAAGAGAGTAAGCTTCCGCTCTGAAATTCTGACAACAAAATATTTTTGTAAATCCTGTCTCCGGCCATTACTCTCCAGGTGGCCAAAGCTCTGACCCGCCCAAATTCTATTCCTGTACTCCAAATATTTCTTATACCAACCAGGCAAGAAATGCTGAAGGGGCTGACCAAAAAAAATAAGGCTCTAATAATAATAATAATAGGCTTGCATTAAACCAAATAAAGTCATTCTGAAATGACTAAAGAGAAATAGCAGAGGAGAAATGCCCCTGGGCTCACGCTCTGTTTATGCATTGCACATTATACCTTTTCATCACAATTACCTAAAGTGGTACATTTGTACTTCCATAATGTATGGAATTCATTACATAGTTTTGCAATGAAATTATCACACTGTGCCTGGGACATCTGCACCCTGTCATACATCATTCTATTCATTTCTAGTTAATTTAATCCCAATATCTGCCCACATGATAAGACAGATGTTCAGCTACGCTGCAGCTTCAATGGCTTTCTGCCTTGAAGAAACTTGAAGCCGTTGAAAGAAATGACATCTTTCAGACAGAAAGCTTACAGTATTAAAAAGTTTGGGGCTTTTGCCACTTGACTATTATGAGCTTTATTATGTGTTGGTCTATCATAGTAACCTCTGCCGTGAGGATCCACATGTGAGATTAACAGGCACATAAGTCTAATGGGAGTATTTCTATGAGTGTTTCTATAGCCACTAGAAATGAATCCCCATCAAAACTGGTTTAGAAATATCTGCATGTCACTCAAAAAGAAAGAAAATCGAGACATTTCACACTATTACATTAGTCACAGTCGCTGCCTCGCAGGGAGAGGCAGAAGCCATTGTTGCCTGAGTCCCTACTGTTCCCTGCACCCGTCTGGATGCCTGGCTCACCTGACCTCCTCCACTCCACGCTGCGCCCCCGGGTGGTGGCCACTGTGGTGATTTCGCCGCCAGAGTCTGCGACTTGTGTCCCTCCACGCTTTCTACCACTGCCCTGACTGTGTGTCCGTACCAGAAAGTGCACGGGCCTCTGAGACAGTTTTCCTTCAGTGTGAATTCTGGCTCCGCCCCTCACTGTCTGGGTAACTCAAGGAGAGTAACTCAGCCCTCCTGGAGCCTCAATTTCACCATCAGCGCGAGGAAATAACGACAGTTATTTCACAGAGATGCACAGATTCGATGAGATAACATGCATAATGAATTGAGCACCATGCTTCATGCCATAATATTAATATTACTTTTAGCAGTAAGAGTAATTTCATTTTCATTTTCATATATGAAAAATGTCCAGCATAGTTCCTCCCTCACAGTAGCCTCTAAAGATATAGCAGGCATTATATGATTACTAATAACATCATTGTTATTGTTACTGTTGTACAATAAATCCTATTATAAAGACAACAATTTTCACACTCCGAAGCCACAGGTGGGAACAATTTCCGATTTTTGCAGCTGTCAGCTCTTGTTTTTATTAGGTCACACAAGAACTGCAGTGGACCCTGGCATTCCGTGCACATTAAAAGGGATTTGGGTAAGGGAATCATAGATGAACTAAAAACATACGGAGCCAGAACAGAAACTTCTAAATGCATCATTTGTACGACCTTTGAGTAGGCGGCACCCTGAGGACAGGAGGAATCATTACATGACAGAAAAAGGACCCAATTGCATTTCAACCAGTTTATTCAAGAAACATTTAATGAGCAGTGAGCCCCAACTAAGTGCCACAAGGTGTGCTGGGCTGTTAAGGGGGGCAGGGCTGGTAAAGATACGGATTCTGCGTGAATACGATATATGTACCTACACACATACACATATACATACACACACACACAAATATTTCTAGACAGCTATCATTTTAACATAGAGATCTATTTTAGCACAAAATAATGGATTAGCCCATGGGTCTAGATGGAGCCTTTCTTATTCGGGGATCTCCTGCTATCTTAGCATATGTACACTGCTCACCAAGTTGCAGGCATGTTGCATAGTCATATAACTTAGTTTCAAGAGAATCTTGCAAATCCAACCTATTGAACTCGCTCAGTAGAAAATATTCAATGTCTTTTCTCCACCATCTAAGGATAGTTTAATACATAGCCTCTCTATTTTGCTCTTTTTTTCTATTCTGTTCCAAACTCATGCATTTATGGTACTTACCTACTGCATTGTACTTTGGACACACTTCCTGAATACACCTTCCAAATACATATGTGTACGCACAGTGTTTTTCTTATTTTTCCTTCTAGCTTGGCCACAGGCATAGCACAATGGCTTTTTTATTACTTCATTGCACGACATTTCACGCCCATCCTTCATTTCATTAAAGGATTGCTTAAAGTCTGGGTGTATACACTTATTTGCCAGCCTACCACCACTGAAAATTCCTTATACTTGAGTTGCTCTTTCTGGAATTCCTTTGGAAGGAATGGTGTGCCCCGCAGCTAACTCTTAGATGACCTGGAGTCAGGGAGAGGACAGGGAAGGTACACAGTCTCTGCTTTTTCTGATCTAATAAGAAGTTAGAAGTCAGGGGCTTCTGGATGGTCGAAGAAGAAATAATGACTCAAGGCCTGAGCCAAAACTGAGCAAATGTTGCAGTGCTTGCGAGCCTGAGCATAAGAGAACACGGAACACGGGGATGGGATTCACCCTCGGGCCGGCAATCTGTGACCCACAGGCCTTCCCATCAACAGCATCAATCAAAGGCCAGGATACAGAATGACTTGGTTCCCTGGCCAGAACCAGGAGTCCTGTTCCTAAGATGGCCTCCCCAAGTGCTAGAAAATATCAGAGGTAAAAGTGGCCTTGGGGACCAGCTGATCCACTGGTCTTTAAAAGAAGAGAAACAGGAGACTGAAAAGTATCTGTTTCACCAGCCCCGTGCTTAGCGCATAGTGGAAGTGTAGTGACAGTTCAATGAACCAGAGTGAGCTGAGGCCCAGAGAACTCGTGGGGCACACCAAATCAGTGACAGAGTCCTCCGTGGAACCCAGACTCCCCAGCTCAGATGTCCTTATATCTGGTTCTGGTCACCAGACAGATTCACCTTTCCAGAGCCATGAACCCAGAGTCAGGTTCTCTCTCATGGTCAGGAATGACATGCCAGAGGGCTAATCCCATGACTTCCATCGCTCACAGCACTGCCCACCTTCCTATGTCCCGCAACATTTGCCCCATCAGCAATCAAAGGTCAAGTCCCTTTGCTCTCTGACCATTTTCACCATCTTTAACTTGAGGCGATTGGTCCACATCATTAGAATATACACAGGTCCTTCACAAATATTTAATGAAGGAACAAGTGAATGAATGAGTAACCACGTATTCCATTAGGTTTCAGCGTATGAGCTAACAACTATTACAAGTAAATTCCTAGAGTTCTGCTTTAAGAAGAAATCTCAGGCAGTCTCTGGGCTTTCTGGAAGGGAATGTTATAATTAATTAGTAAGGCTTGGCATGGGTTCAGGGCCCCATAGTGTGGCCCAGGTACTTGCTATTGCCCAAACAAGATAATTAGGTAGCAGGAGAGAGAGGAAGAAAAGGGTGCATTTTGGTTTTGTGGAAGGGGAAAGGGTGGGAAAGCAGAACCAAAGGTGGGATTAAAAGATAAAGTCACTATTTCCACTCCAAATTACTCTGATGTTGCTGACACCATGAGAGAAGACCTTGCCTTCCTAAGTAGTGTTTCCCTCCTATTCACACTTGGTTTCCATTTGAGGCCTAGCTAAGCACTCCCCCCAGACCCCTGTGATCTCTGCTTAGGGGGGGTTCCTCCCTCCTCTCCTGGAGCAGGTCCACTGTGGGCCCACCTCCTAAGTGGAGGAATCTGATCAACCTGGCAGTGTATTTCCAAACTGCACCAGAGCCCTTTGTGGAGACTGGTTTTGATTGTAAGTGATACCTAGACTAGGTTCTTAGGCCAAACAGATCTGCCATCAGCCATCGGTTTTGCAGATTATGCTTTGTTTGATGTAGGGCAAACTATTTACCTCCTTTATGTAAAATGGAAATAATAACAATGCCACCACATCCTAGGACTGGACAAAATGGAACAGCCCCTGTAAAGGGATTAGCACACTTTGTACCTTTGTATGAAGCTATCTGCCCCTCCCCAGCTGCAGTTTGCTTTAGGCCAGCCACTTCTAGGCAGCACCAATATTGTTCCCAAAGAGCCACCATTGCTTAAATGGATGGAAAAAAGGGGGCCTTTCCTCTGTGGTTTGCTGCGAGAGTAGCTGCTTTTCCTAGATCCTGGAAGCCAGCTTAATATTGAGTTCCCTGGCTGGGGGCCTCCAGATAAGCCCTGAGCATATTGAGCTCCAGCTGTTGAGCGGAGGAACAGCTGGAAATGACACAATTGACACCTAAATGGAGGCGATGACCCTTGTACAACCGCCTCTCGATTGCCTGCACATAACTTTCTGCCTCAGCCTTGCTGATTTGTGAGTGGCTGCCCAGCCCCGTGCTGGCTTCTCAAGGTGGCCCAGGCTGGAGTGGTGCCTGCACGGTGGTAGTCATGGTGGTGCATGTGCACGCGTGTGTATACGTGTGGTTATCACCACCAGCCTCCCATGTAGCCTGGGGAGTGCACACCGATTTCTCTCATCTATGCCTCTGCTTCCCACTGTATCTGGAAACCTGAAGCAGTCCTTCAAATAGTCACCCACTGGGCAGAGCAAAACCATTCTTGGCTGCTTTTCAGCCCCAGGGCCTGCAACAGCAATCTTTCCTGGGCCACTCTCGAAGGCAGGCAGGATGGTGTGCTAGGAAAAGCACTAACTTCTGCTATCACAAAGGCTGATTCCCAGCTCTGTCATGTCCAGCCATATGACCTTGGGTGAGTTATTTATTTTCTCTGTCCTTACATAAACCTTGCCCAAGGTCACATTTGGGATTACTGACCCTGGAGCCCTTCTGTCTGACCACTGGGCAATACTGCCTTCCTCGTTTCTGCATTAATTCAATCTCATTCCAGACAGGAGTGTGTACCTGTAGGCCTTGCCTAGATCCGTCCACCCCACAGGCTGCCACTCCCTTCAAAGCAAACTGGGGATGTCTTTGTAATCCCGGTAAAGACGGGAGCTACTTTATACCTCTTCCAGTCTCTCTTTTCTTTATTAAAGACAAGGAAAATAAAATAAGAATATTTTTATAACTATATCTGTTAGGAGCTATAGTTGCTAATAATCCCACCAAGTCATTCCTGGCTTACAGATGAGGTTTCTGAGGATCACAGAAGTAAAGTGACTTACCTGTGTTCACACAGGTGATAAATGAAATGGCAACTTGCTTTGGAGACCAGCAAGGGTGGAAGGGTAGCCACTTAGCCAGATGGCAGGATCACGAGACACTGGTCTGGACCTCATCACCCAATTCTTTGGCAGTGACCGGGGAGGAGGCCTGTGGGGATGACAGGAGACCCAAGGTGACCTCAGGGGGACGAAGAACCACATGGCAGACAGGCGAAGAACCTCAGGCGAAGAACCACATGGCAGACAGCAGGAGAAGTGGGAAAGAATGGCTCTGAATCCCCCCACAAGCCTGCAAAGAAGAAGGGGGAGTGGGGCAGGGGGATGGGAGTGAGGGAAGCTGGAGTGAGGATATAGACTTCCCTGGTTATTTTTCATTATTATTGAGACCTATCATGTGACCCTTCCTTCTTAAGCTGGAGCAACTTAAAAAGAAACATCTGTCACACATTTCCAGAAAAAGCATCCCTATCTTCTACATGCATTCAGAATATGAATATATATATATATATATTTTTTTTTTTGAATTTAATTTGTTCATTTTGAGAGAGAGAGAGAGAGAGAGAGAAACATGATTGGGGGAGGGGCAGAGAGAGAGGGAGAGAGAGAGAATCCCAAGCAGGCTCCACACTGTCAGCTTGGAGCCCAACACAGGGCTCAAACTCATGAACTGTGAGATCATGACCTGAGCTGAAGTCCAATGCTAAACGGACTGAGCCACCCAGGTGCCCTGAGAATATATTTTGAGTTCCTACTCAAGGCCAGGCATTGTTGGGGACTCAGGGAATACAATAGTACGCAAGTCCAATAAGGTCCCTGGCCCCATGGAACTTTTGTTCCTGTGAAAAGACATGTATGATAAACACATAGACTGGTGGTTATGACCCGGGCTGGTACTGCCTTCCATGTGGGGACATCACATGTTTGTGGGAGATATGGTGGACTGGGGGGCGGGGTGATTGTTGAGAAGACTTTCCCTCCACACCTCATCCCTGCTCTGGCATTCAGGTTGTACCAGGATTGTAAAATGCTAAGTGTCCTGAAATTAAGGATTCATTTCTGCAAAGTTGAAGATTTGCCCTGCTCAAAAGCCAACAGCACTCTGGTTGAGAACACAATGGATGAAAACACACAAAGAAATAAGGAGACTTTAGACAGTGAAAAATGCTACACAGGGAAGAAAACAGGGTAATGAGATGGAGGGGACAGTAGGATACACTCTGCATTGGCTAATGTAGTCTGAATGGTGGCTCCAAAGAGATGTATCTGTGTCCTAATACCCAGAATCTGTGAATATGGCTTTATTTGGGTAAAGCGTCTTTGTAGATGTGATAAATTAAGGATCTTGATATGAGATCATTCTGGATGATCCAGGGAGCCTTAAATCTAATGATGTATGTCCCTCTAACAGAAAGGCAGAAGGAGAGTTGATCAGACAGAAGAGGACACACAGACACACAGAGGAGACAGTCATGTGACGATCAGACTGATTGTCTAAAAGGCAAGGAACACAAGGGTTGCCACGGCCACCAGGAGTTAGGAGAGAAGCAGAGAACATACTCTCTCTCCCCTGGAACATCCACAGGGAGTGCCATCTCCAGAACTGTGAGAGAACACTCTTGTTACAGTAAATAAATCTGAAGATGTCACATTTATGTTGAGACTGCAAAGAGGGATGAGCCACACAAGAGACACTAACATACTCCAAAATCTGACTTCTGTAGGTAGGAGGAGAGACAGAGTCCCGGCCAAAAAGATCCATGCAAGGGGCAGAATGGAGTAGCTTAACCAGAGCTAGAGTAGAGTAGCCTGGATCCAACTCCTGGGGTTCAAGTCCTGGTTCTACTAATTAGTAGCCGTGTCGTGGCTGTGGGCAAGTTGTGATCTGAGCCTGTTTTCCTCACCTAAAAACGAGCTTAATAATAGTGTTCCTCCCGGGTTGAAAGGAACGAGTTAATAATCATTAACTCAATGCTTGGCACAGAGTGTGAGCTCTCAATAAATGGTAGTGTAATCACTATTATTATTATCATTATTTCAATTTGAAGTCACAAATGGCCAGAATTCTCTTCTGCTGATCACAAAGGCTCAGGTGGGAAGGCTGAAACTGTGCATAAAGCTGCAGAAGAGCCACCTTATGTCAGCTGAGTCTTCAGGGTTGGGACTTCTCATTTCAAGTCAGTGGTCCTTGTGAGGGCGGGAGGAGAGCCACCAGCTCACAGCTCCCTGGAGGACAGTGCTGGGGGACAGCTTGGCTGGAGCTGTGCACAGCTGGCAGCTTTCTGCCTTTCAGAGGTCGGCTTACGTGCCACCCAGCTCCCCCTTAAAAGGCACAAAGCCGCCTGATAAACAGAAGATTGTCAGGTCCTCTGATCCTGCACCTGAGGGCCGGAGGGAAGGGAGAGGCCCTCTGTGCTCCTTTCACAGGACGCGAGGAGCTGGCTTGGCAAGCGCAGTCCTGCACCACACCTGCCCCTCCTCGAACATTTGAGGGCTCCAGGAAAAAAAAATCTCCTGGTGCAGATGAAGTTTCAAGAGGAAGGGCCGCTTGCTAAGTTACCTCCCAGAGAGGACACTGATTCCTGGCCTGCAATTAGCAAGTCAATGAGCAGTGCTCCTCCCCACTCCCAACACCAGGCTGGACAAGGTCAAGTTGGGTCCCTGTGCCTTCCAACCCCTGTGGATCGGTGGGGAGAAGAGGCCAGGATCAGGCTGAGGAAGGGAGGCCATAGGGATATGTTGAGGGCTGAGCAAACAGGGACTTGATTAGCAGGCAGGTTCATTTAGTACAGGAGTAGTCAGGGTGGGCCTACTACACCCCAGGCATGTGCTAGGTTCTGAGATATAAAGATAAGTCAGATGAGAGTGTCCCGCCCTCCCAGTGCCGATGGTCCGGTAGGGAATCTGAGTCTAACCCAATATCTGCACAGACAAGTGCACAATTACCAAGTCAGAACAACTTGCTCCAGCCACCCCAGGGTCCCCATTGCTCTCCCCTGGGGCTTCTGATTTTACCCAACCAGACACAGGACTCCTTCCACTGTGTGTCTATCCACCCATCCTGGGCAAGAGGGGCCTCCCCTTGTAACTCTGCAAGGGTTCAGTCCCAGCAGCCCTAGTCTCTGAACTCGTCCTCGCCTCCAAGATGTACACATGGATTTTTCCTCTTTGTCTCTTCCAGAAGACAAAAAGTAACTTTTAATTTAATTACTTAAATGAGAGGAGACTGATCACTTTTAACCAAAAATTCGGTGCTTATCAAGTACAGATAATTTCCAGGTATCGGCTGGGTGTGCCATCAAGAGTCACACACACAATCAATGCACCTTCCCCGCCCCCCCCCACAATTATATAAGATTGTCAAGTGCTGGCTTCTGTTCCCCAGCACGCAGCCAAAAAAACAGAGCTCAGGGGCTGGTATCTGCTGATGAGGCGAAATGTCGCCCCCCATTCCCAGATTCCCAACAATTCTAGAGTTTTCTTTGCTGACAATAATTTCAGTATTTCTACAGAGTGGAAGGAGTTGCCATTAAAAAATGTGTCTGGCCATTTATACGCTGGTGAGTGTCTAACCAGGGAGGCAGGCACCCTTAGCAGTGGCTGGCAAGCAAGGATGGGTGTGTGAAAACAGCAATTACCAGGATTTTAGGCAACAGTATAATTTCGGAACTGGCTACTACCTTTTACACTGGCTGGCATTATCTGTGGGCCTGAAAGCTAATATGGATCTAATATTAAGGAATCATATACAGTGTTATGCGTAAAACGGCATCCGAGTTCTTTATTGTCTGCCAAAATAGCTTCCAGTGTCTTAGGTCTGAGAACAAAGACTAATTTGTGGATTACAAAGGTCCACTTATGAACATGCCATTGCAGGTATTTTCATGCCAGACTTGTGTGCATGAATTTGCAGTTGGTTCGTCTGCTTGTGCACATGTGCATGTGTGCTAAGCATTAGAAACTGGCTTTGGAGACCTCCACCCCATCTATCTGACAAAGATTATAAGACCCAGTCTAATCACTCATATGCACAGAGTTCACCCCTAGTGGGGGAGATTCGGTATGTACACAAATAATAACGGCACACGTACACAAATGCCATGAACAACGTCCAAACAGAACACACAGAGTTCTGGAGGGAGAGAGAAGCCTCTGGTTGAATTTCTGGGGCTTCAGAGGTTTTATCTGTCCTTGAGGGTTTCACTGGACAGGCTGAGGTCGTTTTAGACAAATTGCATGGCATGAACAAAAGTACGAAGGGGTAGAGGAGAAAGTCAGGGAACAGTGATCCAGGCAATCACAAAACCCCTTGCAGGTAACAGGTCTTCAGTTCAAGGGGGTCTCCTGGAGACTTTATCCTAAAGCATCCTTTGTGTCCTTCAACCTGTCACATCTCACCTCCTAAAACTTCACCAACAGTTAAAGCCTCTTTGTTCTCCTTCTCAACTATAACACCATATTTACCTGGACTTCCTGCAGGTGTTTTAACTGCCCTGTAAGTAGTCAGGCCACCCTTCAAGACTGGCCTCCTGAGAAGGTAACAAGATCCTAATCCCAGTAAGTATTCAACCCAAGGCAGAATGTCTTCTTGTTTGAAATATGATAAATAACACATACGTCTGGGCATTATAAATCACACCAGTAAGCAAATGTTAGTTGTTGATGTTGTGTTCATGGCGGTCATGTTGAGGATGACCGTGTCCATCAGATGAGGGCTGGGCTAGAGACCTAGTAAACCTGAGACAAGGAAGCAAATTTCCAAGAGAATTAAGTGACTCACCCAAGGTGGTCCAGCTAACAAATGGGGAGACCCCACACCTGGGTCCTTTTCATAGCACTGCACTGTCTAAATAGTGTTTAACATTCAAATCAATACACAATATCCATTTCCATCTGCCTAAATAAATTATAGGTTTCTAAAAATGGCACTACTGGGTGTTAGCATTTATGTTAGAAATACCAAAGTTAAAAATAGTTTTCAAGCATTATGGATTTTACCTTCAAAAGTTACATTCAGATGATTGTATAATTTGGGCAATTAAATGCATTCTCATTATGTATCCATTGGCACTGACTTTCTGTCCATTTGGCCATGTCTAGTGTAGAAATTAAGGACTTGGAACCAGACTGTCTAGTTTTGACTGACACACTAAAGTGCAAGGCCTTAAGCAAGACCTTCAACCATTGTGTATCTTAGTTTCCTCATCTAGAAGATAGTGACAAAAATAGTACCTATCTTACAAGATGTGAGGATAGAACAAGTTAATACATATTAAATGGTTAGAACAGTGTCGGGCACATGATAAAAGTATAATAAAAGCTTGATACTCTTATTGTCATCAGTTAATAGGGTAATTTTACCTAGTAGAAGCTCTTGATTTCCATAGTAAGGGCTCAGAATTTGATTAGAATCAAGCATGCCATATCTTTGTCCGTGTACTTCTACTCCTTGTGACTGGGTCTGAGTTACTCAAAGCCCTAAATCATGGTCATGCAGCAAAGAAATGGCACACTCAAACAGGTAATAAAGGAGAATTTAATGAAGGAACTATTTATAGAGGTGTGGGAAGGATCAAAGGAAACTAACAAGGAGTGTGCAGCACCCCAGGGCTAGCAACGGTGGGAGCCACGGCCACTCCTTGGTCTGAAAGAACAAGTTAGGTAGTGTTTAGGGGAGTGAAAAGAGAGAGCTACAGCTGTCAAAGAGGGTCACTTGATAGGAGCTCTACCTTCATAAAGGGATATAACCATACAAAGTTCTCTGGTAGAAATGGAGCCAGGTCCCATGTAGCATTCTCCTGCTGGTGCTTTCCATAGGCCAAACCCAACCACAGCTGGGGAGCAAGAGAATCTGAGCAAAGCAATGCAGACAAGTTAGCCTCCTGGGCACGGACTGGTAGAGGTTACAGTGGAGCCAGTGGAAAGAACCAGCACAATCTCTTTCTCACTTTGCTATGAGGTCCTATAGAAAATTTACCAATGGCAACAATATGACCGTAACCATAATCAGGAGGGTAGTTGTTCCTTATGCCTTCCCACCAAGAACATGACTTATAAAAATATTTCAGCTCAGTATTTTCCATTTTAAATCCTGCTCTAGCTTGCTGCAATTAAACTAGTGAACTAAATAAAACACACACCAGATTGCAAAATGTATGAGACTTGGCACCTGAATTCTGAGTTCAAATACCAGCTCTACGTCCTGTCACCTGAATGATTGGAGCCTCAATGAAGTAAATGCAATGGCAGTGAGGACAGGTGAAGTAAGACATGGGAAACATTTAAACAGCACAAACAACAGGGATTGATATGTACTTAGGTGTTGGGGGCCTGTATGTAAGGGTATGGTGGAAGAAGCCAGGAAGATGGCAAAGCCATGGGCTGAGTTAGGGGATCCAGAGGAGGAGATGGGTTATCTTTCCCTGTAGGAGCACCTATTATTCCCACTCTTTCTTCAAAGTCCTAAAGTCCTTCACTTTCCTGGTAAATGGACCCAGGAGGAAATATTCAAGCCAGTGGAAGCTGAGGTCTATGCTGGCCCAGGTCCCCAGCACAGAGCGACCACCTTGGAAAATCAGTAAGGAGTTTGGACTGATTCCCTATTAACTAGGAATCTGCAATCTCAGGAGAGGGATAATTAGCACAAGTGGTGCAATTTGGCTTGTCCTCAACTGAAAGCTGCAAGGAGACAATCAACATCAAAAAGCCTCTTGGTCCGGAAGTCTGCAAGGAAGTGGCTAAGGATGGAGGGATTTTGATTTTGTGCTTTTAATTTTCAGCTAAGCCAGGCCCTAATTGGAACAATATCATTAATTACACATTTGTCCCCATGTGATATCTGGGCCCATAATCTGTGGCAGATAAGGATCCCTACCATGGGATAGTTTATTATCATGTCCTCTATCTTCTGTTACAGTTAAAGGCAGTGTGGGAGGACTTGTTTTGCTGCTAAGATAGCAAATGCAGCTGGCAAATTTATTGGGTTTACCCCTCCTTATCCAAACAGATTGCTCTTCTCTCCCTCCCTTGCTGATGACAACCCCTGCAAAGAATTGCCATAATTAAGATGTCTGGTCACCAATGTCCGAAAAGGAGGGAGATGCGCTTTAATAACTGATTTCCAGTGAAAAAGCTTCCCAAGAATTTGCTTGGGCCAAAGACTTTCAGACTGTTCTGAACTAAGTGATAAATTTCTATTGAGTATCTGTGGTGTACTAAAATTGTGGGGACACGATGTAAGTTAGTAAGACAAATGCATACACATAAGCTGGTGACTGGCGATATAAGTCAACCAGAGGGAACTGGGCTTCATTCTGACTCCAGTGAGCGTGGGATCATGGAGTATCTCTGAGCCACATAGTCTCAAAATCTTCCACTATAAAAGGGCATCATGATGCCTAGCTTGTGGGATTGTTTTGATAATTAAAATAGAGACTGCTTGTGAAAGCATCTTAAAAACAAATGTAGTCATTATTACTTATTGTGAATTACAAAAGTAAATTGAAAATAACTTAATTTCACAATGGTGCCAAGTGCAAAAGTAATTTTTGGCAGTGTCCACTTACAAAATTATTTAATCATCTAAAAAGTTGTTTGGAAGAACCATAAAATACTCATGTTATACCGTTAAAATGAAAAATCAGGAATAAAAATTTCAGCATGGTTCAATTTCAAGTGTTTAAAAATAACATACAAGAAAAAAATGCAAAAAGAAATACCAAAATGTTAAATTAAATATTAAATGTTGAAATAATATCTTCCTTGGTAGCAACAGGAACACCTAGCATCCAGATCTTGGTTTCTAAATACCATACCCCACTGGAAGGAACCAGGAATCCTTAGATAAATGGCTGATTCCAGGGATGAAACTGGGAAAATGTAAGATGTGCTTGAGATATCATCTTGTCCCCAACAGTATGTAAGTGCTCAAAAAAATGACAGGGGTGTGTCAAAAGGGCACAGAAACCAGTTTCATGTGAATCCCACTGGCCAAATCTAGGACAGTTTGAATATCTGAAAAAATAATAGTAATGGTTTATAACCCACAGAATAAAATAAGAATCCATGAGCTCATACTGAAATTAATTAATTTCAGCATAGTATAATTTCAAGTTTAAAAAAATGTATGGGGGGAAATGTATTAATTAATCAATTTAAGTAAAAAACTGAAGAAAATAGAAAAGTTATTTTTATAGTAGAATTTCAACAAATGATCATAAAATTATAAAATCACTATCTGAAAACCATAATAATAAATGAGTCAAGTAAGAATTATTAATATATGCTAAAACAAAACATCTACCTTGTCTCAAAGTATCTTCTCTCCAAACCCTTGTTAATTTCAAAGTGGAAAAGAGTAACTTTACAAAATGAAGCCTGTAGATACCACCTTAGTCAAGTTATCTAAGTTAACATGTTTAGTAAGGGGACAAATCTACATCCTGTGGCTGATATAATGTGATGAGAAGGTCACTATTTTACTTCTCTGATGTTCATGCCAGAACTACATAATTTGAATTCCATCACAGGGGGAAAAAAGTCACACCAATTTGAGAGATGGTGTACAAAACTGACCAGGAGTCTTCAGAAGTGTCAAGATAATAAAAGAAAGAAAATAAAAAGACTGAGGAACTAACTCTTCCAATTTCAAAGAGACTAAAGAGGCATGAGGAGTAGATGTAATTCATGATCATAGATTAGATCCAACAGCAGGGTTTCTTTCTTTTGTCATAAAAGACATTGTTGAGATCATTAGAGATACTTGGTTAAGGTCTATATATTAGACAATAGCATTGTACCAAGTTTAATTTCCTAATTTTGCTAAATTAACCTTTGTTATGGAAGATATTATCCTTTTTTAAAGGAAATACATCCTTAAGTATTCAGGAATAAAAAGACATCACGTCTCCAACTCATTCTAAATTGACTCCGAAAAAAAAGGTAATGACAGGCAAAGATACATGGCAAGAATGATGACATATATGTGATAAAATGTAAACATTTAGGGCATCTGAGAGAAGGATATGTAGAATTATTTATATTATAGTTGCAATTTTTTTAAAGTTTGACTTATTTAAAAAGAAAAAAAAATTAAGTAGAGTAATATTGCACAGTGGATAATATTTTCTTTATACTTTCTTGCACTTCTAAAATGTTCTATAATTAGCAGATAGACTCATATCTATTTCATATCTATTCATATCTATTTCACATATGTGAAATAAAGTTTTTATGTCACTCCATTAACACTACTCCTTTTGTATTTTGTGTACTCTCATACTGTAATACATTGCATATAGTCAAATTATGATGATATCCTCAGAAAAAAAAGTATCCCTCATTTGCTTGAATTTTGAAAGGCAGGAGGTAAACTGTGATTAATAAAACTATCAAAAACTAGTGAAATTCTAGAGTTGTAACCCAGAGATCTGAGAGAGGACCACCCTGGACCCCAAAGGGCCACTAGTCCAATATCAAGACGTATCAGTCAGCTACGTGATGGCAGCAAGCTTACAATAACAAAAATCCCCAAATTTCAGAGGCTTCTTCCAAAAGATATTTCTTTTTTTCTTTAACATTTATTTATTATTGAGAGACAGAGCATAAGCATGGGAAAGGCAGAGAGAGCAGGAGACACAGATATGAAGCAGGCTCCAGGCCCTGAGCTGTCAGCACAGAGCTCGGCATGGGGCTCAAACTCACGAACTGTGAGATCATGACCTGAGCCGAAGTCAGACACTTAACCAACTGAGCCACCCAGGCGCCCCTCAAAAGGTATTTATTTCTTACTCATACTACATGTGGACTGTAGATTGTCTGCATTCTGGGGAGGAAAAAAAAAAGGCTTCCTTATCCTAGAAACCGGACTGGAAAAACACCTTCTATATTGGTATCATGACAAAGAAAAAAGATCAAGAGAGCTAGAGGCCTCATGCATTGATTCTTAAAGTTTCTGTTCACACATGGCACATGACAATTTCACTCCTATTTCATTAATCAGAAATTATATGACTAAATGGAATAAGGGTAAGGAACTACACTCACCCCCTAGGAATGCTCTGCAAAGCACATGGCAAGAGGTAGGGATATATAATCTTGTTGGAAAGGAGGAAGAAGAAGTTGGGAACCATAAAACAAGATTCCACAATAAGTACCCTGCTCAAAACTATTTGCTTTCCTTCCTTCTGCACACAAAATAGACCTACTCCTTAAAGGAAAGGCCAAAAGGCTAATGACAATAAGTCAAAAGTCTGAGTTCTCATAATTGTCTCTACACCAAAGATGATCAAAATGTGGCTGGGCTCTTCTTAATCCAGAGACAACCAAAAGACAGCTGTCTTTTCTTTCTTAAACTCAACAGGAATTGGTGGAAGGGGGCCAGGATAACATCAATGAACTCTCCCACTTGTAAAGGAGAAGAATGGGAAAATAGAAATACCAAGTGGTCATTGGTCCATAGCAATTTTGAAATATGACTGGACAAATCCTATAAATCCATACCCAGGAGTAGGAAATATTCTTTGATCAGATACCAGGGCTCCCTGGGTGCCAGTATTGCTCTCCATGGCTCTTTGCTCCATACTTTGATAATTTCTTTTCCATTATCCTCTTTGGGCACATCTGTAGAAGACACTAGAGAATACTCTGTCCTTCGGAGCTGAGTGGCAGAAATTTGGAGGCCCCAAATCTATTTTGTAATAGTTATAGTCTCTTAATTCATGCTTGTAGCTCTTTTGGAAGTAATAATCTCTCAAAAACATTATTGGCATTTTCACCAACCAAATTTATATGTCAACAGCCATACTCAGAATTCTGTTCAAGATATGCCTCTCTTTCCAGAATTAATTAGAAGTACTTCAAACTTGCCATGCTTTCATGAGAGCGCAAACCCTTAGTTTCCTTTCCATTAACTATTTTGTCCAATTTAAATAATTTGCTGAGGGGCACCTGAGTGGCTCAGTTGGTTGAGCGTCCGGCTTCTGCTCAGGTCATGATCTCATGGTTTGTGAGCCCGAGCCCTGCATCGGGCTCTGTGCTGACAGCTCAGAGCCTGGAGCCTGCTTCGGATTCTGTGTCTCCCTCTCTCTGCCCCTCCCCTGCTTGCACTCTGTCTCTCTCTCTCAAAAATAAATAAACATTAAAAAAAAATTTTTTTTAAATAATTTGCTGAGCCACCGCCTTAATTCATTTAAAGGTTTTAACAAAGGGTGTGGAGTTTACACCCTTGACTTGAACTTTGCCTTGAGGCCAAAATACAATTAGCCTTTTTGCTCAACATATTTTTCAGTTTAACTTTTATGGGTTGTAGATGAGAATCAGTTATATCCTACAAGTCCTGAAAGTTCCTGATTCTCTCTTTTCCCTTTTATTACTGCTTGAAAATTGGACAAGCACTTCTGGACTCATTTCTTTCTTACAGTGTCTTGTCACAATGCAGCTAAGAGCAAGCAAGCCACGCAAGTCTCATTCTGTTTGCCAAACTCTTCTCCTAAAGCCACAGCATCATTAGGTAAATTATCTGTCTTCGAAGTTATCCCAGGAAATAGTTTTACCAAATGTTGAGCCACTGCCTAACATGAGTCACTTTGTTGCCAGCTTCAAAAATAGTGTCCTCCCTGCCTGCTGCTTGACTATGAGCTAGTGCCATGTAATTTGGTTGTTTTTGTTTCATTTTGTTTTGTTACGGTAACACCTCACTTCTGGTAGTAGTTTCTGCATTAGTCAGCTTTCACTGGGTAAGACCATGGTAACAACCTAAAATCTCAGTGACTTCCAAACAGAAGTTTCTTTTGTTTCTGTGTAATGTGAGCCTCACCCAGTGAATGCTGATGCATCCACTTCTATGCTAGAACGTGATTTCAAAGGAAAAGAGTTAATGTTTCAGAGATGGTGTTATAATAATCAGGAAATCCTACAAGAGGGGAGAAACGGTCTCCTCCTGCTGTATGCCTTAATCCAGTGAATGACTTCACCATCTAGCTGGCTTCCCAGGGCCACAAATAGGTACATGAGTAATTCTCTACTTCTCCCTGGCCTTTACCCCCTACATCCTCCAGCCATCAAGTAAAAATATTCCCGGCAACCACAACATTACCTGACTCATTGTATAGTCTCTCTAATTGTTTGTTGTTGTTTATGTTAAGGCACAGATGTACCTGATCAAAAGAAAATCTAACGTTTATTAAATTGCTACTCTGAAGCAAGGACTATAGTGCCCAAAGCCATTTAGTGGTGATACAAGGAACCAAACAAGGCCTGTGTCATTGGAATGCTCCTGCTTTTTTATATACCATATGCCTCTAACGGTCATTGCTTTGGGGCTAACAGGAGGGCTATAAGAAAAGGCCTACACAGATCCTAATTTGCCATTATCTTATCTCTGGCTGTGCATTAAAATATGCTATCCATAAGAGGCAATATGGCCTACTTCTTCATAAAGGCTAACCTGGACACATGCCTAAGGTCATCTTTATCTTCAGGGCTATAGAGCATCACTCTGATTTAAGAGGATCTTCTTGGGAAATATTAGTTCCTCCTTCTAAACTTTAGGATTACTCAGGAGGGAGAGCCTTATGTTGCTGATTTAAAATTACCTGGCCATTCTTCTCACTAGCCAAGACACTGCGATACTAAAACAGCAGTAAGAGCCTTGAATCCAAGAAGTTGATGACAGTTCATGGTAGCTTGTCTTCAAAGATAAGATGGCCTCCCCAATGGACCATTCCTCCCAGTATTCATGACGTGGTGTGGTCTCCTCCCACAATGAAGCTGGCTTGGTCTGTGATTCCCTTTAATGAATAGAATGCAGCGCCATGCTGTGCCACTTCTAGGCCCGGCCTTTAAGAGTATATGATGACCGTGTTTGCACTTTTAGGAGTCCTGAGCTGCCACCTGCTAGAAAGCACACTTGGAGAAACCAAATGGAGAGGCCAGTTGGAGAGGGAGAGGCCCTAGAATACATGAAGACAGAGAGAAAGACCAGCCATCTCAACTTCCCAGTCAAATTCAGCCTTTCCTGATTTCCATGGTTATCACAAAAGGTCAAATGAAATAATGGTGCTCTTGAAGTGGCACAAGCACACAGGTTTGTGCTATCACACACTCAGTCAACCGTGTGTGTGTTCAGTGCTGAGCTCAGCCAGACTGTGGTGGTTAGAACAGGGAAGGGGATGTCAACCCTATTCTTAAGGATCTGCCATTGGAGAACAAGACATACTTGTGTACTGAGACAATGCTGTATCCTCATGTGTTGCCCCACTCAGCTCTTGTCTGAACCACAGAGATGGAAGGGAAGTAAAGGTCAGGGCGGGGGACAGGGCTGGGGGCGGTGTGCACCTCTGAAGGTCAGAACACATAATGAGGCTGTCACACCACTTCTCCTTGGGGAGAGAGATTTGATATGGCACATTCAGGGAAAATCAACTAACTTGCCATGGGCTCTGCTGGTGAAACTTTATTTCAGGGAACAGAATCTTGGAGCAAAGAGGGCAAAGTAATGTGGTATTATCGCTAAGATGCTAGAATTCTGGCCTACCCTTCTCCAGGGGACATAGGGACCTTTTTGAGGCCAATTATCCTCTGAATTAGGCTTCAGCTCCTGGAAATGGCTTCGAGGTCCTCAGAGAGATCAAAATTTCCTGGAAAAAAGCCACAATAGGGATAAGAGTAGATATACACTAATAGAGAGAAAGTGAGCACCATGGACTCACGATGTGTGGGGCCAGGAACGAAAAAGGAATTAAGTGAGGGAAAGTTTAATTCACTCCAGGCTCTAGTAGCCACAGTGGCCCTCAGGGGCCAGGGGGGCTGGACAGGCTTCTGGAATCACTACAGCTGGTGTCCTAGAAATACTGCCAGGGCTGACACTGAGCTGCACTCTCAGTGACCCTTCCACCTGCCTGGTTCTGCCCCATGAAAGAGCCCTTCTCTAGACTTACAGAATTCTAGAACAAGCAGAACTTTAAGATTCCAGCCAAAATCTTGCTGCTTTCGGAGCATCCGAGCATGAGATTAATGGTTATAAGTCGGCCAGACTTATCTCAAGATATATCGGACCCTCTGCAGTAATACTTGAAAGGATAGAGAAGAAAAAAGGACTGACCCTGCTCTAAAGGAAATGCCAAAGGACCTTTATATGTTCAAATGAGTGTGGTGAGCTCAAGTTTGAATTAGGCTGGAGTTTCTGTCAAAGAAAATCTACTCAGCAGGTCAGTATAGCAATAAGAAATCCAGTTTGAATGGATCAGTGTATCAGGAATAGTGGTAAATCAGCAATTCAGAGGCCATATGGAACCCTGAATGACCTCTAGGCCACTGAATAATGGGGCTGAGCGCAACAAGGTGAATTTCAGGCTCCACTATATAGAGGGGTTGGTCCTACAAATATTCTGTCAGTCTTGGTCAAAATTTCCTCAGTGGGAGGGACCTGATTGAAAACACTAGTGCCTAGAGCTTGAGAAGTCAAGGACTGATCATCTCAGTGATGGAGTGCTCTCAGTTTCCTGGAGCTTTCCCTATTAGAACCATTCAATCCCTGCATGCATAAAACTGTATCAAAGTGTGGTGCATGTTCTGGAGGACCAGCTCTCAACAAATATCTCTATCTGTGGTGCACTTGAAAGTCTATTTCCATGATGTGACCAGTAACTCAATTTCTCTCTCTTACCAATGCTTAGAACCAGAGATATAACCATAGGCTGAAACTTTACCTTGATCACATTGATACTCCCTTCACAGGTCTGTAAGTCAGTCAGTGATTACCTCATTACTCTACTCCAGCCTGACAATATGCTCAACCACTGCCTCCTTTTCTCCAGAAGGTTACACTAAAAGATTTCTTATCATATCCAACCCTTATAAACATGTCTAGGCCTCTTCTCCATCCAGGTAGACCCCATATACCTCGCAGAAATA
The DNA here is from genome assembly GCF_007474595.2 of Lynx canadensis. NCBI lineage: Eukaryota > Metazoa > Chordata > Mammalia > Carnivora > Felidae > Lynx > Lynx canadensis. The sequence continues at coordinate 72,227,527 of NC_044312.2, forward strand.
TTTTAATGAGGTGGAAACATAGATCTAGACACCAAAAGACTATCAAATTTTTTTATAGAGTTTTTTTTTTTCCCAAATAGTATTTTACACAGGGACTGGTATGTATAAATAATTGATATGTACCAAATTGCTCTGGATGAAGTAAGGGGAAGGGAGGAAGTTTTCCCAGGCAGAGCCTTAGACCTCCAAGGACTTGGGCTCACAGGGCTTAGGAAGAAAATCACTGACCCAGACCAAGTCACTTAATTTACAAGGGAGGACACTGAGCCCCAGGAGTGGACGAAGTTTGCCCAGTCACAGAATAAGTTGGTATTAGTACCTAAGCTAGAAACAATGCCTGCTCTGACTTACACACTGAGATTTCTCTGCTCTGTCTCAAAAATTCACCCAGGATATCCCTGGAATCAGATAATTAACTTTATCAAAATATTTCCATTTGACTTGGCCCACGTTATTTGGGAAAATGTATAAAATAAAAATCTGGCATAATGTCATAGCATATTTTATTTCATGGATTCCTATCAGAATCATCACCTTTTATTGTAGAAAACCAGAAAATACTCAGATTGAATAAAAGGCACACATTGATTACATTAGAGAAATCATTTAAATGTGTTTTGAAAAAATGCATTTTTTCTAATGAATCATTGAAAGCATCTTTCTACGGAAAACTAAGTTATTAATTTAAATAGACTCAATGAATCTGGTCATGATCAATGCAAAGAGCTGGAATCAGCACTTCCTTGAAACACATGCAGAAAATTTAACAGGATATGAGCTTTGGCAATACCTGCACAGAGAGTGAAGTTAGTCTAGGGACTCAAGTTTTATAACATGCATATGGTGACCATATTTCCTAAATGAAAAATCAGGACACATGGTTGACAAGTAAGAATATCCTTATGGGGACAATGGAATAGATATAGCAACCAGGAATGTTCCAGAGAACCTGGAACATATGGCCCAGAAAGAGAGGCTGCAGAAGCAATTTTGTGAGGTTTGTCTCCATCACAATGAATCGTCTTATTGCAGGGTTAGGAAACCCATGTGTATTCCCAGTGTCTGGGCCCTTAACTTTCACTTTGTGCTAAGTGTGCTCAGGCAAACTTTAATGAGAAAAAGAAAAGTCTTTGAAAAGTTAAAATGCTATAGAAATACGTATGGCCATAATTATTAACAACACTACAAAAATATATAATTTATTGGTTGGTATGCTGGACAAAATATTTGTTCCCTCATCAATTCAATAAATATTCATATGTCTATTTTGTATTAGACACTGTGCTGGGCGCTTAGGATATAGTGAACCTTGACCTTTGCCCTCATAAAGCTTACAGTCTAAAAGGCAGTATATTAATATAATAATAACCAAGGCTTAATAGTCATAGTAATAATGAACAGTCCCCTTGCTACCTTTTCAGCAATTTTTTATGTAGACTATGCATGCCTATTAACATCAGGCCTAGGTTTAGATACTTAATAGCTATGTAAATTGGAACACGTCACTTCCATAATCTTTTCTATGGGAATAATTAACAGATTTTCTTCATGGGAAAAAAAGTAAATGGGATTTGTATATAAAATACCTCTATGGAGAGACCCTACACTACAATTTAATTCTTTACAGTAAAGGTATACAAGTGAAATGCAAAAATGTTAGTGTCTTAAGGCATCCAGATAAATAATCTCTGTAGAATAGGTTGTGACCTCCCTGGAATACAAGTGCTCCCACAGCCCTGTGTCCAATTCACTCAGACTCAGAAAGAAGTGATTTGCCTCAAGCAAAGATCTGTTCTGTCTTCACTACTCTGGGTACATCTTTGACATGAATATGATCAAAGCTATTATAGTGAAGCTTAGAAACTGAGGCAATGAGTATGGTCTACCAGTCATCAGTTATCCTGCAAAGGCCGAGGTCCTCATATGGTTAATAGGAACCCTTCTGCAGGTGGAGAGGGCCCCCCCCCCACTTTCATTAGGGGACCTAGATTTGACAAATAATAGACTGTCTCATGCTAGGCGCTAGGAGGTGAGTGGTGAAATGGCTTTTGTCACTAAAAGGCATGTCTGGAGGTAGGATAGTATAGGTAGGGTCTGTGAGCAAACCATGGCTTGTCGGCCAGATATGACCGTTTTCCAGTTTATGGTCTGGACGCACTTCCTTTTTCTCGTCTCCAGCTTTAGTAAAGCTGTGTGGAAGCGGTCAAGCCTTTTCACAGCTCTGCAGAGAAATTAAGGCACTGTTTGTAATAGTCTAGCAGGATAGTTTCAAGCCCTCAAATATTTGATACACACCTTTCTTAATGCCTGGGATGGCATGTGCCCCACATTATGCCCTGACAAAAGACGTACTGGTGAGGTCTTGAGAGAACATGTTGTATCAACTCCCTGGTACGTCCCCCTGATGCTTATGATATCATCAGGTTGTATCCCAAGACGGTATCAGTTGCCTAAATTCTCACCCGTGGTGGTCTTCCTCCCCTTTGACTGCCAGGCAGACAGGCAAATGAGTGAGTGTAGCCACGCGAGAACCAGCCAGTGAGTAGCAGAGGAAGAGGCATTATTCTGCACTCAACACTCAATTCTGACGAAGCCATAACTGAGTGATGAAGAAAATGGTAGGGGTCGCCAGAGGCAGGAAGCACGTGCCTGCATCTCCACAGCGGCGCCTCAGCGTGTGGTTCTCTTCTGGCTGTGTTCCAGAGGTCCAGTCCCCAGACACGTAGGCAGTGCAGACAGAAGAAGAATTCTCTGGGAGCCAGAAAAGCCAGCAGGGCACCTGGGAACTTAGCCACCACTGACATGTATGGCATTCTTGCCATAACAACTGGTTAAAGGTAATAAACCCCCTCTTATTTAAATGGCAAGTGACTAGCCCTGCTCATTTTTGCCTTCCACAAAAGGGTAAAAGAAAAGATTCAAAGGGAAGAAAAATAACCCTGACTCGATCCCTGAGCAGGGAGGCAAGAATTAGAAGAGACAGCCTATGTGTAAATAGAGCCCATCAATGAGTCTCCTCACTTCCATTGTCCCCACACATTCCTTCTGTCAAAACTCTCAAGCAGATTTTCTTGGGTGGATGCAATATAAATTATGATTGTTATGATAGCCTGATTTTTTAATTTGTAGACTCAAACTCCCTACACATACTCCTTCAGATACTGCATGTATTTCTTCTGACATTACATATGCTCCAGTGATAGACCTGTTCACTCAGGCGTCACGCCGGTTACCTGCAAGCTGCTGCCTGAGGCACTTGCCGGTGGGTAACCAACCACCGACGAGGAAAAGTTCTCCTTCTGAAAAGTTCCTCTTCTCAAAAAGTTATTTTCTTCTTCTTCCTGGCTCGCAAAACGTTCGTCTCTCTCATCATTTTATGTTACCGTGTCTCGTGTTGTCCTAGGGCCAGAACTCTGTCTTCACAAGCTGCAGCCTTGTCTGTTGTCTACAAGTCCAGGACCAGTTGTAGAATCAAGTCTTAGCTCTCAGGTAGATTGACTGTTGTCTTTTTTACGTGTTCTTGGGAGTCTCTGAGTCACTTGTAGCCTTTTTCAGACATTGGTGCCAGCTCTGTCTCTCTGTCTCTGTCTCTGTCTCTGTCTCTGTCTCTCTCTCTCTCTCTCACACACACACACACACACACAACCATTTGTGCCACAGGTTGGTTGATTCACGCTTGTAATTGTCTCCAAACAGAGGCCTCCGCTCTCTTCCTGAAGAAATGCCAATCCCTCCTGCCTTTCAGCCTGGGTGAGCCCACCTGCATTACTAAAAGTTACCACATCATTTGCCCTGGAAAACTCCACGGACCTCGAACAGATATTCAAAGTGTTTAGGGGTAAAATAAAATACCTTAACGGCACTGCCAAATAACTTGTGGGGAGGGAGCCTCAGAAGTCACTGCAGGCCTGACTGGAGGCCTATGAATCCTTGCAAAGTAAAATCCTTTTAGCACAGGATTCCTCCAGGCAACAGAAAAGTGCCCCTGAGTGTATAAAGATGGATGCGAGGCTGCTGTCCACACCTCGGGCCGCAGTAGAACTTGTGCATTTTTTAAAACGGGGCCTAGCTTGTTTTTCCAGCTCAAAACTGAGACATGAAAATGGAATTTTTAGCCAGTAACTCATACATTTAGATTCCTGGTTTTTAGGTTTTGGAAAAAATGCACCTAGTTGTTTTCTTATTACAATACTGCTGGTTTTGTTCACCGGTCCATGTTTTTCTTGGACTGTGGTGGAGTGGAATGTTTTAAATTATGGGCTTTTGCTTTTTGCCCTCCGATGTCTACTAAATAAGTCCATCGTCTAATTCTAAAATTGTGAGGCAGCAAACATGCACTTGTAGCCAACAAAGCTACATTTTTATTCCAGAAAGGGTATTTCTGTTCTAAATTTACAGCAAAATAGCTCTGGAGACAAAGGCAGGATTTCGGCCAAACCAGACGTGCTTCTTTATAATGGCATGTGGCTTCCAATGCCTTGCTAAGTAGTCTACCTTACTAAACGTTTCTCTTCATTATTACAGTCTACTGGAAGTGTTCTGAAGCCTCAGCTGATACGTATTAAAAAAAAAAAAAAGAAAAAAAAGACTGGCTATGTTTTGATTTAGCCCTTAAAACAAAGCTCAACAACAACAAAAAATAAACCCACCACTCTGCGGGATGAAGAAATCTGATATTATTTGGAATCAAAGACTAAGTCATATTTTAAGCTTTCGTTACCAACAATGTTACCAATCCAAAGTAGTCATAAATTAAATTTAAGTGAAATGGATTAAACCTCTCTTGGTATGGTAGAGCTAGCTACTGCAATTTGGCTAGACTCGCCGTCCCTCTCTTTCTACCGTAATCCTTTTCATGCAAGAGGCTCAGGGTGGATGAGGCATGACCTTCAGTGGCCCTTCCCTATCTGGGATTCCAGGACTCCACAGTTCTAAAACTGCTAGCTCCACTGAATCAGCGACTCTAAGCTTTTCGATTCTGTGCCTCTGTGTATCTCCGACACCATCACAGGCCTTGGGGTGCACTCCCAGCCTTCAAAAGAGGCCGTGGATCATGATGACGCAGAGAACCAGGGTAAATACTACCTTCCCTTCTAAGTGGGCATCTAACTATTGATCCTGATCCCGCCAGTGACTGGGGAAATGAAAGTAAAATGAGAAGCAGCTATTAGTCAAAGCAGCTTTGACTCTGAGTGGCTTATAAGTAAATAGCAACAATAAGACCAACGAAGCCAAGAATATGCCATGGAAACTCTAAGACGTTTCCGAGTCATTATTTCTACGTAAGCCTTGGAAGAAAAAATTTAAATGTAGACTAAATCTTTCCCTTCTTCTAATTTCTTCCCTTTTATTTTTCTTTTAGAATTTGGTGTGCTGATCTACTGTTTGAAAAGTGTGAATTGGGAGGAGTGAGATTTTGTTGCTGTTTCCATGTCGGTGCTGGCGTGTCTTGGGGGCAGGGGGACTATTCAGTACCCGCCACCTCCCAGCACCCACTTTAGCTTCAGTTAATCAAAGGCCAGCCTCTTGTTTGGTACACAAGCCAACGGGGTGCACACATACTTTCCTGTGTCATTAGAATGCCATATGAAACCAATTCCACTCACAAGGACTCCTTTCTTCAATCCTTGCTCTAAATCACATTTCCCCACTTTATATCTGCTATTTACAGATTAGTACTAGAATTTGGAATCCTGATAGAAAGCTCTATTATTGGGAGGGAGAAGGGGGAACCAGTCTAATGCTGGCAAAACACATTTTGCAGGATCTCACTGGTCTGCCCTGATATCTTCCTTGAGTGATTGTTTTTTGCTACCACTTTAGCTCCTGCTAGCTTTCCACCCTGGCTCTCACTTAAATGCTAACTCTGGTATTCATGGTTCAGGCCGTTAAGTTGTCCACCAGTTATAGCTTCTCCCAAGGCCTCCCATGCTTTCCTGGATGGTCATGACATTTGCCTGCTCTGACTTCAGGACCCACACCCAACTGTGCCATACTCAGTCCACTAAGGCTGGGACATCATGGAGTTCCTAGTCTTTTGATGCTAAGATGGAGGGGAGCAATTTTTCCTTAAGCCAAGAAGATGCTATAGGGTTCTAAACTTGGGTGTTTGTATAACATAATCAGGTTGACAGGTACTAGCTATCACCAAGTGTGATTTGAAAGATACAAAATTGCCCTCTTCTCCCCTCTTCTTCTAATACTGATCATGACCTAGGGTCTGGAATGCTCAACACTTGTCTTGACCCTGGGTCAACCTATAGACGGTCCTATGGAAATGATGCAAATAAGCTTTCTGGGAAGTATGCATTAGCCTGACCTTGTTTTATATAGAATTATAAAGAATGGAATCTCAACATGTAGAATAGTCCCTCAGATGTTTCCTAGTCTATCTGCTCAAACTACCATAACCCCCAAGAAAAACTCCTCAGCTTTACATTGTTCTTTTTTTTTAATGTTTATTTGAGAGACAGTGCGTAAGCAGAGGAAGGGCAGATTGAGAGGGGGGCAGAGCATCCAAGGGAGGCTCCATGCTGACAGCAGACAGCCTGATGTGGGGATAGAACTCACGAGCCATGGGATCATGACTTGAGCCTAAGTTGGATGCTTAACCAACTGAGCCATCCAGGTGCCCCTGCACTGTTCTTACAAAGTCAACCCTGGTGTTAATAGCAATAATCTCTAGATGCTAAGGTCATGGCTGATTTTTAAATTCTTTTTTATAGTTTTGTTTTTCATATGTTATAAAAATTCTGTAATGAGAAAATATTATTTAATTTCAGTAAAAGTAAACTTCATTGTTTTAAAAGTTGGAAAAGAAAATTATTCTCTGTATGAGCCAAATTCTGCATCTGTAACATTTTCCCTCATGGGCTTTTGTTCTACCATTTGATCAATGAACATCCTTCCTTGTGAGAATCAGTCATATACCCTAAAGTACCAAGTGCATTCTTGCCTCCGCCCTTTCCAAATGTAACCACTTGAACTGCTCCTCAATTCATAGAATTTCTGATTCCTTGATGATGATCTCTAGTCCACCAGCTATACATAATAGTGGTTTGGATCTGAATACAATATGGCTAGTATGAATTTGCTCAATACAGATAACAGCGCGGTATCACCTCCTTTAATTTAAGCAATCTATTTCTATAAATACAGCCTTTTAACTTTTTAAGCAATCACAATACACCTTCAGTTTCTATTGACTTTGTCCATCTAAATTCTTAGGATATCCCCCAACACACACATACGTGAACAAGTTTTTTCAATCTTATTAGTGAGCAACTGATCTTTCAAAGCTAAGTAAAAGACATGACATTCATCTTTTCACATTACCTCTTATACCCTGGGACTATTAATTTGGCCTTTTAATATTATTCTGACTCCTGGTCCCACCATCTGACCCTCAGCAATTACTCGGAGCTTTGCGTCATTTGTGAGTGTGATACTCATGAACTGGCAAGCCTAAGACGGGTCAGGAGACTCACTACGTGGAGGGACTGGCCTCTAAGCTAACCCACGTGATCCTGAACTTGCTGGAAAGAATACTGGAGAGAAAATGTTAATTACCATATGCAAGTCTTAGTTTCCTCATGTCATGACTTTTCATTTAGTCTTTTTGAGATTATTATGAAAATTAAATAATTTGAAGATAATGCCTTGAAAAATGTCATATAGAGGGTGTGTTTTAACATTAGCTCCACTTCATACTTTGGGAAAAGTGTTCAAATAGTTGGGACCCAATGCAACCATACAATAATCAGCCCCACATTTAGCTAAAAGCCTTGCAGAATGGTAGTCCTGCTCAGTCTCCCAGAATATAGAACACCCCTCAGACTTGCACTTGAAACATCATTTTTAACTGTCTTTCACTTTTTCACAATGGCCTTGTATCAATTATCACAATGTACAAAATTAAAGATGTAATTATTTATAATAATACTGTATCTTATTTTATGCAGGTTTTCCTGGGTTTATAAGATACTTTGGTATGCATACATCTGTTGCTTATAGCAACTCCATCCATCTCGGATTCCTAAGCCAATATTACAGATTAGCAACCTGATACTTAAAGAATGTCAATGATGGGCTCAAAGCCATATAATCAATGACTGAATAGGAATAAAACCCAGGTCTTGTGACGGCTGGTTTTGCACTCTTACTTTCACCCCACCCAAGTTTATTTGGTTGTCAGAATGACTAAGTGTCCCAAGAGGTACATCTGAGTGGATCCCTATAAGAGGACTTGGTTTAATGCCAACGGGACCCAATTCTTTATGACTTGTGCAGAATCACTTATCAGATTAGCCCAAAGACCAAAATTCTAAGAAGTAGATAAGTTGTCATGAGGGGGAAGGAGGAGGGACATGTCAAAGGTACAAGGAATCGATTTAGGCTAAGGTATGACAGCAACAACCCAGAAGATGAAGGTAGGCAAAGTGCTAAGGGCCAACGAGCACTTCGGCACAATCTTTGTGAATACCACACCTGTTTCCCAAAGTCACTTCCATGTATAATTTTTAGATCCACACTCTTCTTCCCCAAATCTTACTATTACCCATGAGCTTCCCAATATTCTCCATGAGCCTTGGCTCACTCCTCCCAGGAATTCCGTCACTCACCTGCATGCATTTGCAAAGTAGCTGTTCACAGACCGTGCCAAGGAAAATACATTCACGATGTGGCCACGGTCAGGGGCTGAAAGATGTGTTTTAATAGAGTGGTGCTCACGCTTTTTATTGCAAAGAACTACTTTTCATGTTTTCCCCTAAAGACCTCAAGAAGCCCGACAATGGCAGCAACAGACAATCAGAATTTCTGATTCACATGAGATATCCAGAATTACTGGACACAGTCAAAGAAATTCTTTCCCAAAGTGCAGAACCTGAACATATCTGTAGGCTACTTGACCTTACTTTGGGCAAGTGTACACTTTTCACTAGGCTTATTTATTTATCTGAATATTTGTTTGTATGCACTCATGTCTCATTTCTTGCCACTGTTTGAAATGACTGTATAGCATAAATGCAAACAGTGAAATAAAAATAAAGTGAAATGAAAAGTTAGGGAAATATGTGTATACCTGAAAAATCATGATCAAGTGAAAGAAAATTGTAAATGTGCAATCTTTAGGATCAGCATGAGTACCATGAAAGGGCACCTTACTTTATCAAGACTATCTTGCAACACAGGGCAAAAATGGAAATAAAGTCAATTCTTTGGTTTTCACTGTTGAAAGGGGGCCTCATTTTAGAGTTTTTGCAACATTGGAAATACACCTGAGACGTCTGCTTTAACCTAATATTTTCAGACCTCAGAGCTTCTATACAATAAAGTCAAAGATTCATTCTTGTCTGGGCACCTGCTCCCCAGCCCTAACTAGTCCTTAATGAGTCCACGAGTGGTAACGGCAAGGGAAGCAGACCCTGGACCACACAGCTCTCCTGTTTTCTCCCCTGAATTGGAATTTGCTGAGAGACGGCCTGACACCCGCCCCCACCCCACAGCCACAGGCAAACCTTATAAAAAGGGTGTGAAACCCAAGAAATCATTCCATCACTATGGTATATATACATAGGGGCTCATGTGTGCTAGAAACTGTGCCAGAATATTTACGTGTACAAATAGCCAACTTGCCAAACGTTTAAAAAACCAGCGACAGAATTAATATTCATTCCTGGGCTTTGGGAAAGGGGGAGATTTCAATAAAAAGTGCTGAAGTGAGCTGAAAAATACAATAAACCAGGGGTCAGCACACTTTTTCTATAAAGTCTTGCAGATAGTAAATATTATAGATAGTAAATATTTTGGGCTTTGCAGGCCATACATTTCAGTCACAATTCTTAAACTCAGTCATTGTAGCACAAAAGCAGACATAAACAGTATATAAATGAATGGCTATGGCTTCCTTCCAATAACATTTTATTTACAAAAACAGGCCAGGGGCTGGATTTGGCCCACAGGCCACTGTTGGCGGACCCCTGCCATAAATGGAAAGAGAAATGACATGCACTACCTTTGAACATGACCTTAAAAAAGCAACTCTAAGAGGTACCATGCATTAAGGACTCTGTTTGCTGGCCGTGAGTTTCCAGCACTTCCAACCAAAGAGTGTGTTCGTTCTCCACTTTTGCTTCTTTTCAAGCTTTTTCTAAAAGGTATTGAGCCTGACATTTTCTTTGCTACAAATGAATGAAGAATTGTGAGGCATGCCTCCCGGTTAACACTCTGGTGGCCCACCGTCTGGCACACAGTAGGCACTTTATCTATTGACCTCTCACGATCCTTTTAAAAAATGCTGACTGCATGGGGCAGGGGGATATGATTATCTATGACTTCATCAGTGACTTCAGCTGAAATGTCAGCTGACAGTAACCGGGGGCAGAGCCTGCATTTATCCTGTTCTCAGTTACCTTAGATAGAATCATTCACCTACATATGCAACCCACGTATGCACATAAGACATGTTCCCTAAAGGTCTATGAGCTGTGGCATATCCAGAGGCAGGACCTCCCACGCAAGACTTTGAAAAGACTAAGAAAAAAGGAATATTCAATCAGCTGGCCTTGGCCAACCAGCTTAAGCCTTTAGGCTGGATTCTGAGGAAATCAGGCTGTGGACTTATGACAACACTGAGCCTCAGTCTGAAAGTGCCTTGGACTGAACCACTGGTGGATTGGTTTATATTCAAGAGGCAAATTGCTGAGAAGGAAGAGTGTGACCTGGTGGATTGATTTTCAGACTTTGCTGGAAGCCCAATATATAAAATAGGCTAAGGCAGAGATGCTCTGGTTGAATCCCATCTACATGGACCCCTCCCCACCCGAGACCCCCGAGGCAACTCCACAGACTCTAGGAGAAACACATCAGAGAGCAACTTACAAATCATGGCTTCAGAATAAGTCTCAGGGCTATCATTGACTTGCTGTGTGACTCTGCTCAAGTCACTTTACTTCTGAGTATGATTTTCCCTAACTATAAAATGAAGTTAATAGAAATATGCTTTGTTTCACCTCAGTAATATTTTGCCTCCTTATATCACTAAATCTAGTGGTCCTCATTGTGATTACATTTGGACCATCAGAAAATGGCCTCTCCACCATGATACCAGTAGAAATATTTAGGGTGGGGGGAAAGAAAGGATGACTCTATATTATATAATAATCTTATCAGCTCAAAGCACAATTCTTTGTACAACTCATAACTTGAAGCAATTGTTTCTACTTTAAAATCTTTGCATTACAGGAACTCTGTTGGGAGAAAATTAAACATTTTTCCTGTTAAGATAGTTCCAAGTAAATGAAATGTTTTGTTCACAAAATGATTTTAACAGTATCATTGCTTTGCAATGAGGTATCTGAAGTTTTTTTCTTTAAATGTTCACCAACTTTCTTTTAAATTTGATGGAGTTTTTGTTTGTTTACAAGATAGCAAGTGCATCTTCACTGTGCAAAATCCAAAATTACATAAAGGTATATAAAAGACAACAAAAATCTGAAAAACAAATGAATCACAACAAAATCTGTCATGATCCAGAGAAACCACCATCAGGCTTAAGTCGAACATTTTTCTAGACTCCACAATATCAGATGCTTGTTTTTCACCCAACAATATTATATAGACATATATACGTTTTTAAGGGTAACATAGGTTTTAAATGGAATCTGAAAAACCATTCGATAGAATGATAATTCCATAGGATTAGCTTTAACCTGTATGCTATTGTATGGATGCACCAACTTTTACTTCCATACTTCATTTTCTCTGGATATTTGGATTGTTTCTACTATTTCACCATTATACTCAACTCTTCAATAAACATGCCTGTGTAGCTGAATTCTTTCAAATTATCCCTATAGAGTAAGTTGATATTAAAAGGATCATAGGACATACGGGTTTTAAATCTTTATATATCCTATCATCCATGTGGGTTGTATGAACTTTGACACCTATCAACTTATACTTGAATGTCCCCATTTTCCTACATACTTGCCAACCCTGGATATTATCTCCATTTTCCCTCTTCCCCTATCTGATATGGGACAATGAAAGTATGTAACTGATTGTATATGTATTTATTTTATTGGAGGTTAAATTGAAATACTTTGGATATTTATGGGCTACTCAAATTATTTCCGCAATACCCGCCTGTTTTGTACCCAATTTACCATTGAATTATATGATATTTTTCCTTTTTTAAGTTTCTTTTTTTTTTCAATATATGAAATTTATTGTCAAAATGGTTTCCATACAACACCCAGTGCTCATCCCAAAAGGTGTCCTCCCCAATACCCATCACCCACCCTCCCCCTCCCTCCCACCCCCCATCAACCCTCAGTTTGTTCTCAGTTTTTAAGAGTCTCTCATGCTTTGGCTCTCTCCCACTCTAACCTCTTTTTTTTTTTTTTTTCCTTCCCCTCCCCCATGGGTTTCTGTCAAGTTTCTCAGGATCCACATAAGACTGAAAACATATGGTATCTGTCTTTCTCTGTATGGCTTATTTCACTTAGCATCACACTCTCCAGTTCATCCACGTTGCTACAAAGGGCCATATTTCCTTCTTTCTCATTGCCCTGTAGTACTCCATTGTGTATATAAACCACAATTTCTTATCCATTCATCAGTTGATGGACATTTAGGCTCTTTCCATAATTTGGCTATTGTTGAGAGTGCTGCTATAAACATTGGGGTACAAGTGCCCCTATGCATCAGTACTCCTGTATCCCTTGGGTAAATTCCTAGCAGTGCTATTGCTGGGTCATAGGGTAGGTCTATTTTAATTTTCTGAGGAACCTCCACACTGTTTTCCAGAGTGGCTGCACCAATTTGCATTCCCACCAACAGTGCAAGAGGGTTCCCGTTTCTCCACATCCTCTCCAGCATCTATAGTCTCCTGATTTGTTCATTTTGGCCACTCTGACTGGCGTGAGGTGATATCTGAGTGTGGTTTTGATTTGTATTTCCCTGATAAGGAGCGACGTTGAGCATCTTGTCATGTGCCTGTTGGCCATCCGATGTCTTCTTTTTTTTAATTTTTTTTTTCAACATTTATTTATTTTTGGGACAGAGAGAGACAGAGCATGAACGGGGGAGGGGCAGGGAGAGAGGGAGACACAGAATCGGAAACAGGCTCCAGGCTCCGAGCCATCAGCCCAGAGCCTGACGCGGGGCTCGAACTCACGGACCGTGAGATCGTGACCTGGCTGAAGTCGGACGCTTAACCGACTGCGCCACCAGCGCCCCCCGGATGTCTTCTTTAGAGAAGTGTCTATTCATGTTTTCTGCCCATTTCTTCACTGGGTTATTGTTTTTCGGGTGTGGAGTTTGGTGAGCTCTTTATAGATTTTGGATACTAGCCCTTTGTCCGATATGTCATTCACAAATATCTTTTCCCATTCCGTGGTTGCCTTTTAGTTTTGTTGGTTGTTTCCTTTGCTGTGCAGAAGCTTTTTATCTTCATAAGGTCCCAGTAATTCATTTTTTTCTTTTAATTCCCTTGCCTTTGCGGATGTGTCGAGTAAGACATTGCTACGGCTGAGGTCAGAGAGGTCTTTTCCTGCTTTCTCCTCTAGGGTTTTGATGGTTTCCTGCTCACATTCAGGTCCTTTATCCATTTTGAGTTTATTTTTGTGAATGGTGTGAGAAAGTGGTCTAGTTTCAACCTTCTGCATGTTGCTGTCCAGTTCTCCCAGCACCATTTGTTAAAGAGACTGTCTTTTTTCCATTGGATGTTCTTTCCTGCTTTGTCAAAGATTAGTTGGCCATACGTTTGTGGGTCTAGTTCTGGGGTTTCTATTCTATTACATTGGTCTATGTGTCTGTTTTTGTGCCATAAGTTTATTTCTTTTGAGAGAGACAGAGAGAAAGAGAGAGAGAGAACAAGCAGGGGAGGGCAAAGAGAGAGGGAGAGAGAGAATCCCAGGCAGGCCCCACACTGCTAGCACAGAGCCCGACTCAGGGCTCAAACTCACAAACCACAAGATCATGACCTGAGCCAAAACCAAGAGTCGGACGCTTAACTGACTGAGCCACTCAAGTGCCCCTATATGGTATTTTTCTTAATTGAGAATGTTTCAATTTGATTTCTGAATCATGACTTTATATATCTTTCTCTATACAGAAATGTTTACCATAGTGCATCTCTTTCTTTATGGTTTGTGAGTTTTGTGCTATGGCCTCTCTATCCCTAAAAAAATAATATTTGAATATAATATCAATTTTTAATATTCATAACTTTAATTTTTAATTTAAATAAGAGCCATCTGAAATTATTTTTATATAAAACAAAGTATTATTTATCTTCATTGTTTTTACTGATCATTTTTTTCACTGTTAACACTATTTGTTAAACAGTGTTATATTTCTTATCACACTGATCTGAAATACCATTTTACCATATAAACACATTCCCATATTATTTAAATCTACTTCTGAGCTAATCAATCATAGCTAACTGAACTAACTTTCTAGCCTAATGTAATACCACACTTATTTTAATTATAATATAGCTTTATATTTTTTCAAGCAAACTTTTGTATGGTATTGTTCTTCCTAAATCTGTGTATTTAAACTCCCAGGGATAACTTTTAGAGTAATTTTAACAAGTTTCTAGTACCAATAGAGTGTGCAAGTTGTTTTGGACTTTGTTAAATTTAATTTTTTAACAGACTCTTTACAATAGTAAGACTATTAATGTCACAACAAGGACATACCTCCCTTTATTCATATTTTTATGTTGCTCAGTATTGCATATCCATTTTCTTAAAGCGCACCTCACACTTTTCTTGTTGGATTTATGTATTTCATGGCCTTCTGCTACAATAAGTGGGATTTTTATCACATTATATTTGCTGTTTATTGCTGAGATATAAGAAAGCTGTTGTCTCTTTTTATGTAAATCTTTCAATGATCCTCTTAACTGAACACTTGAGATTTCCTAATAGTTTATTGACTACTTTGAGTTTTCCAGTCATACAACCATATGATCTGAAGCAATGATTGCCATTTCCTTTCTAATATTTATATGCACAGTATTCCATAATCATAGTGGAGATGGTTGACATACTAATTTTCTATGGCTGCCATGACCATCTACTACAAACTTAGCAGTTTAAAACCTACACAAATTTACTATCTTACAGATCTATAGACTGGAAGTCCAACACAGGTATCACTAGGCAAAAACCAAGGCATTGGGGGACTGCATTATTTCTGGTGGCTGTAGTCTGAGGCCACCCACACTGCTTGGCTTACGGCTCTTCCTCTATCTTGAAAGTCAGCAACACTGCATCTCATAGTGCCTTTCTTCTGCAGTCACCTCCTCCTCTGACTCAAAGCACAGAGATTCTTTCCCAGCTGTGTCCAATTTACTAATGCACCCAACAAAGGCATTCTTTATTTCTGTTACCGTGTTTTTGATCTCTAGCTTTTCTTTCTGCTTCTCTCTATGAATTACTGTCTGCTTACATCTGTTACATGCTTTCTACTTTATCCATCAGGGCCCTTGGCATATTAATCATAGTTGTTGGAAATACCTGGTCTGATAACTCCAACAACCCTGCCACATCTGCTTCTGACACCTGCTCTGTCTCTTCAAATTGTATTTTTTTGCCTTTTAGTATGCCTTGTAATTTTTTCTCGATAGCCAGACTCGATGTGCTGGGTAAAAAGAACTGTGGTAATATGGGCCTGCAGTAATGTACAGGTGTGTAATAAGTGTGAGATGTGGGGGGGGGAGGGAGGAATCACAATCCTGTGATTACTGCTCAGTTTTACATGAGCCTGTGCCCCTGAACTGTGAATTTCACAAGTGTTTCTGAGTTTTTCCTCCCTCCTTATGTAGGAGAGGATTGCTAGGGTGGTTGGGGTTGGGTTTTTCCCTTTCCCCTGGTCAGTTAGGCACTTAATGCTTCATAGGTTAGGCTTTAGTTTACCTGTTTCTATTGAGGGCAGGTCTTGCTAAGAACAGAATGTTCTGGTTCCTTTTTCCACCCCCCTGCCAGAAGCATGAAGGGATTTTTCTCCAATATTTACTGTGGGAACCTGGTCAAGCTCCTGAAGGTGAATCTCATAAAATTGCAGAGTCTCTTATGATTGGTTCCCCCTGGATTTGTTTTTTAATTTTTTTTTTCAACGTTTATTTATTTTTGGGACAGAGAGAGACAGAGCATGAACAGGGAGGGGCAGAGAGAGAGGGGAGACACAGAATCGGAAACAGGCTCCAGGCTCTGAGCCATCAGCCCAGAGCCTGACGCGGGGCTCGAACTCACAGACCGCGAGATCGTGACCTGGCTGAAGTCGGATGCTTAACCGACTGCGCCACCCAGGCGCCCCCCCCCCCCCTGGATTTTTTAAAGCTCGGAGCTGTCCATGCTGAGCTCCCATTAATTCGTCAGTTACAGTTCAGGTTTTCCTCTCTGGCCCTGTTTCCCACTGAGGTTTCCCCTGTGAGTCTCTGCTGGGTAAGCCATTACTCATGTATTCACCCGACTGTCTCTCCAATCTTGGGAGCAGTGGTTTGTCCTGTGTCTTCACCTCTCCTAGGAATCCTAGAAGAGTTCTTGATTTTTCAATCTATTCAGTTGTTTTCCTTATTTAGGATGGAGTGGTGACCTCCAAGCTCCTTACACATGGAACCAGAATCCTCTCCAAGATTCTGAATTACATTAGAGGATGCCATAGTATTAACCCATGCTTGCCCTCTTGGCATAAACAATTCTTGACCATGGTATAGAATGTAAGATCCATGAGAGAGAGGAATATTATCTGTTATATTCACTGTTATATTCCTAGAACATGATATAATAGCTCAATGAATATTTGGTAAATTAATGTAACTGAATTGGTAATATTTAACTTGTTTTGGATTTTTATATCCATATTTACAATAAGATCAAACTATATTTTTCACAACCAAATATATTAACAGTCCTCAATCTACCTTCTCCCCATGACAAAATAACGAACGAAATGTAATTACTCTGGGATACTCTGGGATTTCCACTCAATCGATTATAATGTTATTTTTAATATGCTGTTATCATTTGGTTTTTAATTTTAATATTATTTTTCTTTAAAAAATTATTACCATTTACAAACCATTTCTAACTATAATTGCAACAATTTTTCACATAGAATTATATGGTTTTATCAGACTTAAGGCTCAATTCAACATTTTAATACTCAGATTTCCCCTGCTGTCTGAGTTGTATCTTTAAGTAGACTTTTCAGGAAGAGTACACGAGTAAGATATTTCCCCAAACATTTTATATTTGAGAATACTTTTCTGTTGGTTTTCTATATTGGTGGCAGCTTAACTAGTTATAGGACTTTTGTTTCTTGCACAATTCTGTTCTGGCATCCTGAGTGCAACCTAATTTATTCTTCCCCCTTGTAGCTTATATAAAGTTTAAAAGGTACTTCTAGTTTTCTTTGTAAACCTAACAGCATCACTAGACTCTATTTGAGAGGTTTTTGTTCTCTGTTAAGTTTCCTGCAACAGGGGCCTTCAGATTAGAAAATCAGTTATTTCTTCAAATCTGAAGTTTTCTTGTCTTAGGTCTTAGAATCACATTTCTATTTCATTTACAGTGCTTCTATTCTTCAATATCATGTTTTGCTCTGCAAGGTCCTGTATTCTGTATTCTGTTATCATATTGGTGAATATACTTTCACCTTTTCTGATCAGTTCTTCACCCTGTTATTTTCTCAGTGCTGTCTCCACACCACTGACTTGATATTTTTAGATATTAGTTTTGGTCCTTGGAAGTGAATGCTTTATATTCAAATTTATGGTATATTATTTTTCACTTCAATTCCTTTCTTTATGTGTATCAGCTCCTTTCTGTTTAATCAGCTACAAAATTATCAATATACCTCACATTCTATAAAGTCTATGTTTTACTTGAGAATGTGAAGGGATGTAATTAAAATGTTCCTATATTTTTTGAGTATGCCTTCTTTCAAAGTGTACTCTATGTTTTTCATGTTATGTTCCATTTATTCATGGATTTATTTCTGCTAATTCTTATGGTGGTTTCTTATTGCAGGGATTTCTTTTCACTCACCTTTGAACAGAGTCATTGTATCTGAAGTTGTTCCTTTCCCAAGTTTATGTGGGTATTTCCTGTTGCCTCGAGCACTATGTGATCCTTTTCTTTGGAGTATGAGCTGGAGCACTGGATGTTTTTATTTATTTGTTTTATTTTATTTTATTTTTCCCTCTAGCCACACAAGTGCCCAAAGGGTGTGGACAAGGAGCTGGGGCTTTGTGTAACCACAATTAGGGAATTTTGTCTCTTCTTTTTTTCTGTAATTTTTGGAAATGACTGAGGATAGCACCACCATATTGGTGACTCAGTTCCTCTGTCTTGTGGAGGAACCGGGGGAGGTGAGCTTTGGGCTTGGGCTTGCTCCTCTCTCACGGTGACTGGCTATAAGAAAGTGTTATCCTTGTTTCTCACTTGCTTTCGATTTGACTCTGCCATGCATTGATCTCCACACCCTAATGAGCTTATGTTTGCTGTTGCTGGATCAGCCCAAACAAGGAATCCTAAGAAATGATTTCTCCATGCCTCTCATACCAGTTGCCCTGCCAGAGGTCAACAGGGAAAAGATGGCAGAATTCCAGCCCAGGCTCTTCGTAGTGCTTTTTTTAAAATCAACAATGGGAAAAAGCTTCTTCCCAGGCAGTAGTCCCACTTTTTCCCTGCAAGACCCTGCATTTCAAACTTAATCTCTTCAAATCTGAAATAGTTTTTCTTCCTTCATGCCAGGCATTGTTTTTTAATTCTGTCCAAATTGTTCTGCATCTGAAAACCACTTTTTACAACACTCAGGGTATGATACTAGAATACTCTAGTTCTGGGTATATTTCCTTCATTTTTTTTTTCATTCTTGTTCATTTTGGAAGAAGGAAGTTTTAGGATGTCTTTCATCAATGTTATTTATATTATAATTCCAAAGCCTTTCTTTTCTTCCTTTTTTATTCTTCAGTTCAACCTGTATTGTTTTACATTGTACTTTAATAAAATTAGATTGTACTCAGAAACATACCATCATTTTTCACTTTCTGTTGATGACTCAGACTCACTATATAACCTTCTTCATATCACTTCACCTCTCCGGACTAGTTTGCATCAGGTGCTCTCACAGTGCCAGAAGGCGATGAAATGGTAAATAGTAAACCTGGATTTCTCAAAATTCTCATCATCCTTGATTTCTGGACTGCCCAAGAAGGGGCTGGAAGAGCAGAAGGTGTTGGATTCTAACCTATAACTAATCATCCTGGATCTGAGAGCACACAAACTGTGAACAGCGCAGGGGATACATCTTGACACTTCAGCAGTCTGACAAACAATCCCAAATGAAAACAATGGTTCAGATTTCAGCCACTGGCCTGGAAAGTTAACACATCTACCTGGCAAGACTCCTGAAATAGTGGCAAAAGGAGAAGGCTCTGAATCTGAAATTCACATCTAAAAATATGTATTATTTGAGAGTTGTGGAGAAACTTGATCCAACGAAAATCATTCACTGTCCTTTGGCACTGATTCATTGGGAGTCAATCACGGCCAATCCAACCTTACCTAAATATGTTTAAGAAAATGGCAAATATCTATCCCAAGAATTTTACAGAACCCAATCCTGTTTTATAAGCAGCTCCATCCCCAAGGATGAGAAACAGGCTGCTGTGCCTCCACAAAGATCTCATCTTATTTCACTTATACCAAAAAATGAAGCCAGACTCTCTAACCATGTCAGTAAAGGATGCAGGGCCTTTAGATTTCTTGACTGACAAGATTCCACAGAGCATGGCATTCTTGTGGTCTCAGTGGTCATAAAAAAGCAGAGAAAGTCAGAGGAGAAGGTGGCAACAAGAACCAAGTTGGAAGTCAGGCAAGGCCTGGAGGGAAACCTGCGCTTCAGTGCTGGCTGAATTGATAGTTTGTTTTGAAACTGATGTCCTGGTAACCCTGAGGTCAACTGGAGTCTCCCTGACTCTCTACAGTCTAGACAAAAATGAGTCAAAATCTCATTTCATATCTTGTGTGAGTCTCTTGCAAATCCCCAAGGGACTTAGTTACTTTGGTCATATTTGCCTTGGGGTTTCTACTCTTGTGGATGTGGTCTCCTTTCTGTATCAACTCAGACCTGACATTCATCTTCTTTATGAAATTTCACTAAAAACTGATTCTCCCAAAGCACTTGTGATTTCGGGGTAGGGCTGAAATGAAGGAGGGTTTCCATCACAGCTGAGTTAATCACTTCAAATTAGCTATTAGGCATGCCCATTCCAAAAATCACCTTTACCATTCCACTATGAGGGGTATCCTCTGGCCACTCCCTACATGGTTTCCCATAGTCTGTATTAGGGTAAACTAAGTGCTATAACAAACAACCTCGGTGTCTCAGAGGCTTAAAGAAAAAAAAAAAAAAACTTTCTTACTCACATCATAGTCAGTTGCGTATTTAGAGGGAAGTCTTACATAGTGACCCAAGAATTGAATCTCCTTTTCTCTAGAGATTCCATCTCAGAGTTCTCCTCTGAATCTTCTGTATCCAATTAAGAGCCAAGGAAATGAGTATGGAGAATTGAGCATGCAGAACCATACAGGATGTTTCAGAGGCCAAGCCAAGAACTGGCACACATTATTTCTGCTCACATTTCATTGGACAGAACTTAGTCACGTGGCCCCACACAAACTGTAGAGGAAGCTGGGAAATGCAGTCATAAGCGGTTCCAGAAGGGACATGCAGCATGGTTTCTGCTATATCATCTTTTTAATCCCTCCCTCATACGTCTCTCTTTCCTTTTTCCTTCCCTCCATACCTCTCATTATCTCATACAGAATAATTTAAGCATTCTTTTGTTCTTTGGTAACGTTCCTTCCCACCAAGCATGGACATGACTGCAGAATGCTACTCAGTACAAACCACCAGTGTTGGCCTAAAAATTCAAATCTATCTGCCGTATAATCCAATGATCTCATTTCACAGATTTTGTTAGTGGAGGAGCTTAAATTTGAATCAGTATCTTGAGCTCAGCACTCTTTTACACCATGAACTTCCATCTCTTCAGTTAGATTGTGAGTGCAACATCAGATGAAAGCTGCTGCTGCATCCACCTCCCAACCAGCCTCAGCACCTGGCACAGAGAAAGATATATGTCAAGGTGACAGGATACTTAATGACTGTTGAGTGGAGCAATATACTCAATAGGTCACCAGACAGGATGTTCTACTTTGGTGGCCATGAAATGCCTCCAAGGGAATACCATTCCATTTTCCTTGGTTTATTTGAGGCCAGTTGGAAACAATAGAGCATCTTTTGACCAATTAAAAATGTTGCCCATAAACTGTGAAAGTTTTCATGGCATTCTTCAGACAAGAGGACCATTTTATAGCCAAGTTTCTGAACACGGTTTTTCAAAGGAGATTTTATCGTGGAAAATGTGACAACAAAACTCCAGGGGCAGGAACATGCTCTTGTAATTACTCCTCCAGACACAATGAAACCAAACCAAGTTAATTATTTATCAAAACCAACCCACTCTCTGGAAACATCTTTGTTTTGGCAGAATTTTCTCTATTCTCCAGGAAATAGGTCAACAGTTTTTCCTCCCACACTGTTTTATCATAGCATCTGACTTTCAGAATTAGCCATGTCAAGTGTAGAGACATTTGCCAAGCACCCAGGTGGGCTGGCAAGAGTGCAACAAGAGTCCTGGGGTTTCTGTTTCCTAGATTCTTCCTGTGTCAGCATTTCTCATGAACAGGAGTGAGCCAGAAAGAGATGGAAACCAAAGATTGTTTAAGTATCTACCATATGTCAGGCCCTCTAAGAGGCGCAATATTACATTGTTTTGATTCATCCCATGAGATAGTTATGAGTATGTCCATTTTACAGATAATGGAATTAAGCTCAAAGTGCTTAAATGATTTTCCTCACATCATTCTCATATATATAACTTCATTTACATGGTTTTCTATGTCTGATAAGAAGGAGTATAAACTGTGTAAATAAAGTTGCTATTAGACCAAGACTTGATCTTGGTGATTTAAGGAATCCTGTAGGGCCAGATTTGAGCAATGACATCAGATATACCAAATCAGTTCATCTGTATGAATTTGGCAATTCTGATGTCATTACTCCAATTTTGTCCTACAAATGTCCCTAAATTCCCAACGTATATTATTTACCCTTGTTCTGCCCAGGGCTATCCCTTCCCAGGTCCAGAGTGGTCTGTTTGAATCAGATGCAAGAAAAGAAAGATGAGAAAGGTAGGCGAGAAACAGAAAGGGATACTAGAGAAGAAAATATGAGGCTAGAATTGAACCTTGAGACTTTGTAGACTTTTAAAATTTTTGCTGTGAGCTGTTTGCTTCCGTAGCAAAAGCACTGAACTATGAGTAAGGAGATTTGGGTATGGAGCTGGCTCTGTTGCTCTTCACTGTTTTAGCTCAGGTAAGCCTGTCTGGACCTCAACTTTCCCTTCTGATTATAATCAGTATGAATTTCTCCACACTCTCTGGGCCAGGTTCCTTCATATCTCTTTCATTTCTCCAAATTCAATTTCAAACAGGCTAGTTTCTAGCCACCATATACGGAGATATTCAGCATTTTACCTTGGGCACGCTACCCTTCAATTTTCTAAGAATCTTGAGGGTTCACACAGTCTACACGGGGTGTATAAGACAAGCCACTTCTGAGCAAGAGCTGCCATGTCTGCTCTTTAGCTGCCAGCCATGCTGGCAAAGCTTCTTCCTCTCACATGGCACCACTTCCTTGTCCCTGGTATTGCTGGTGCATGGCAAATAATGTCCGGCTTGTCTCATCTCTGGCACGGGCCAATGTGATTCTTCAAGGAAGGGTGGATCCTACGTGATTCCATTCCTACAAGACCACCTTGACCCAAGGATCTGCTCCTCAGTGTATGTTGCATGTGGTAGTTCTTCAAGGCCAGTCTTTGCAATCACACACAGCCATCCCACCTTCATTCTGTCCAGCCCCAGAGATGCTGTGCTCACGAATGGACCATAATACACAAACAGATAAAGTTTTCTGGGCTTAATGTCAAAGACTAAGCATTGTTCAAGATCCCTGAGCCCTTTTTCACAGATTCAGTACATCTAGGGTAGGACTTGGATCCCATAGATGATTCTGGTACAGCATGTTTTGAGTCCCCCAAAGAGAAACAGTGATTTAGAAACACATGCAAAAAGCCTATTTACCTTCATAATTTATGTGGGGAAGGGGGGACTATCTTCCATGAGCAGACCGTTTATGCTCTAGCCCACCCCATGCTAAGCATTTACTGAAGTTTTCTCGTCACTGTCTTGTTAAAGCAGCGAGAGTCAAAAGAAAAAAAATACATGGTTTAGTGGGTCACTTACCAACTGGGAGCACCAATTTCCAGGTAAAGGTTGATCTGTGAGTTCTTTCTGAGATTCCTCTGATTCTGTTATTTGAAGACTCAGAGAATGGGAGACATTTCTGTGATGAGTTACTCTAAAGCCAATGACTGCCATGAGAACTAACACAAAGAAGAATGACTTCATTCGTCAAGGAGAAGTTGAGACTTTAACTAGAAGAAAATACATCTTTTTTTTTTTTTAAACAGTATTTGTAGGACTATCACTAGTGTAACAGAGCAATTAGAGTTCACTGAAAATCCACGTCCTCCTTCCATTTGCCAGCTTCTCCTACAGTTAGGCTTGGGCCATGCAGCTAGTTCAGAACAAGGGGCCATGAATGGAAGTGACACGTGTCATTTCCAACTTAAGGCAGTTAAAAGCGTGTGTACGTCCTCCATCGCTCTCTTCCTCCTCTGCAGGATCCTTAACAGACCTTGCATTCCAGATGTACAGTTAAAGACTGTGGGGTCTTCGTCAGCTTGGGTCCCTAAGTTGACTACATAGATTGGTGTTGATCATCTCAAGTGAGTGAAAAATAAACTCTGATGTTATTAAGCCATTGAAATTCCAGAGCTAATTTGTTACTGCAGCATATCCTAGTTTATCCTGACTAATATAACTAGAGTGGTAGGCAAAAGTACTAAAATTGATCAATTTAGTAAATCAGTGTAGTAAAAAAGAAAATCAGAAGGCTAGGCTAAATGTTTTATTCAATCTCGGAAATTATCAGCATGTGGCAGGTCTTCTAACCAATATGCGTGCCTATGCTGTCATTTCTATTATGAAGGGGTAGGGGATGGAAGTAGAATTTATTCAATTTCTTTATGCTAGGCACTTTACATCTATTACTGCACCCTCTCCTTCCAATATCCTGTGAGTTAAATCTTATTACCAAAGTACACATGAGAAAAGTGAGGTCTGATGGTCACACATCACTAGGTAAGAGACGGAGTCAAGATTTGAAAGCAGGAAGGTCTGACACCAAAGCTGTGTTTATTACATTACATTGCCTTTCCATTTGTAGCCATAACTCTAGGAAAACAGAGAATTAGGACTAGCTTCTAATGGTTGTGAAGTGGGGGTGGAATGGCTTAGATCTTCTTTTGCTGCCTGGAGTTTACAAAGACCTCCCCAGCAAGTTGCTGTACATCTGGTCTCTCCTTTTATAATGCCCCTCCTCCAGCACACTTGTTACCCGCAAGAATATTCTAAAACACAAATCTGATCCTATTATCCCCAAGCTGGAGTTAAACCTCTGTTGGCTCCCCTTATGTGCAAAGTCAAGTTCAAATTCCTTAGCTTAGCAAACAAAGTCTTTCTCATCATCCTTCCCGTCCCCCCCCCCCCCCTCCCCCCCACCTCGCTGCTGCCCCACTGAACTAGTTTCTCCAGTCACACTGAACCTGGAGAGCTCCCAGGCACCCACACACCATGCTCATTCATTTCCACCTTTGTTCAGCTCTGCTCTCTGTTGAAATATACTTCCTGTCCAGTACTTATTTTTCTCCATATTTGACAAGATCCAGCTCAAATAATTTTTCTTCCAGTCTTCCCTAACAAAATTGAGAGCTACCTTCTCAGCTTCCCCAGCACCATATACATATGATCTCATGGGAATTTAACTTATTTCTGGGTGCCTTTATGCCTTTTGGCATAAAGGTTAGTGTGTTTAAGCTCTTGGTTTGAATGCTAGTTCCACTCTTTGGAGGCTGTATGGTCTTGAGAAAGTTACCTATTGAGTTTTTACTTTCCTTATCTGTCAAAATGGAATAAATAATAGTACTAAGCTATAGACTTATCTCAGTGGGTGATATGCAACAGATAATACAAGCAAGTGCTAGCTATGATGTTGGCATATAATAAATGTTAAATAAATATATTTATTTATTCTTATATTCCACAGCCTTATTATCATCTATGGCTCACAGTAGTTCCCCAATAAACCTTTGTTAAATGAATACATGATTAAATGAATGGTTGAGTTCATTGGGTGATTGAGGACAGTGAGAAGACGTACAGATTACACAGAGACCTCCTGGAAACCCTAGTATCAAATACAAAAGCCACCGTTTTGGTTTTTGTGTGTGTGCGTCTTCGTGTGGTGTGTGTATGTGCGTATGTGTGTGTGTTTTCAACTCTTCAACAAAACCTGGGCAGCAACTTGCATTTAATCTCAAAGTGAGAATTGCTGAGATGAGCTGAGGATTTCTTCCCTCAAATCCAGAGCTGAGAATTTTCTGTTTCAAATACAGAGTCGGGGACTATACAGATCTTGCTAAGCTTGCCCCACCTTCATCCCTAACCGGGCTCTCTTTGGTGGATCAGTCACCAGCAGAGCACGGACACTGGCACTTGAGGGCAGGTACTATGTGTTTGCTGGCATCAGGGTTCATCCAGATAACCAGCCAAGCACACCCCAACTTCCAGAGATCATCCAGCGTCTGGCCAGCATGTCAGGAGAGAACAAAAACATCTCTCTCAGGGGACATCATTCTTTCTGCCTCTAGTGTGATTTGGCAGGACCGTCAGGACGATAAGGTGGGTAAGATGAGAAGTGATGAGGCTGTGTTTGGGTTGTGCTGATCCTCATTTTAAAGAGCTTCCCTGGGAGGGGGGTGGGGGTGGCACTTCCATCTCTTTCTTATAGTGCATGTTTCCAGGACTTAGCTTGATTTCCAGGTTCCTTTCTCAGGCTCCATTCTCCCAGTGGTGAAGTCAGACACATGCCCCCACCTTTTCTTACATTCCTTTCTATTTCCAGTAAAATCTGTCCATGGGAAGCAATCTCTGATATCTCCCTGAATCAGAAAGTCTTAGAGTTCTAAATAACATTATAAAACATAAACCAAAACATTCAAACCGCTGCAATGCACTGAAGTCCACTTGATAGAAGAGCTCTGGGGTAGAGGAGTGGCAGCGCTGCCCCTCTGCAGCCCTCCAAGTCCTACCCTCCTCTTGGCATTGGCTTTGCTTGTACGTTGGCTTCCCTTAAGTTTGCAGGGTGGTGACCGGTAGCAGCTGGGCTCACGTGCTTCCTCAGAGAGAGGAGACCCCATAAACATCAGTTCAAGTTGCTTCACTTCACTCTGCTGGGACCCCCAGGACAACAATCACAGTCTCTTTGGCTAGGGCCTGGGTTACGAAAACCGAACCATAAAAAGGTGGTGGGGGGGGGTTATACTGATTGACGTAAACCCATCAGGCCCCACCCACAGAGTTGGGGGACTCAGTCCCCCCCTCCAGTTGCAAGGCTGACACATGGGGGACCCAGCACACTGCCCTACACGATTCTTTCCTTACTCTGTCAATTCCTTTTATTTGCTGCACTCAAGTTCAAATGCATTCCCATACCCATTATTTTCTGATTTATTTTGTTTATGTTATAAGAATAATACGTTTATTTTGATTGAAGAAAAAAGAAGAAAAATAAAATAAAAATAGAATGATCCAGAATGTCCATTAAGCACAGGAAACAAACCTTCTGGCATGTATGCTTTTCTGCTGTGCCTTTTTTGTTTCTTTTCTTTTTCTTTCTTTCTTTTTTTTTTTTTTGTACAGGACTGTATTCACACTGCATACACACTGGCTTGATTTAACACCACGATGTTAGGATTTCCACAAGTTGTTGGAGATATTCTCACAGCTGTGTATTCTTGCATATGGAGGGACCATGTGTTACTTAAACGTTCCTCAGTGGTGGGTACAACAGGCTTTCCTAATTATCCATTATGATAAATAATACTTTAATGAACATTTTTGAATTCTAGATTACTTCCTTTTTTTTTTTTTTAAATTTTTTTTTTCAGCGTTTATTTATTTTTGAGACAGAGAGAGACAGAGCATGAACGGGGGGAGGGGCAGAGAGAGAGGGAGACACAGAATCGGAAACAGGCTCCAGGCTCTGAGCCATCAGCCCAGAGCCCGACGCGGGGCTCGAACTCCCAGACCGCGAGATCGTGACCTGGCTGAAGTCGGACGCTCAACCGACTGCGCCACCCAGGCGCCCCTAGATTACTTCCTTAATGACAAATTCCCAGATCCTTATTCCCAAGTTATTCTCCAAAATGAGTATTATTATCTACTCCTCTCCACAGTACAGGACGGTGGCTGTTCCGTTGTCTTTATACCGGCACCAGGTACTGTTTGTAGTAGCTACTAATTCTGGTAGGAAGAAAGCGGGTGGGGTCATCTGGTTGCTGTTTTAATTTTCATTGCTCCCAAGTACAGCAGGTACTTTGTTCAAATGTTTATCAATCATATATTTCCTCTTTCTTACGCATGCTCATATCCTCTCCCATTATCCATTAAGAACGCAGTGTTTTGGGGTTGCCCGGGTGGCTCAGTTGTTTAAGCATCCGACGTTAGCTCAGGTCATGATCTCACGGTTTGTGGGTTCAAGCCCTGTGTTGGGCTCTGCACTGACAGTATGGAGCCTGGTTGGGATTCTCTCTCTCTCCCTCTCTCTTTGTCCCTCCACGATTTGCACCCTTTCTCTCTCAAAATAAATGAACTTTTTTTTTTAGAAAAAGAATTTAGTGTTTTTCTTACCAGTTTTTATGAAATCTCCATGCTAGAGTAAAGATATTAATCCTTTGATATTTGTGCCAATTTTCCCAGTTTTTCCACTTTTATTTGTTTATGTTAATTTTCACATACAGAAGTATAATATTTTTATGTAGTCAAATATATCAATCTTCCCTTTTGGTATGTATATTGGTTTTAAGATTATAAAGCCATTCCTAATTCAGATATTTAATCAAAATTTAACTTTAATTTTTCTTTCATTCTTTTGGTTGATCTTTTTACACTTAATTCCTAATCCTATGTGCTTCAAGTGTCCTTCCTTGACAAGGTCTTTACTTAAACATTTCTCAGTGAATCCCAGTAACAGCGCAGACCTGTCCTTTATACATAAAGAGGATGGCTGACCCATTAAATCATCTGCTTTGAGAAATCGCTTCTCCTAGATGGGTGGCTTGAAGGAGAGAAGCCAACCAGATATAAAGAAGAAATGATTTATGATCTCGATGTTAATTTCCTTCTCCTATGCTCAATTTCCCCATTTGTAACATAGGGATGTTTGACCAGGTTCTCTTTAAGCTATGTTTCAGCTCTGACTTTTGTGGTTCCAGAAAATACATTTTTGTTTCTGTGCGTGTCCTTCTGTTTTCTTCTTTCCCCCATTCCTCCTCCTACTCCTAAGATGACCTGTGTAGAGACCAGAATCAGATGGATTCCTGTCTTCTGCATGTTCTTGTGGTACTTGACCCCTAGCTTCTACATGGTCTCTTGTCTAAAATCAACCCGTCTGCACTTCTGCTGAGGGATGCAGCCATAAGCTCTTCTTAGTGTTAGGTGACCAGCAACTGGCTCAAAGGTGGATATGCCCTCCAAGGTGGCTTGTCCACTGGCTGGGCAGCACCCCCATGAAGCTGTCATGAAGGACATTCTCCAGTGGAAGCAATGGTAATTAGGTAAGCCAATCATGTGGTCTCCCTCCAAAACTCAGGCTGCAGCATGTAGACACAATTATGTACCCACTTGACCTTGGGATCTGATTGGAGCAGATAGAAGCTATGAAGTAATGAAACCCAGGGGAGAGACCGGGAGAGAAGTGGGTTTATGGACTGTCTTGGTCTGAAGCATTAGCAGGCTCCAGCTCTGGTCTACACACATCCTAACAATAAACCTCTCTTGTCTGAAGATGGTCTCTGTTTCTTGCCAACAATAACCTGAGTCGCACTCCCTGAATGGTTTCCTTCTCACTCTTATTCACATCCTTCCATTAGTCTGTCTTGGGAGGGCTCGGCTGCTGCTGCATTTTGCCAGCAGCCAGATGACAAGCAGTGTTTGGGGATGGGAGAGGTCCTCCTGGACACAAGGATGGTGTGGCACAGAGAACGTGTGTGCGTGCCCACATGCCCAGCTTTCCCTCCCACCTGCAGACTGATGTTTGTGTGCGCTCGAAATATGATCGCAACCTCAGTGGATCCCAGAGAGATCTTTAATTTGGCAGAAGGTACTTAACTGTGGAAAGGTATGCTTTGCCTTCTCAAACCGGCCTTCCTGAGAATTGTTTTATAGCAGTGTTATCATTTGGCCCAGGGCTGGCCCCAGGCAAAACTGGAAAGTGGGAGAAGTTAGCATTTGGCTCCCCACACACCTCTCTGGGCTGCTCCCTCCTGCTGACCACCAGCTGCGCCCATGCCCTCCATCTTCCCATTAAAAACTGCCCTGTCTGTCTCTGGCCTCCTTAGGGGCCCCTCCTCAGCTTGAAAGATGCCAGCGGGTTTTCCTTAACAGGAATCTCTTAAGAGTCAGAACCTGAACCCCAAAATATTGTCAAGTCAGAAAGATTACTTTGAGCAGTAAGAACCTTGTCTGTTTAAAGAAACCAATGAAGTCACAAAGCCAGCCCCAAACCCACTTTCCAGTCACAAGCAGGGGCCCGAAGCCTCGCTCTGGCGTTCCCCAGGCTTCTTTCTGGCTTTCTCTGCTTCTGTCTTCCATGTCTCCTGCCTCCATTGCCCCTGCAAGCTCAAGTTCTGTCTCTCCCTTTGGTTCCAGCTCTCTGAGCTAGGACCCTGGACAGGATTACTTTCTCCCTTCTACCAATTCTTCATGCCCTCTCCAGCCCAGGTCATGTCCCTAAAGTAGCCACACCTTCATTTCACCCCATGGGCATCTCTACTCAGTGGGGCTCTGACCAGTTCCTCCCACAGGATCTAGACAGAAGTGACTCTAATGCGGGAATTATGGGCAGTCTCCAGGCAAGCTCTTAAGATGGGACAGACCTATGTCTCAGTCTCCTTTCCTGAAAAATAAAAGTATTAACAGCAGCCACTTCAGCGAATTACTATGACAGGTAAACACTTAGTACCTGTAAAGGAGATGAACGATGCCTGGCACATAGCACGTGTTCTGAGTCTTGGCTAGTACAGCAGCAGTTACGTTCTTGATAGCAATATTGGCCCCTGTGTTCGATCCTCCAGCCAGGCCAGCAAGTGAACTGTGTCAGGGGCTGCCTGGACCAGGTGGGGGCAGCAGAGAGCTATCTGAGGGCAGGCTGGGACCAGTGGGCCACAGGGAGTCCAAGGTGGAGAGATGGGACCCAAAGCCGGCCACCAAGAAGAGCGTGGCGAGATAAGGAATAGAGCTAGGAAGTCTATTCCAACAGCCATTCTTCTGGCCTCCTTGCCTCCTGCCTTACCTCCTCCAATTTCCTAATCACCCTTTGCTGGAGTGATCTTTCAAAATTGCAATTCCAGTGTGGTCGCTCCCTTGTTGAACACCCTTGGATGACTCCTCTGACCACAGGGAGAAGACTATTACCATTAGGCTGATATTCAAGGCCCTCCAAGAACTGATCACCACATCTTAAATCTTTTGCCCTTAATTCCACTCCTCATTTTCCCAGTTGGTCAAACCACTTATTCCCAAACACACCCGCAGTTTTCTTGTCTTTGATAAGGACATTTTCTGGACTTTTCTCTGCATGTCAAAAGCCTAACCTCACTTCCCACGTTTGGCCCAAATACCCTCTTTGCCATGAAGACTCCCTGGTTTACCCCAGCACCTACTAAAACATGACTGTCTTGATCTCACTGAGTCCTCCCCATCTGACCTTGTACTGATAGTTGTCCCTGTGAACATTATTCTAGGAGGCTGAGGGATTCCATCTTCCCTTCCCTGATGCAGCCATTTCTCAGACTCTGTCCCTCCTCTGTAAGAGAGGGTAAGAATCACTTCCCTGCCGTGTGCTGAAGGATATGGGAGGCAATACACACGGAGTGCCTAGCACGGTGCCAGGCACACAGGAGGTGCTCAGTGAGCGGGGTCTCCTATCATCATCACCACCTCACCACCATCCTCATCGTTGCTGTCACTGTTGGAGAGACACTGCCCCAGTTGTCAAGTCCTCAGCCAGCCCCTAAAACAAACTCTTATTTACCAAAGGAAAAAAAAAAAAAAAAAGACGAAAAACCTTTTGTCCAGGGCAGGAATAGCCAGTTTTGATCACCGGGTTAGAGGAAGGCTTCCGGGAGGAAAACCTCCTGTGGAGGAGAAGTGAGGGCAGGTAAAAGAACAAACTGGTACAGTGGCAAGACAAGAAACTTTTTTTTGTTGTTTAGAAAGATAGTGATGTTTTCAATAAAAATTTCAACCCGGAAATTAAAATTTAAACAACGTAAGTGCCTCCGAGAATCAAGCGGCAGCGAGCAGTCCCTTAATGGTACTACGCACAGCCTTTATTTTTTAATGTGGAGAAGGAAAGGATTTGTCATTAAAGTTTAAAAATAATCAGAATCAAAATCCCTTTTGTTCCTGCGGGCTGGCAGAACTGAGGGGCCGATTGTGTGTGCTGAGTGGGTGTCCAGGAAACAGTAGTCATTTGTGTGCGTGTGACAGGAGTTGAGTCCAAATCTAAATTTAAGCAAGTGTTGGCCTTCTTGGAACCCATAATTTTTGGATCAATTATCCCGGACTAAGTGTCTGAGCTTCTTGCGTGCTCGCTTGCTTGCTTGCTTGCTTTCTTTCTTTCTTTCTTTCTTTCTTTCTTCCTCTCTCTCTTTCTCTCTCTCTCCCCCTCTCTCTCTTTCTCTCTCTCTCTTTGCTGCATTTAATAATTACAACACTTGAGCCAATAATTTGCAGACCAGCTGCGGTGGCCTGTCTGGTTCACTCATAATATCTGGAACTTGATACAATCATGGCCTTTGAGCCAATTAGGGTAATATTTGGTGTGTTGGAAATCTGTTCCCCACCCTCCTGCCATCTCACCAGTATATGAAACAAACGGCCCATGTCTATCCTACAAGAGAAATTGTATGTTCTCACATCTTACAAGGGCATCGTACCCATTGATTCTGTCTGTCCCGTCCTTTCTCACAGCTTAGGGGAAAAAAGGAAGACTGGTCGCCTGAAAAGGACCAGATCTGAGAGTCAGATAGCCCAACTGTGCGTGCCCCTAGGCCAGCTGTGTAGCCTCGACTTAGTGGTCTACCCTCTCTGAGTCTCAATTGTCTATTTGTAAATAGCCAGAGCACTTGAGTTCAAATCCTACCTTCATCACTTTCTAGCTGTGCAATGCTGGGCAAATTACTTAACTCTCTGGGACTTTATTTCCTCATATGCAAAATGGGGATGATGATCATATTAACTATCACAAAGAGTTGTATTTAATGAATTAATACAAGTAGAACCAAACACACACACACATACACACACATCTAGAATGTAAACTTCATAAGGGCATAGCTTTTTGTCTGATTTGTACCCTACTATATTCCTAGGATGTAAAATAATGTCAATAATTTTCCACAGAGGAATGAATGAATAGAAGGGACCAATTTATTTGTTCACTATTTGCTCCCAGCTTGTTTCCAAAAATGATTTGTTGTGGCTCACAATAAATTCATGTTTACCACAGAGTGATCACAATGAACATAGACCATCAAAGCCCAGAATAAGGAAATAGCCAGGAAGAGTGTGAAGTCCTTCCACTCAGAGCTTCCTGGTTGCCAAAGCTAAACCAGGCGCCTCCGAGAACCCTTCCAGCTCTAACATTCCAGGAGTCTGAGTTTCAGTGTCAGAACCAATATTTCTAACTTTCGGTGCGACCTTTGGAAACTCTCCTAATTTCTCTTAGTCTCAGTTTTCCCATCTGTAAAACGTGGACACTAGACCAAAGGAGCTAAGACCCATTCTCAGATTCCAGCTTTTCTTTGAGCAACTGGCCACGGGGTTACAAAGATAAAAGAAGGTTGAATTCTACCATCAAAGAGTTTATACTCCTGCAGGAGAAATAAGGTACATACATACGTAACTTTCTAATGCAACCAAGAAAATGAAACTTGGCTAAGAGTGTTACCAAAGGCTACTGGCATGATGAAGAAAGAAAAACAAGCCTGCTTATGGGCACTTGTAATAGCCTTCTAAAAAACCAGCTAAAGTTTGCAATGATCCACGAAGAATGTTAACAGATATTCACAAGGAAACAATTCCTAACAATGAGAGGGTGGGAAAAGGCAGAGGGGTATATAATTGCAGCTTATCTAATAAAGAGAATGGGCTGGACAGAGATGGGGGTGACAGATGTGTGTGTTGCTAACTCAACACCCTCACCTATGGCAGGTCTCGCTAATCAATCACAAAGCTTCATCCTGCTGAGTCAGGATGGCCTCAGAATCCTTCTCAACACTGTCCCAGGCAACCACTCCTAAGTGATCACGGTTGGTACATAAAATGAGCCTCTTTGTCCTCTGGATTCAAGGTATGTATAACTCCATAGCGGAAAAGAAGACTGGACCAAAATATAGAGAGCCTTGAGTGTCAAGATCAAGAATATGAATAATCAAAACATTTGCTTTATTCCTTCGCATCCAGCTGCTTCTTACATTGGCATGATAACCACAGAGTTTGTGGGCAACACACATTATCATAATATATATACACTGAGCCTGGAGGAACTGAATCCATCCCTGCCAAGGCTTTCCACCATCATCTGGGACATAATCCACCTCCCAGGCCGCACAGTGCCTGGCTTGTGCTTAAACAAGGCACGCACTGTAACAGTGTTCTCACATCACACTGCGGGAAGGAAAACAGCGCTGAGGACCTTTGCCAAAGTTTTCAAAGGGGCTGCCCTAAAACGTAAATGCGGCCTCTGCACATTCTTAAAGCAATGCTAGTGATCATCTCTGTGGTACCAGGGCCGGCACAATTATCCTATTACTGTCCGATGGCTGCTCTTGATGAATGTGTCCCTGTGATGGCTCCATTTAACCTTACTCCAGGAAAAGGAAAATCTATCGAAAGGAACGTGAAACAGAATTCCATGAGCTCATGTCTAGTGGGGAAAGAAAAACGCATCTGAGGGTGATGGGAAGTGAATCATATTGTTTCTCGGCTCCAAGTGTAACCCTATCCTCCTGCCCTCCTCCAGGGGACCTCCACTCTCAGTCCCCGTGTGTGGGGACAGTCTGGCCGCAGGGAGTCAGCTCTGGCTGTGGGTCCTTGGGTGCGTTATTCTTTACATCAACAGTTGCTTATACACTCCCTCCCTATAAAACTGTTGCCAGTGGCTCGCCTAAACACTTTTAACACAATCGAAGGAAATAATATTAAAATAAAGGTTGCATACATATTAAGAAGATCAGAGGAATGAGAGGAATACAAAAGGTAGGATTATAAAATGAAACTTGGAGGAAGGCAAGCTGTTTAATCTTCCTGAGCCTCACTAGTCACATCATGAAACAGAAAAAAAAGAGTGTCTTCTTTGCAAGATTGTTTGGGAGGACAAACGAATACTCCAAAAAAGAAAAAAAAATGAGCCAGAATGAGATTAGTGAACCAGTTGTCAGGAGACTCTGGTCTAGTCCAGTCCTGTGTCTGCACTGAGTGTTCCCTGAGGCTTCTCCCAGTGTGGGGAAGTCTCTAATTCTATGAAGGGGGGGACACCAGAGAGGAGATGGGGGAGCAGGAAAGCCAAGAGGAAGGGGTGAGGAGCACTGAATTATCTTATTTAAACTCAGCTTTAGAATATTTTTTATCAGGACTGTATGAGAGGCAGTCACTAATTTTGCAAATGTCATATAAGTATCTCTTCTGTGCCTGACCCAGGAGTGAAACTTCCATGCCAATGTTTTAGTCCCTGCTTGGGCCGTGCCCAGTCAGGAGAGGTGGGAAGGGACCAGCCCAGATAACTGCAATTCACAGTTTCTTTAACCTAAAGAAAAATGTGTATAGAAAGATCTAGGGGAAGAGTGAGAGAGGGAGCCTAACCCTGGGATGAAGGACATTCTCGAGTCTGGCTCTGAGACAAAGATTTCCACTGGTAAAGCATCAAAGGAAGATGTTTCAGATGGAAGAGATCAGGTGGGCTGAGGTAGAAAGCTTTTGGGACTTATAAAAACAGTGGATATTTATTGAGTTTTCATGGGCCAATCATTGATTTCCTTTTGTTGGCTAATAATACCTAAGTTTACCCTTGGGGAGTTCTCACTCCCCAACTCAGTGCATCTAGTTTGGGTAAAACAGATCCTACACCATTGAGCTCCAGAGGAAATATATGGTGCTAACCCAGCCAATTAGCATATTTTACCCCCTTGCCACAGTGTTTGGTTTAAGGATGAGCATGTGGACTCAAGTACATCCAGTGAGACTCATATTGAAACTTTTGTTGGATCTACTACACAAGAAAGCTTAGACTGGGAAGGAATGTTAGCTAGGAGTCACTGATGTATTGCCATGAAATGAATCACTCTCAGAAGGAAATCAAAGTAGTGCTTAAGGTGAATTCTCAATATAATGTGAGCACCTAGATCCAGCCACACCTGAAAGCATCCCTTTCTAGAATTTTTAGTTTTATGAATTTAAAAAGATTCCTTTTTGGGGCACCTGGGTGGCTCAGTTAAGCGTCTGACTCTTGGTCTCAGCTCAGGTCATGATCTCAAGGTTCATGGGATCAAGCCCCACACTGGGATTATCTCTGTCCCTCTCTCTATGCCCCTTACCCACTGATGCTCTCTATGGCTATGACTGCCACTGTAACCATTGAGGAGTAAGCTTTCAGAACAAAACCCAAGCTATCAGGGATCAAGACAACTTAGCCTGGAAGGATAGGGCAATAGTGAGTCTGGGAGCAGGGTGGAAGAGTCTTTAGATAGAGATGCCAGTTTATTACAGTTAAAGAAAAATTTCTCTGCTAACGTGAGAGGAGCTGAGCTGGAACAGACACGGAAAAGCTTCTTCTATACAGGGGTCTCCCATCAGGCCCTCAGGCAGCTGCCCCTGGTGGGTCTGGAAGCAGCAGGTCTTTCTTATGGCCATGGTTATGGTGTTCATGTACTTCAGCAAAGAGTGCAGACTTTGTAATCAGACACACCTGGTCTCAAATCCCACCACCAGCTTTTCAGTGCCACTTTTTGTTGACTCAGTGACCTTAACAAGTAAAGGCTCAAACTAGCTTAAGGCCGTGTTAATGAGTAATTTCATCTTTCTGAGCCTCAGCTTCTTCCTCAGTAAATGTGACTGGTGACACCCAGCATCATCTCTCACTTGAACGACCTAATTGGTCTCAACGCATCCTCAACTATGCAGCCAAATGATGTTTTTAAGGACAAATCAGATTGGGTCACTCACTCTCCTTAAAGCTTTTCCATGATTCTGATCATCATTAGGATGGTGATCCAAATTCATCAAATGGGCTTCAAGTAAGTCTCTGTATCATCCACAATTAAATCCTGCTTACCATCCTGACCTCCTAGATACTGTCCTCCTTGTTTCTCTGTTTCTTGGGAAAAAAATGTTAATAATAAAATTATAATGGTTAATGATAAATGTGATATAGCACATTAACAACATGAAGGATAAAGATCATGAGACCATCTCAATAGATTTAGAAAAAAGCATTTGACAAAACTAAATAAAAAAATATACAAACCCTCAACAAACTGGGTATAGAGGGCATACACCTCAAAATAATAAAGGCCACATATGGCAAGCCATAGTTAACATCATACTCAAGGATGAAAAGCTGAAAGCTTCTGTTCTAAGTTCAGGAACAAGACGAGGATGCCTACTCTTGCCACATTTATTCAACATCGTACTGGAATCCTAGCAGAGATTTGGGCAAGAAAAAGAAACAAAAGGCATCCAAGTCAGAAAGGAAGAAGTAAAACTGTCTTTATTTGCAGATGGCACGATACTGTATATAGCAAATCCTAAAGACTCCACCAAAATGCTGTTAGAACTAATAAACAACTTCAGTAAAGTTGCAAGATACCAAATCAATATATAAAAACCAGTTCCATTACTACATGCTAAAAACAAACTATCAGAAAGAGAAGAGTTAGGAAAATAATCCTATTTTTGTGAAGAAAGAGTATCTCTTGCACTGCTGGTGGGAATGCAAGCCAGTGCAGCTACTCTGGAAAACAGGATGGAGGTTCTTCAAAAAACTAAAAATAGAACTACCCTATGACCCAGCCATTGCACTACTAGGTATTTATCCAAGGGATACAGGTGTGCTATTTCGAAGGGACACATGCACCCCAATGTTTATAGCAACACTACCGACAATAGCCAAAGTATGGAAAGAGCCCAAATGTCCATTGATGGATGAATGGATAAAGAATTCGTGGTGTGTGTGTGTGTGTGTATATATATATATACACATACAAATATACATATATATACACATACATACACACACACACAATGGAGTATTACTTGGCAATCAATAGGAATGAAATCTTGCCATTGACAATTACGTCGATGGAGCTAGAGGGTATTATGCTAAGCAAAATTAGTCAGAAAAAGACAAATATCCTATGACTTCCCTCATATCAGGACTTTAAGACACAAAACAGATGAACACAAGGGAAGGGAAGCAAAAATAATACAAAAACAGGGAGGGGGACAAAACATAAGAGACTCTTAAATATGGAGAACAAACAGAGGGTTACTGGAGGCTTTGTGAGGGGGGGTGGGCTAAATGGGTAAGGGGCATTAAGGAATCTACTCCTGAAATCATTGTTACACTATATGCTAACTAACTTGGATGTAAATTTAAAAAAATGAATAAATATTAAAAAAAGAAAAAAAAGAAAAGAATCCTATCTATAATAGTATTAAAAAGAATAAAATAGGAATAAATTTAACCAAGGTGGTGAAAGATCTGCACACTGGAAACTATAAGACATTGATAAAAGAAATTGAAGAAGACATAAGAAATGTAAAGAAATTCCATGCTCATGGATTAGAAGAACAAATATCTTAAAATGTCCATACTACCCAAAACAATCTACAGATTCAATGCAATCCCTATCAAAATTCCAAGGGCATTTTTCATAGAAATAGAAAAAACATTCCTAAAATTGATATGGGACCACAAGGACCCCAAATAGCCAAAGCAATCTTGAGCAAGAACAAAGCTAGAGTCGTCACACTTTCTGATTTCAAACTATATTACAAAACTACAGTAATCAAAACAGTGTGGTACCAGCATAAGAACAGACACACAGATCAGTGGAACAAAACAGAGAATCCAGAAATAATCCCAAGAATATACAGTCAATTAATCTATGACAACATTGGGGCAACTAAGTGGCTCAGTTGTTTAAGCGTCAACTTTGGCTCAGGTCACGATCTCACAGTTCTTGAGTTTGAGCCCAACATCGGGTTCCCTGCTGTCAGTACAGAGCCTATTTCAGACATTCTGTCCCCCTCTCTCTGCCACGTGCTTTCTCTCTCTCTCTCTGAAATAAACATTAAAAAGATTTATGACAGCATGGAAAAACCCTGAAAGCATTATGTTAAGCAAAATAAGTCAGATAGAAAAAGACAGAGTATAATATCACTTTATATGGAATATAAAAAATTCAAACTCATAGAAACAGAGACTAGAATGGTGGCTACTAGGTCCTGGAGTGTGGGGAATATGGGGAGATGTTGGTCAGAGCACAACTTCCAGGTACCAAATGCATAAGTTCTGAGGATTTAATATACAGTGTGGTGAATATAGTCACTAATACCATATTATGTACCTGAAGTTTTCTAAGAGTGTAGACTTTAAATGTTATCACCACAAAAAAAGAAATGGCAACTATGTGACATGATCGAGGTGTTAGCTAACCTAGGATGACAATTATTTTGCCATATATATCAAATTTATGTGTATATATATGTCAATTATATACAACATAATGTAATATAATTATAATTTATATACCACAATGTGATATTTAAATTATCTAAATATAGTTAATAATAATAATAAAACTAACATTTAGTAAGCACATAAACATATGAAGCACTACTCTAAATGTTTTACTTGAAATAACTCATTTTATCGGTATTCTAATCCTATAAAGTAGGTTTTATTGTTAGCCACACTTCACAGATGGGGAAATTGAGATGCAGAGAGGTTTAATAAGTTAGCCAATATCAAACAGCAAGGAATTGCTATAGCCAGGTTACAAACCTAGGAGTCAGCACCCGGAGCGCACATGTCCATCGCTATCCTATGCTACTTCTCTAAATGCATTCCCAGGCTTTTCCTCATTTTGTGACTGTGGTAGATGGAATAATGGTCCCCAAATATATTCATGTCCTAATCCCCAGAACCTGTGAATCTTAGCTTATTAGGCAAGAGGGACTTTGCAGAAGTGATTACATTCCTTAAGATGAGGAGGAGATGGCCCCGGATTATATGGGGGTAGGGGGGCGGGGGGCGGGGATTTGATGTAATCATAAGTTTACGTCTGCAAAAAAGGGAAGCAAGGGAGGTCTGATGAGAGAAGGGGAAAAAGCAATTGTGAGCGCTGGGACAGGGGCTGGGGTAATGCAGCCACAAGCCAGGGAATGCTGGCTGCTACCAGAAGCTGAAAGAAGCAAGGAGAGACTCTTCCCTGGAGTCTCCAGAAGGAACCGGCCCCATCAGCACCCTGGCGTTAGCCCAGTGAAACTGATTTTGGACTTCTGACCTCCAGAATTTGTCAGAGACTACATCTGTGCTGTTTTAAGGCACCAAGTTTGCAACAATTTGTTACGGCAGCCATAGGAAACTCACACAGGGGCGTTAGAGCAGCCTGGCTCTTCCGGTACACATTTTGCCTTCCTTGACCCCCACTCGTTCTTTGGCTCCTAGCTTCGATTTTACCTCCTCAAGGCAGGCTGCCTTCTCACCTCAGCCTTGGGTTCACCCAACATATCCTCACACAGCACCCCAGATTTCTCCTTAATACCCACTGCATTTACAATTGTTCATGGTGGTTGCTCACTCCACTGAGCCCAAGTGACAGGGTATAGTACGTGTCTGTCTTGTCCCCCACTGTGTCCTGAGAGTCCAGTGCAGGGGCTAGAATGCTATAGGTTCTCATGTTTGAGGATCTCTATTCTCATAGTTTCTAAGTATTTGTTGAAATGAATGCACCCACACATAGTTGCTCAAGGGACTACTGGATGCTTTCAAAGCATCATGAATGCATAGAGCTTAGTACAGGGACTGGCATATAATAAATTCTTAGTAAGTAGAGTTGTATGTGAGAGAGATCTAGGACTTATCTGTGTGTCGTTTGTACAAAATCACAGACACTAAAGTCCTTGATCTTAGGCAAGTCCCAGAAGTGCTCTGTGGTAGGTCCTTT
This sequence comes from Lynx canadensis, assembly GCF_007474595.2. NCBI lineage: Eukaryota > Metazoa > Chordata > Mammalia > Carnivora > Felidae > Lynx > Lynx canadensis. Next base: position 72,268,091 of record NC_044312.2, read on the forward strand.
TCCTCAACACTCTAAACATGGCTCCTTCTAACTGCGAATTCTGATAGTCACTCAGTCTTGATGGCCACACTGAGTGTTTTATAAAGGAAGGGATTAAGACAGTCCCAGGAGTACAATGGCACATGAAGGAGTCCCCAAATCTGCCTTCTGCTTCAAGTCTATGGCAAGCCCGTTGGGCCAATCCATAAGGTGGTGGAAATGGATAATTCCAGCCCTTTTTTAGCTTTGTAGTGTGTGTGTGAGCCTCCAGCTGGACCAGGGACTGACTTTCCAGGCCCAGATGAATTCTCATTTCCCAGGGATCCTTCAGCTTGAGTTTGGTTCTCGCGCCAAGGCTCTGACAGCTTTATTAGCACCTATAATTCAATGTAAGCATCAATGTGTTGGGAAACACTTTGAGGCTATCTTTTAAAGTCAACTTAATTCCCTCTCAAATGCCTCTTTGTTTGCCAAAGTGCCAGCCAGAAGACTTCCAGGTAGGCAGGAGATGAGCTCCAGACAGGGGATCAGCGGGACGTGTCTGCTGGGCGCCCAAGTCACTTTGCTGGTAGCTGATGTCATTTCCAGTTAGCGGGCTCCTGGCAGAGGTGCCTGCAGATGCTCAGATGACATCACTGGGGACCAGCCTGTCACCAGGGGAGATAACAAATGGAGCCTAACCCTGAGTTCCTGCTGCCCCAGGAAGTCACAATTCATTTCTTGGCTTTGCTGTGGACCGAAAGAATAGACACCCTGTGTTCCCACCCTGGCCAAGCCCCAGTGAGCCAGTACACACCCTCCTGCTGGCTGTTTTGCGTGAACAAAATAGAGTGGGACAGGCTGAGCTCATCCAAAAGTGTTCGGTGACTCTGTAATAATAGAAACTGGACAAGCTTGATGTAGTAGACATCTGGTCATCTACTCAGTAGACATCCATTTACTCTTCCTCCTGAGCTAGTAGAACCCAATTTTTCTCACATACACATCCTCCACGACAAAAAACTGCCCATCCCCATCCACAAGCAGTAGATCCTCATGGTGTAAGCCAATTATTTATCCATTAATCACTCGTTTATTAATTCGACAAACGGTACTGAACACCTGTTCTGTGTTGGACATAGTTCTATGAACTGAGATAAAGTCTTGGGTTAGGCTTCAGCATGGGGTGAAATTCTACCCACTGAGATATGGCTGAAGGGCCTCTGGGAAATGTGTCATCACTTCTAATGGGTAATAAAGGCCAGCCGGTTTGTGGAATGAATGAGTGGATGAATAAATGAGTGAATTTCCAAGTTCCCACTCATCTGTAACAGGCATCTGGAGTATTTAGGTGCACTGGAATTAGAATTAGGAGGCCTGGGTTCTACCCCTGGTTCTTTCATGAACTGATCATAACCCTGGGCAAGGGCATACCTTCTCTGAGTTTCAGTTTCCCCATCTGCATGCCAAGGATACTGAGCTAGATAGTCTCTGGAACCAGAAGTTCTGGGAGAAATGTTGGCTTTCCCCTACTTGATGTGTGACCTCCAGCACTTCAGAGCCCCTCTTGGTTACAGTTTCCTCATCTCCAAAATGAAGATTTATGGCCCCTTCCAACATTTCCATTAAGTCACAGCACAGTTGCCTGGTTACTTGTGTTGATGGAAATAGTGAAAAACCTCTAGGAAAGCAGTATTTATGAGGAAACCAACTCCTGAGTGCACATGCATGCGCACACGCATGCGCCGCACACACACACACACACACACACACACACACACACACAAAGCTGGGAGGGGGACCAATCTTCTCCCCTCAGAACAGCCATGTCCTCATTCCTTCTGGGTACTGAATCTCGTTGCAGTGGGCACTAGGATCTTGATGTCAATTGGTTGTACTGGTCAATTGGAGGCTCTTGGCCTCCACTGGCACTTCATCTCCAAGAGCTAAGAGCTACATTAAGAATCCCAGAGCTTGGTCCTGCTGGACCCTCCTCTGGTTCTTCTGCAGGGCCTGGGGATAAGCAAAAGATATTAGGACTTCAAAGCTCCTGGCCCAGGGTCTGGTAGGCAGTGAGTGTGCAAACTGTGTTATACCTCAGGTCCCATGCCCCACAGGCACCTCTTAAAGTGAGCATTAATGACAGACTGTAAGGGAGTTTTAGATCTCATATTTTTAAGGTGCTAAAAAGTAGGGATTCCTGAGCTGTTTCATTCATTTCAAAGGTATAACAATAATGGATCATTTTTGAAAGTAAATTAAAAAGAAAATAAAAGACCTACCAGGAACATTCCTCTTACCATAGTTAATGCCGGCTAGCCCAACTAAAAGGTCTTTGGTCTGAAATTAAATCAATTCTGTCTTGTTAGTGTGATCTGATCAGTACTACATACAAAGGCAGATTAATAGAAAGTGAGCGAGTAAGTATACTATGACTTAATCAGCACTTTATGTTTGAAGACTTGATCTTTCAACACTCAGACATAAGGATTACTGAAAGAGGTGCTCAGTATCAGAAAGGTTGGGAGCCAACAAGTAAAATGTTGAATGTTTTGACAGGGGTCTGCTGGTGACTATATCCCTCCCTTTGATGTCTGGCCCCTAAGAACCTCTGAGCTGTGTCGGAGTGTCCCCAAGGCACAGATCCAAGGGAGAAAGGGGAAGAGACACTGTGCTAACAGTGACTAATGTCATTTCCAGTTAACTGGCTCTTGGCAGATACGCTACAGATGTTCAAATGACCTCATTAGGGACTAGGATGTCAACAACAAGACAGATACAAATAGAGCCCTGCTTAAGATTCCTGCACATCCATGGCTTTGGAATCCCTTAACTCATTTCCCAAGCTTTCCAAAGAGTGGGAATTGCAGGCCATGGTATCAGAAAGACCTTTAAGTGAGATGGCATCTATATGAGTTGAGTAGTCTGGCTTTGCTGCAATGACAAAGAATCCCCAAAGCTCTCCCTCACTCCCCACCCCATTTCACTTTGTGGGTTGTCTTCATCCTTTGCAATGTCACATGGGCTTTCCCCAGACAACATGGAAAGAGTAAGTACGGTCTCCAGACATGTCCAGGCTTCTATTTAACCAGCCTTTGACCCCAAAGGAAAGAGAGAGCTTGCATCTCTCAGTCACCATATATAAAATCCTAAGGAAGCACTCTGGCTCAGGTTGAATCAGGTGCTCATTTATTGTAATATGCATGGCTAGGCCTGGATTCATACATCTGCCTCCCTTCCTAGACTGTGAGCTTGAAAATGAGTCCCACTCTGCTTCCTGTCTGCAGCCTCTCCCAGCCGGGGGCCGCCCTGTAAGGGACACTCAGTAAACATCGGTGGAGTGGTGGAGTCGTATGCATTAGCAAACCCAAAGGTTTTTTCTGGCAAATCCACTCGGCACAAACCAGGAAGACAAGAACTAAATGCAGGGAAGACTGGTAACAAGTGTGATTCATAAACTGACTAGTCAACTGATCAAAATGTTGTCATATTCAACAGCAGCAGCAGCAATTCTGAGAGAGCCCTGGACATATTTCATCAAATAAACTCCTTCCGGAACTAATAAGAAAAAAAAAATTCCTTGCACAGTGGTTTACAAAGCATTTTTACATTATTTTACTTCAACACAATCCAAAGAATAATCGTCAGAATCTTCCAGGTGCCCGGCACGGTGCTCAGTGGTGGGTGAGCTACAGCAGTGGAAGCAGACGCGGTGCTTGTCCTCAGAGAACTCTCAGTGAAGGACTAAAGAGAGACAGTAAATAACTGAAGAGAGAATAAAAGCCGATGTACTCATACAGAACATTTGCTATGTGTCAGGCACTGGGCTACGTGCCTGACGCATATTAAGTCAATTAATCCTTACAATAGTCCTTTGAGATAGATACTATTCTTAGCCTTGGAAGTTGGGTGACTTATCCAGGGTCACCAGCCAGCAAGCCCCAGAGCCAGAAATCAAACCCACGGAGCTTGGCTCCCAGGTCTGTGCTGTTAGCCATAGTGCTATACCATCAGCCAGCAATAGTGCCGTGAGTTCAGATGGAAAGTAGACGGGTTAAGGAAGGCTCTAGCATGTCATCCAGTCAGGAGGTCTGGAAAGACCTTCTTCATGAAGCCTGAAGGATGAGCTCATGTTATGGTCACAATGACAAGACACTGAGAGCGCCTTCGGGCAGAAACCCTTTTACATTGACGGAAAAGTCCAGGCTGGGTGAACCTGGGTGACTTGTCCCAGCTCACACAGCAAGAAGTGATGATTCCGATCTTAGAACCAGGCCTGCTGATTCTTAGAACCCGGTGTCCTTCCCACCAGTCTCAGCCCAAAGGCTGGAGCGGTGGCTGCTATAAGCTGCATTCACAAGCCTCCAGGAAAGTCCACTTATAACACCCCTTGGCATTCTCCAAATTGCCTTAGCATAAATAACCAATAGGTTGATGGGCGCACATCTTATAAAGCACATCCTATAAGGAACTTAGAAGCAAATTATTTTTCTGGTAATTGCATTAAAGGAATGTTTTTGTTTATTTAACTTAGAAGTTAAAACAGAATGACCTTGTCTTGAAGATTGTGAAATAACAATCAGGTTATTTGCTTATGTTTACATTTAAAATTAAAGAACATTCATTCATAAAAGCAAATGCAAAATAAGGGGGATGGGGTTTACAATACTGGCTACCGATTGAGAGCCTTTAGAGAGGTGGGTCATCATTCATTCAGCTATAATGATTAACAGTTCAAAATCCACTCTCCGATGTTACCCATATCTGGGGAAGAATAGAAGATTTGGGTGGCTTTTTGTTTTTGTTTTGTTCGTTTTTTTTGTTGTTTTTCTGTTGTTTTGCTTTTTGTTTTTCTGAAAATAAAAAGCCACATCCTTCTTTCCAGGGAATGCAGTCGAATGAGGGGTTTTTCCACAGAGCTGGGAAAAAGCCAGGATATTTTGGAGTCAAGGTCAAGGTCCCCTGCCCCTCCCACTCACTGCGATCCTTGCAGAGGAGGGTGAGATGAGAGCTCAGCTGGAAGGGAAGAAGGGGCTGACTCTACCTGGAAGCACACCTGAAGGGTACAGTGTAGGTGGGGTGGGGTTGCAAGAGCAGGATAACAAAGTAATACTATGAACAACTGATGACTAACCTTGCTGGAGGACTTACTATGGCCAGACAGGAGTCTATGCGCTTCATGCCGTTAGCTCATCTAAGCAGGCTGAAACAATTGGTATCCTTGGTTTTCGGGAAAGGAAACAGACACAGGGGTTCCCTTGCTCAAGAGCATATTTTTAGAAAGCAGAGGAGCCAGAATTCAAGTGGGGTGACTCCAACATCAGTGCCCTTTGCCGGGGTGCTGCCACAGCAACAGGGTCATGCTGGAATCACCAATGCTGTTGATTGAGGTTTTGAGACCCTCTCGAGGCCATCCAGAGAGCACCACTTTTATGAGCTCTGCTGGCCCTGAACTTGACACCCTCTAGTCAGTTTTGGTTTATAGCCACCTTCTTGCAAACTGTCAGCTTAATGTGGGCCCCAGAGCTTCCTTCCCTGGGGAGCCGGAGTGGGGTGGGGAGGGGAAAGAAAGAGACAGGGACAGAGAGACAGAGAGACTAGTTAATCACTTTTGAAGAAGTCAAACAGCATTATAACCAGCCTCTCACCCGAGAGATGAAAAAGCTATTGTTAGGGCATCTTGGCACCAGAAAGGAAGATTGAGATTTTCCTGAATCATTTCTCATCTTTTATTTAGGCTTCACACTTTTCCTGGGGCCTCTGGGCAGCCTTCCAGAACCCATCCCCAGACTGCCTCTGAGTTTTGGAGGTAAGTGATCTGTCCCTCCCAGGCTGGGGAAGGGGCGGGCTGAGGCTGGGACAGACCGTGCTTGGCTCGGCCCCCTGACATTGTACACGCTAATGCAATGTGAAGTAGCACGTCTAAATAGCCTGTCCAACTTTTTTGATGTTCTTGAACCCACAGATGGGATTCATTTCCACACTGTTCGCAAAACGTAAACGATACAAGGACATTAAAGAGCATTAAACTACTTGATGACATTTTGGTCACATTAATGAAAAGTGGCGTTTTTTAAACTACCAGAAAGAAAGAGAAAGAGGGTGGGGGCAGAAAGGGGAGGGATGAAGAAGCAGAGAGACAAAACAGGGAAGGGGGAGGAGGAATAGGAGAGATTGGTATCCATTTCAAGTGTAGGAGAAATATTGGCAGTCCCAATTGGGACTTCATTGCGTAGGACACAGGAAGCAGACATCTTTGGTGACTAGACAGATCTACAGAACATTCTGACGCCTATATAGGAAGCTGGGCAGAGATACTACTACATTAATGTCCACTTCCAGACTGACTAGTTTGGCCAACATACTACTGAGGCACAAGAGAAGGCAGGAGGAATGTCAAACTCACCTCCTCTAGGCAGCCTTCCCTGAGTGCCTCCCCAGGGTAGATTAGGTGTCTATTCTCTGGACACCTGAAGACTCTAAACTTATCCTTGTCACAGCCCACCTCACCTTGTCATTTAATCATTGATTAACTTGCTGGAAACTCCCCCTGACTATGGGCTCTTTGAGGGCATAAAACAAGTATTGGGAGCATAGGTTTGAAGGGACAAATTTGCCCGGGCTCAAATTCCAGTTAGCCCATGCATTCGTTTTATGACCTGGAGAGAGTAAATTAATTTCTCTGGGCCTCAGCTATGCCATCTGTAAATTGGGGTAAGAAGAAAACCTAGCTCAGAGAGCTGCAGTGATGCCTGGATGAGGTCATGAGTAGAAAATACCCAGCACCATGCCTGGTACACATATACTCAACACATGTTGCAGATTAGCATCAACTTCATGCTCAGCACCCCAAGTACTTGGCACAGAGAAGGCACTCAGTAAATACTGTTAAAAAAAAAAAATGAGTCTCAACAGACTGAAAGAGAAGAAAAAAATAGCCTATCAAAGGGACTAAGGAATCAGACCTGGAGCCACAGAAACTAAAAATGGGTGGCAGTGGCATTTTATAACTAACTTATCAAGTCCTAGACATCTTGTTTTAAAATAAAAACTTCTAGCACCGTATTATCTCTTGTGAATGCTGGGGAAGATGTCCTGCTCCTTCCTCTGACCAACGGATCCAACGGTAGCTGGTAGCCGGTAGCCGGTGAATGGGGGAAGCGGCCCCCTCCCCTCCAACAGCCTCTGCGCCCCCTCCCCTCCCCCTCAGCCTTGGCAGGGCTTTCTGCCTTCCAGCCTGGTGGTTACAGTAATTGCTATGACAATGGCACCATTCACTCTGTGTGGTTTCTGCCCAGATTCTGGATCCCTTACAAGGCCCCTTTTCTTTTTTCCCAGATAGGAAATGCACCCGAGACGTGTGAAGAAAAAAACAGTGTGCGTATTGTCATAGGCCTCCACCCTCGCTTGCGCTCCCAGGCCGGCCGCGTGTGCTCTGGGGTTCTGCCCCGCACAGGGAAGAATAAACCCAGACTCAATCATAGGAAATTCTCAGTGTGCTTCTCAGAGCTCTGTCTTCAGGTCTGTTTCCCTGCCATATGATCTCTATAAACCAAATCACTGTTAGCCAGGGCACAGGACCAGAGGCGCCGGAGGCTCATGGTATGAATGCCAAATGCATGTGACAATAGACTGATCAGGGAGCTGAATGGAAGTTTCTGAGTCGTGCTTTTATATATATATACATACTACATACTTATGTGTACTCTGTGCCCCACACACACGGCGTGTGCACAACGCACAAGTAAGCACTACAAGCTCCACAGAGGCCAACCGTGATCCTTGGTGCCAGACTCGGCTTAACTCGGTTCTCTATAACTCTGTTAAATTATCAAGACAAAGAGGATAAAATGAAACAGAACAAAATCAGATTCCCAGTTTAGCAGGGGCATACTCGCTGTAGAAGAGTCACAGACCTGACTTTCGAAATTCAGAATGCCTTTCACTCAGGGGCGAGCATAGGACTCCACGCAGAGGGGCCTCACCTGAAAAATGAAAAAACAAGAACTCATCTGGGCACCAACGGTAACTGGGAGGAACCACCCTCAACTGAATGGATTATTGTGCGATCTCTCGCAGCAATTGTTTGACTCTGGGTCTGAACGACCCCTTCACCTCCATAAGCGGTTGCCAGTGTGACAAGGTAAGGAGACAAGAACACGGGGACAGAAACTAGCAGGCCACCAGCTAAAGGCAAAAAGGTAATTATGTTATAGCCTTTTAGATTCTAGAAAATACTGCACTTAAAACTGCAAGTCAACTGAGCGGCTGTCGGCAACCGATAAATGCTTCCATATTCACAGGCATCAGCAATCTTCCCTCACAAAAAAGTAATAATACATACATATTAATGGATCACATTTTGTCCTTTGGGGAGCATATTTTAAAAGGGCCAAGGCAGCAATAATAGTTCCTTTAAAAATTCTAAATGCTGTAATTGTTTTCTCTGAATTATGGTGCTAGGATTAATTAGGGATGAATGTTCGGTATGGGGTTTGGACATTTTGATGAATTCAGCCAAACAGAAAAGTAGTTCTTGTCCTCACAGCTCCCTCCCCGGCCCCCGCCCCTTTCCTTCCCTAGGACCCTGAAATGTGCCTGTGCCTGAGAACACGTCCACGTAGGAATTTTCTTTTCTGCAGTTTGGCCGTAGTTAAGAAGGAGATTGTTTTAAACCGCAGTTCAACGAGGAACATGAAACGTGGTCAGTGAGGTCATGCAATTCAGCACAAGTTTTGAGGTTTTCCAGTTATAAGGAGGAAAAATAATAAAATGCAAATGGTAGGAATTTCTTCTAGCTATGTTCTTATCACTAGAAAGAAGTTGCCCCGGTCTTGGCCCTCAGTCTTGGGCTTCAAGGGCTTATGGACAACAGGGCTGAAGGTGTGAGGGGGAGGAGGGAGGAAGAGGAAAGGAGCTTTCTTCATTCTTCAACGAATAACCATTAAGCAAAGCAGAGTCTGGGTGCAGACTCCTGAGCTGGCACTGTGCACATAGCCCTGGCAAGGGAACACTTGCCTGGGGATAAACACAATCTCTTTGGTTCTTCTCCAAACCACTTCTTTGTAAAAGCAGCTGGAGAGAAGCCCAGAGCAGCGGCCATCCACACAGGCCGAATCAACGTGGCCTACACAGCGGGGGGCCCTGGGGGCCATGCCCACGCCTCTCATCCACCTTCAGGACTTCTTTCATTTGAGACCTGGAGGCTGTTCCTGAGTTCCCAGTATCCTCTATTAACATGCAAATGCCCCTGGGAAAGGTCGCACCTTGAGACCCCACCAGCTAACCTCTTGCTCACCAGTTACTTCTTAGCAAGGATTAGCAGAAATAGAACACCCGAAAAGGCTGGGGGTGGGGGGTGGGGGGAAGGTTAAGGCTTGTGGGGAAGGGAGGTAAAAGACCTCTTCCTACTGCCAATGTTTTCCTAGACAGTCAATGTGCTTTAATTTAACACAACAAATCAATATTCTTATTTCAATAATGGTTGTTCTTTTAAAACTGTAAAACAAAACAAAATTTCACTTGCATACCCATCATCCCTGTCTCGGTTATGCCATTAGTATGGCCCACTTCAAAATTTTGCCCAAGTATTAAAAATGCTGCCTCCCAACATGGCAAGCCATGGTGGTCAACAGAGGGTTTTTCCCCCCAGTCTGTCTGGCACCCCATCTTGTTTCTCCCCATCATCCCCCCCTTCTCTCATTCTTTTCGATTATCTCCTCTTATCACAACACCCTTCCTCTTCCTCACCATCCATGCTGGGGGCATCTCTCCAGAGCCCTTGAGGCCCACGGATCCAGTGATGACAAGATTTTCAACATTCTCCTCAATAAAGCCTTTGAAATGCCACGCTGGGGAGAGTCATGGTTAAGAGCATAGGTTAAGAATCAAAATCAGCCAGAAAGATGTGGGTTCAAACCCTTGTTCTGCCACTCTAGATACTGGATGCAAGTGACTTATACTCTCTAATCATTAGTTTCTTCACTGTTTATCTTTTGAGATGAATGAATGAATGAATGAATGAATGAATAAATAAATAAATAGTGCCTAGCATAGTGCCAGGCCCACAGTTAAGTTACTCAATAAATATTTGCATTTGCTACTGGTATAATATATCTGATGTATTATATATTTTATCTCAGAGTCCCATTTCCCATGAGATGGGGTTCCAAAATAACATTCAGGTAGTTTTTAAGAAAATGGGGGCACCGTGGTGGCTTACTCAGTTAAGCAGCCAACTCTTGATATCGGCTCAGGTTGTGATCTCGCGGTGGTGAGATCCAGCCCCGCGTCAGGCTCTAGGACATGGAGCCTACGTGGGATTCTCTCTTTGTCTCTCTCTCTCTCTCTCCTTCTCTCCCCTGCTTACATGCATGCTCTTTCTCTCTAAATAAATAAAAAACATTTTAAAACATGAACCATAGTATATATACCATTGAGTGTAGCCCTCAAAAGTTGTTCTCTTAGGGAAATGTTTACTTATTTCAGCCTTGCTGTCATTGATCTTAGTTGTTATTCATTTACTCCTTTATCCATTCAACAAATATTTATGTGCCCCTAGATCCAGAGATGGGCCCATTTGATCTTTGGCTTCCAGGAGCTCACATCTAGTGGGTCAATGCAGAGTAAGCAATAGCAGGTGCCCACAAAGAGCTATGAAAAAATGGTGAGTAGAGAACCAGCTGCCTAAGGTAGTGAAGATATCCAGAGAGGCATTCGAGCTGAGTGTTAATTAAAGGAGAATAATAGTTGTTGCAATTTACTAACACTCTTCTAGGTACCAGTCACCGAGCTAGGGGCTTATGTATTTGCATGTATGGCATATAATATAATCATGCAAAGTAGATATTATTCTTATTTTGAAGATGAGAATCCTGAGTCTCAAGAAGGTTAAGAAGTGTGCCCATAATCTTACAACCAGTATAGGATAAGTGAAATTTCAAACCAAGTCACTGGGGTTCTCAAAGCCCATGCTTTTCCTTGCAACCTACTGGGCCAATTCAAAAGTCACTCAGGCCACAAAAAGGGAAGAAACAGTCTGTTACTTATAAGCACACCCTCAGTATTTGCTTTTATTATGCATATTTTATATATACAAAACAATTTGCTAATGTATGTAAGTTTATTACCTAGAAATGTATATTTTAGAAAATATTAGAAAACATAGATATTATATATATAATACACACATATATACATATATATACATGTATATATGTGGTGTATATATGTGTGTGTGTGTGTATACATATATATATAATTAGATAGTTTACTAGGGATTCTTAGAGGAAGAGGGTTATATCTATACACAAGTACAATATTTTGATACATACTTATAAGTTCCTTTTTCCACTTAACAGCAGATCAAAAACATGTTTCGATGCCAGTTAATATACATGTATACCATCTTCATTAAGCACTGTTAAATGCTCTTTGAATGGATAGACCCCCCTCATTTATTTAACCTATTCTCTCTTCAGACAGTTAGCTTAATTTCACCTTTTAAAATTATCGTGAATGACATTGTCATGACTATCTTTCACACAAATGTCTCTGTGTATATGTCAGTCATTCTCTTAAGATAAATTTCTGGGAGGAGAATTGCTGAGTCAAATGTTTAAGGTCTTTGATGTATGTTGCACGATTGTATTTCATCATGTGTGAGTTTATGCTTCCACTAATAATTTGTTAAAGCAACCTGACATTTCCTTAAAGTTAAATTTATTTTGAGAGGAGAGAGAGAAGTGAGAGAGAGAGAAAGAGAGAGAATGAGCTGGGGAGGGTCAGAGAGAGAGGGGGAGAGAGAGAGAATCCCAAGTAGGTTCTGCACTGTCAACGCAGAGCCCAATGCGGGGCTCAAACTCACAAACTGTGAGATCGTGACCTGAGCTGAGATCAAGAGTCAGATACTCAACCAGCCGATCCACCCAGGTGCCCCCGACCTGATTTTTTTTTTGACATTGTTATGTTTTCCATTTTATCTTGCTGATTTTATAAGAGTTCTTTGTATGTCAAGGCTAGGAACCTTTGTCTTTTGTATATTTTGTGGTATATTTGCTATACAGAAATATTTAATTTTTATACAGTTAATCTACAAATTTGTCATGGTTTTGGTTGTTGGTGCAATATTTAGGACAGCCTTTCCTAATCATGAACTTAAATTTTCTCTTAGATATTTTGTGGACTCACTTTTTACATCTTATTTTTTTAATCTAGCCAGAATTTAATGTGGTATAGGCTAGGAGGAAAGAATCCAATCAGTATGTTTCTGGGTGCCACATTCTGCCCAACCTCCACATAGGGGATACTACTTCTACTGTATACCAAATAATAGTGTGGAGGGGTTTTCTGTCCTTTCCCACTCATCTATTTGTCTATTTTCATCCGCAGGACCATATGCTGTTTTAATTAATACTGCCTTGTAGTATACTGCATGCCTGGCAGTGCTGGTCTGTTCTCATCATTTTTCTTTTTCAAAGCTATTTATATGAATCTTTTTTCTGGTTTTCTTTCTTTCAAAGTGAGAGTATGGGGTGAGGGATAACTTCTAAAGTGTGGCAGTCATATGCATGATAAAGTGTGTGTGTTTTTAAAATATCAGTCTCACAACTTTATAGCCACACTTGGTTCATTTCCACACCAAATGGGGTTATTCTGGTGCTTAGAGTCAAGCAATGCTCGATCTGTCACTAGACTTCTTCTATCCTGTTTGCCAAGAACCTTGGTGAGAGGTTTTCCTCATTCCGTCTGCATGAAAAGGCAATATAGGGTAGTGGTTGAGAGCACAGGATGTAGCTGTGTGACCTCAGGAAGAGATCTAACCTCTCTGAGCCTCCATGTCCACACTCACAACAGAGGGGTGACAATACACTAACTCATAACCTACAAACTGCATGTGGAAGGCTCTCAGAAGAGTGGCTGGCATGGAGTAAATACTCTGAACGCTAACTAGTACCATCACGTCCCCATGGTCTTGTCATTCCAGCAGTTTGCTGATATGTCTTAACTTGGAAGAGGGACACCGAAAGGAAGCCATTAAATTAGGAAACACAAGTTACATAAAATAAAATTTCACAAGCCTTTGCAAATGTTTATAGGGATGAGTAGTTATCATTAAGTCTTTATTCCTCATGGTGTCCAGGATGCTGGTATTAAAAGCAAGCTGTGGCCTGGCCAGAGAGGGGGCCATGTGCTGTCAGAGGGTGGCTTACCACACGAGGACCCTGAATCAGCCAGATCATCTGAACCCACTGCAGATTCTACTTCGGGCCTTTGTCTTGGCCTTTGTCAATGCTGTCAGCTCAGGACTCACTTCTGACTTCCCTTACTGCTCTCCCTCCCCACTCTGTTGAGAGCAGATCTCCTCGCCTGCCAGCAGAGAATCTGAGCCTGGGGATGAGCCTGAGCTCTGAAGTCAGGACGTTGGATCAAAATCCCAGCTCTACTACAAACCACTGCAGTATTAGAACTGGGGTTTTTCTTCAGCTGAAAAATAGGGATGTTATACCTTTCCTGCCAGGTTACCATGGGGATTAGGCGACAATAACACATGTAAGAGCATTTTATGGAGTGACAGGCATAGAATAGGTGCTCAATAAAGGTTACTGCATCAATAAAAAATGTTGGATTCTAAGTAGCAGAAAACCCAATTCAAACTGGCTTAAACAATAAAGGACAATTACTGGCTTATATAATTGGAGACTGAAGATCAAGTTGGGCTTCAGGAACAGTTTCAGTAGCGTATACCATCAAGGATTTTTTCATTGTTCGTTATTTCCTCTCCCTTCACCCTGCCCTTCCCAGAATCAGATTCATCTTAAGGTTGTCTCCCTCTTATGGTCCCCCAAATGGCTGCAAGTATCCAGAGAGAAAAAAACAGGGTTACCCCCAGAAATTTCCCCAGATGCCTGAGGAAGAGCTCTTCTGGGAACCCCCAGCAAACTTCTCTTCTTGTAGCTCTGTAGTCAGAATGGGGTCACAGTCCTGTCCCCAAAGAAATAACTATGGCCAGAAGACAAGACTGAGCACACCAGCTTCGGTCTGGGCCACAGGCCCTATGTATAGAGTCACCTCTTTGCTGTTGCTAGAACTGTGTAGAGGCAGGGTGCAAACTGGACCAAACACCAGAGTAATTACCAGGAGAAGGGGCAATGGATTTGGAGGAACTACTGCAGTGCCCACCCCTCATGTAGAGCACAGATGAGTAGGTAGGCAGGTTTCCACTGAAACTTGAGACAGTGAAAATAGCAATAATAATAATAACAATCACAATAATAATAATGTACATAGTTTCTCTTTACAGTTAGTAGTAAAAATGGCATTTTCAAAGTACAAAAGTATTCTCGTTCCACAGCACTGGAGTAGTAGGTATTTGGATGTGTGCCAAAAGCCAATGATCAAGTCATAGGCACAATTGGTATTTTCTTTTAGACTCACTCAATGCCTGGGACCTTTCTCTTTAGGCGGCTCCCTTTCTCTCTGCCTCTTTCTGCTTCCCCTTCCTCCTCTGTTTACACTTTATTACCCTCAAGTACCTGGGGAGAAACCTACAAGAGGAGGGACAGTGTGGGCTCAAGGCCCGAGTGAGCCCTGGTTCCTTCTCAGCCCATCCCTGCTGCTGAGTGAAGCCTGGTCTCCCAAAGGGTTCAATGGCAGAGCCCAAATGGCCCCTTCATGCCTCCAGGTTGCTAAGCAACAAACACTTCAACTTTGGAAATCTTTATCCACACCGGATATATTATCCTGGCAAATTGGACTTTCAGATCTGGCAGCAATGGAAAGAGTAACTTCTTTTTTTTTTTTTTTTTTTAAATAGAGACAATTTAGATGATTTCAAAGACATCTGGTCTCTTTTTCCAGCAATGTAGGACTCTTCTCTTTCACTAAGCACATTGGATCCAAACACTTCACGTGTACAAAAACACAAGGTCCCTGAAGAAACAAGTGTCTCAGTGGCAAAAGTGGACTCACAAAAAAGTACTGCCAGTTGGAAAGGCCTGGAACCCTCTAGGGCAACAGCACCAGGGCACATGTCCTTTTCTCTTCCCTCTAGTTGAAGCTTCTTTTAACTTGGTTCCCCCCAAGGACTCTTTCTTCTATCTCTTATTCTCTTGGTTGCTGACTCCCTTCCTGTCTTCTATCTTCTTGTCTTTATCTTTCTCCCCCTTTTCCTCATTCCCACCTTTGTCTCTGCAAACTTCTACCCAGCCTTCTGTCTTCCTCTCCATCCTTCCTTCTCCCAAGTCCAGATGACACAAGGACAAAAGGCACCTGAATGGCTTATGGCCAGGGGCTCTTCAACTTCCTGCCCCACCACCTTGCTGGGGTGTAGAGTTGATCATTCCCCTTTCCTTCCTAAATCATAGTTGGGGTAATCTCAGGGCAGAATCTCTTGGCCCTAAGTCCTTCAAAAATTTTTTTTCAAGACAAACCCAAACACCAAAATACCTTCTCCACCTGTTTGCTAATATCTAGAATTCTTCCAACAGAGAACATTACATTCCACAATTAAAGACCAAATTTCAGACATAAATAATAAACAACTCACATCTGGGCAGCTCTTAACAGTTTTCCAAACATGTCCAGCTGTTTTCAACCAATTCCCTCATTTGACCCCCACAATAATCTGGAAATTGAAGCATTATTTTACTCTTACCTCCATTTAAAAATGAGGAAACTGAGGCTCGAAGATGTGAAGTAACTTTCCAAAAGTTGCTCTAGCCCAGTTCTGTCTGCTGCTAACATCCATATTCCACCTCACTTCTCTGAGAGGGAACCATCATAAGCTGACATGAGGAGGAATCTTCCTCTAATTTCTTCAGACCCAAGATGTACTCCCCCTTCCCCAATTCCTAGCTCCCTGAGATCTTTCATTTGTGATATTGCTGTGGAACCTGCCGGTGGGGTATGCTGCCACCAGATGGCAGATGATACTCTGGTTTAACGTAAGCTCCAGAGTTTTACCATAACTATGAGACTCAAGTGTTTCTCTATGTTTTACCATTTTATAATCAAAATTATGGTTCACTAAAGAATAGGTTAAGCATAGCAGTATCCACATGTATGTAGAGGATACACAAATGACATATACTTAGAGGAATAAGTATGCAGGCTGATGATATGCCTATTAAAATGCTCATTGGGGCGCCTGGGTGGCGCAGTCGGTTAAGCGTCCGACTTCAGCCAGGTCACGATCTCGCGTTCCGTGAGTTCGAGCCCCGCGTCAGGCTCTGGGCTGATGGCTCAGAGCCTGGAGCCTGTTTCCGATTCTGTGTCTCCCTCTCTCTCTGCCCCTCGCCCGTTCATGCTCTGTCTCTCTCTCTGTCCCAAAAATAAATAAACGTTGAAAAAAAAAAAATTAAAAAAAAAAATGCTCATTGGTTGTTAACAAGCACAACTCAGTCTAATTCTGCCCACAAAGTCACAGCCTACTTCAAGTTTCCAAGATGTTGGCCATGGCACTCTAGGGTCACTGCCTTCCCATCCTGGCCATTCATTCTCCAAACACTAGCACAATAGTAGAAGTCAGAATGGTTCTCAAACCTAAGAGTACCTCTGAATCACTGGGAGGACTAGTTCAAGCACAAATGTCCAGGTCTCCATTCCGGAGTTTCTGATGCACTAGGTGTGGAGCCAGAGCTGTGAATTTACATTTATTTTTTTAATGTTTTATTTATTTTTGAGACAGAGCATGAGTGGGGGAGGGGCAGAGAGAGAGAGGGAGACATAGAATCCGAAGCAGGCTCCAGGCTCTGAGCTGTCAGCACACAGCCTGACATGGAGCTCGAACTTATCAACTGTGAGATCATGACCTGAGCTGAAGTCAGATGCCCAACTGACTGAGCCACCCAGGTGCCCCAACTTCTTTTTTTTTTTTAATGTTTATTTTATTTCTGAGACAGGGAGAGACAGAGCATGAGTGGGGGAGGGGCAGAGAGAGAGGGAGACACAGAATCCGAAGCAGGCTCCAGGCTCTGAGCTGTCAGCACACAGCCTGACATGGAGCTCGAACTTATCAACTGTGAGATCACGATCTGAGCCAAAGTCGGACGTTCAACCGACTGAGCCACCCAGGTGCCCCTGTGAATTCACATTTCTAACAAATTCCCAGGTGATGCTGATGCCACTAGTCTGGGGACCACATTTTGGGAGTCACTGGACTGTGGCAAGCCACCCTGTCTGGCTCTCATGCTTCCCTCCTTTCCCCTCACCTCTTGCCAGCATCCTGGAGGAAGGAGTGTGAGCCCCAAGGCCTCCCAGCCACAGCCTGGGGTCTCATTGTGAGCGATTAATCACAGGCCTTACGTGCTGTTCCTGACACCAAACGTTGTGCCACTTTCGATCATATTTTCGCTGCTAAGTGCTGCCTTCTGATCAGATATTCTGTGGTATCAATGCCTGTCAGAAGTCTGTGTCCTTTGTGTCTCACTATTATAATGATAGAAAATGCTAGCATTTATGAAAGCTGCCCACACTGAGGGAAGTGTTGATTCATTGCCTCATCTAATCCTCACAACAATTCTATGAGAAAGATACCATCATTACCACCCTTGTGCAGATGGGAAGGCAGAGGAGCCAGATTATAAAACCACCAAGCTACAGAGCCTGGACTAAATGCCAGCTTCCCTTCAGAACATAAGCTCTCTCAGCCACTGTAGACACTGATTCCAAGTTTTCAATTTGGATACTAAAAGTTGGATTCTGGCTCCCTCAAGTCAGTTTCTTCTGGTTCCTACAGCTTCGAGTCGTAGCATTAGCCTCACTGGTCCATGTCCCAGCCCACCAGCCAGTCAGGATGCCCCTCAGAGTCTCCTGTCTAAATTCGCGGCCTCAGTCTACCATACCGCCATACTGGATGCAGGGGAAACAGTCAGAAGTGCAGGCCCTAAGTGTCTTCCAGAAAGTCTTAGGCAACAAACATAGATTCAAATGTATTCCCCAGGCGGTACTTTCTAAGGCAGGGATGTGGAATCAGACACTTTATAATGAGCTTCTACAAATGTTATGTTGGTGAGTTGAAACAGCATCATAGGAACTTCTCACTTATTTATGAAAGAGCTATGCAAACATTGTGAAAGAAGAAAGTGAGGTGGAGGAGGGTGGGAGGGAGAAAGGAGGGAGGGAGAAAGGGGAGGAGCAAGGGACGGAGGGAGGAAACAAGGGAAGAAGGGGGCTAGGAGGAAGGGAGGGAGAGAAGGAGGGGAAGGAGGGAAGGAGGAAAGAAAGGAAGGAGAAAGGGAAGGAGAGAAGGAGGTAGAAAGGGAGAGAGGAAGGAAGGGAGGAAAGAGGAGGGGAGAATGATAAAGAAGCAACCTAGGAGAAAACATAACAAAAGAACAAAAGGAAATCTTCATAGCCTTTCAGGTTATGGAACATCTTAGTAAGAGTATAAATTCAGGAACAGAAGCTCTGAGAGACAAGATAATGAGGTTGAAGACAAATTAGGAGATGAAGGATCTAGAGAAACAAACTGAGGACACAAACCACATCACTACAGAACTAATATAAAAATTAGACCAAGTGGGGTATCAGGGAGGCTCAGTCGGTTGGATGTCTGACTTTGGCTCAGGTCATGATCTCACCATTTGTGAGTTCGAGCCCCGCGTCAGGCTCTGTGCTGACAGCTCGGAGCCTGGAGCCTGCTTCGGATTCTGTGTCTCCCTCTCTCTACCCCTACCCTGCTTGTGCTTTGTCTCTGTCTCTGTCTCTGTCTCTGTCTCTCTCTCTCAAAAATAAATAAATGTAAAAAAAAATTAGAGCAAGTAACAGGTATATTTCACCAAAAATGAATTAGATGGATAGGAGCTTGAGATAATCACAGTAAATGTAGATTAAAACAGCGGTATTAAAAACAAGTACAGGGAAACTAATAGACTTTTTAAAGCTTAGTAAATAAAAAAAAATAAGTTTCCAAACCCAAAGGTAAAATTTTTTAAATTATCTAAATAAATTAAAAACTTGCAAAAGCAAATTGAAAGATACACCATGTTCCAGGAAAATTTAATACAGACAACTCAAAATAGAGGTATGTAAGTTTAAAAAAAATGACATTTCAAACATTTAATCAGCAAAA
Source organism: Lynx canadensis (assembly GCF_007474595.2). Taxonomy (NCBI): domain Eukaryota; kingdom Metazoa; phylum Chordata; class Mammalia; order Carnivora; family Felidae; genus Lynx; species Lynx canadensis. The sequence goes on from NC_044312.2 coordinate 72,287,121, forward strand.
GCAAATCATTTCAAGGGGTTAAAATCAAGCTGGCCTCAGCTTTCTCCACAGCAACATTTAAAGCCAAAAGACAGTGTTCACAATAAGAGAGAGAAAATGTACCCCAGGTGTTACAACCGCACAAGAGTGTTGTTAAATATAAAAAGCAACAGACTTTCTCGAAGCTGAGAAATCAGTAATACGGCCCCCTTCTTGAACAAAACTATGTGACAGTGACATTCAGGCAATTAAGAAATAAAGAAAAAAATAACTTAGGAACAGAAACACCATGAAGGTGCACTAGTGGCAAGCAGTAGGTCTAGTTAATATTTATAGTGGTAATAAACACTATCTTCAATGAAGCTCACCCTAACTGCCTTATTTACTATGGCAATATGTGCCCACTCCACTCTACTCCAGTATTCTGGACCTCCCTTTGTCTGCTTTACTTTTTGCTTTTGTTCTATAGCATGTATGATTTCCTAATACACCGTATGTTTTACTCTTTTGCGGTTTAACTGCCCCTACCCCACTTACCCTACCTACAAGGTAAGTCATGGGAGCTGGAATTGAACGGTTGCATGAAATATGGGAACTATTCTAGTTAGAGAGCAGACAGAGCTGTAAGTCTGAACAATGTACAAATAATCATATAACTAACAAAATCCAAATTGTGTGGAGAGGGGAGCTGAGAACGTGTGAGGGTGTTAATGTCTTTATCTTCCACAGCCCAAACGTTATTGCTATTAACATTGAAACATGGTTTCAGAAGACATGATGACTGCCATCTCTTGATGCTTTCTATAATCACTTCCATCGACCTTGAAAGGAGTTTTCATGAAATACTACCCTATGGTAAAGAAGCATGTATTCAATAATCTACAGTTTTCTTTGGTATATTTTCTTCGGTATATTTTCTTCTATTAAATTCCAGGAAAGTTAAAGGTAATACTTCGTATTTTACAATAGTATTTAGAGTTATGATTTCATTTTTATTAAAGTTTTTTTAGATATTTATTTTTCTATCTATGTATACAAATACAAAGACAACAGTGATGATGTTTGCTTATTCTCAATATATGTTATGAGTATTATTATTTGGGTTATTTTACTATTTTCATTTCTCAACTTTTCTCTATTTAAATTTTTTTTAAGTTTATTAATTTATTTTGAGAGAGAGAGAAAGACAGCAGGGGAGGAGCAGAAAGAGAGAGGGAGAGAAAGAATCCCAAACAGGTGCTGCACTGTCAGCACAAAGCTCAATGCGGGGCTCAATCTCACGAACTGTGAGATCATGACCTCGTTGGAAACCAAGAGTCAGATCCTTGACCAACTGAGGCACCCAGGCACCCCTAAACTTTTCTCTATTATATTAATTGTTTATAAGGAGCATGAACATATCTTTCTTTTTTCTTTTTTCAAATACAATTGAATGACTTCCCTTTGTTTTAAAAAAGTAAGAGAAAAACTAGAAGCATATATGTCATGGAGAAAGACACAGAAATATAGAGACAGACAGAGACACATCAGATAGAGATACAGGTATAGATGTTTAGCACCCATGGTGGAAATAACAGAACTCAAGCCTTAACTTTGAGTTAACATCCCTTTCTTTCTGTCTACCAGAACTCCCCTGTGGACTTGCCAGATGGAAGGAAGGAAATTAAAGCTGACTGGAAAACCCACTGGGTGTTTTGCCATAAACTTTTGGTTAAGTCTGTAGGGTAGGAATAGTCTCATTATTTTAGAGAAAATGAAAAACTTGAAGTTCACATAGGTTGTGACTTGCCTGATGTTGTCTAGTAGGAGGGATGGCAATAATAATGGCAAGAACCGCACACTGAGTACATATAGTCAGGCTCCATACTCAGCGTATCTGCGAAGAATCCCTTTTAACGCTCACAACAGCCTGTGGCGCTACCAATTTTTACTCTTATTTTTGAAACGTAATTCAGAGCAAATTGTATGGCCAAACGTCACACAGCTAGAAGGCAGCAGTGTCAGGAATGGAGCTCAGGTCTGTTCCACACCCACACCCATGCTATTTCCTCTGCACCGTGGTCCTTGTAGGCTGAAAGAGGAGTGGCCTGTGCTGGTCACTGGGATCTAATACAGAGTCAGGCTCCCGCTGGGGGGCTCTGCCACCAGCCAGTCATGAATCCCCTTGTCCCCTCCTGGGTGTCCTTGCTGAGCTGAACAGGCAAAAAGGAGCACCGGTGATTTCCTGAGATGGCTCCAAGTCCAGTCTGGGAGCTCAGGCCCCATCTCAGCAGGCCATTCTTGGATGGCTCAGACACAATAAACACTCAGTCAGGACACAGTACTGGGTTATGGTCCGTGGGAATGCAGACAATGGCTACTTCAAATGAGTGTCAGGAGATCTGGATTCCAAGTCCACTTCTACCATTCCTTTGTGGTTTGACCCTGGGGTAATCGCTTGATGTCTCCGAACCTCATTTGTCCCATCACTACAATGAAAGGGTTTTGCTACTGGACAATTCCCAAAGTCTCCAGCTCAATACTTCTCTAATTTAGTCAGAGAATAACGTCCTCTCTTTGGAAGGGTCTGGGTGTTTGGCAGCAAGCTTCCCTTTGAAAGAGCAAAATGGCAGCCAGGGAGCCAAGCCAGCGAGGGGCAGGAGAGCCTAGATTATCCCCAGATGGGAAAAGAGTGACTTTAAGGAAACAAGTCTTTGAGGCTATAGGAAGGGTCTCTGTTGTAGGCCTTTGCGTTCTCCCCAGGTGGGTCTTGGCAGCTGGACCACAGGCCTTTATGAGATTATCTGTTAATCATGGCCTGGGCATGAGCACTCGAGAGGTGTCACATGCAGAATGAGATGCTTTTTTATGATGCAGTAAAAGAGAGGAAATCGCCTTGGCCTCTTGCCTCGTCTTGCATTCAGTAAAGAAGCAGGCAGGCTGAGCCAGCCTCCCATGGGTGAGGGCCCTGAGAGCTCAGAATTTCCACCCAAGGGCTGCCATTTCATTAGAGTGCTACAGGGAGGGGCTGCGGCAGGGGGGAAAGAGAGATAGCCCCCACCCCCCGACTCTCACCCCACTCCAGACGTTTAGGAGAGGCTGGGGATTGCTGAAATCCACCGACAATGAAAGTTTAGAAGAGCTAGGGTCACACACACTACATTAGTAACATTATATACTCATAACCACAGAGTAAATCACTGGCCCCACTTGGGACAGGAATTTCTCTCCAAATGCTATTATGGCAACAATCTATTATATTTTCTCTGAAAAGTAGATTGTGCCCAGAACTACTGTTCCTCCCAATGACCACTCCCACTCACTGTCAGGGTAACTAGTGATGATTGTTACCCCAAAGATAAAACAGAGGATTCAACCACCAGGGCCATGGAAGCATCATAAGAATTACAGCAATCGAGTTAACAGTGATCTGGTAACTTTACCTGTATTAACTTATTTAATCCTTATAATAATGCAGATTCAACCCAACAAAAATTAAGTTGATAATATCATCCCCCCTCATTTTATAGATGAGAACACCGAGTCCCAGAGATGCTAAGCAACATGTCCAAGGTCACACAGCTAGTTGGTGACAGCGCCAGGATGATCTCTCTGTGTGCACCTTTACTGCTCCCATATCTGCTTGTCATAATTTACTGTTCATTCTAAGTATAGGTCTCTGGGTCCTCCCTCCTTCAAGAATGGTCTTTAATCTTAACACCTGTAGTGGAAGCCATTCTCTCTCTCCCTCAAGATGTTAGGAAGAAACCTTCTGCTCTTTGCTTCACCCTCTCCTAAGCTCCCTGCCAGGGGACTGGCGGTTTGGGTGAGAATGCTGACTTCCACTGGTCCATCACTTTGTAACAGGAAGTGATGGGGGCTTCACTGGTTAAGACTCTGTATGGTTATTGTTTTCCTCATACTGCAGATGAGGAATCTGAGGCTCAGAGGATGCAGACATCGTGTCCATGGTACCCATGTCAGAAACCGTTAAAGTAGCCAGCAGACACGAAATCAGACTTCTCGCCACCAAACTCTGCTTAGAAGACATGAACCACAACCCGCAGGCCTCCTGAGAACCTGGTGAGTCCCGCCCATCCCAGTACCTTCACTGGGAGGAGAGAGCGGAGGAGGTGAAGGTGACAGGGTGGCCTTCAGGACTCTAACCCTGAGGTGGGGGCAGGGGCTCTCTCTTCCCTGAGACCAGCACTTCCAGACCTAGAGTTCCACAGTCCACAGGTTATTCACCTGTGGTGACTAACTCAGGTGACTCCTGTCTATCCATTGGTGTCAAGGACCAAGAGCCTGTGATCCCAAGTGGGTCATCTTGAAGCCATGGTTTATATCTTTGCCAGAGAAGCTCAAATACAGCTGCTGCAGATTCCCATTCTGCTGGGGCACCTGGGTGGCTCAGTCGGTTAAGCATCCAACTCTTGGTTTTGACTCGTCTCATGGTTCCTGGGTTCGAGTTCTGTGCCATCAGCAGGGCTGACAGAATCCTGCTTGGGATTCTCTCTCCCTCTCTCTCTGCCCTTCCCCCATTCCCTCTCTCTGTCTCTCTCAAAAATAAATAAACTTAAAAAAATTCCCATTCTGCTAGTGCTTTTGTGCAAAAGTCAATCTGTTTCCCGGGGCTAGAGGTGGCAAGGCACAGAGTTTGATTTTGGAGAAGGAGAATCAAGAATTAAGACTAAAGAAAGATACTTTCAGGCAGTATAGACAAGGTGGGAAGTGTGGCACTTTTGCTTAGACCCTGCAAGGCACATTTCTCCCTGAATTAGTTATGTCACCACGGTCTCCTCCTACATCTGTCCTGGCCTCTGTGCCAGCTTCCTCCTAGCCCATTGTCCACACTCTTTTCTCCAGCCCTGTTAAACTTCGCTTTCAAGGCTGCTGCTTCTTCTCCTTCTCCCCCTCCTCCCCCTCCTCCACCTATCCCTCCTCCCCCTCCCACTCCTCTTCCTCCTTTCCTTCTCCTCCTTCTTTTTTTCTCCTCCTCCTCCTCTTCCTCCCTCTTTTCTGGTCACCTTTCTCATTGCCTGAAATACCTACCCTTCCTTCTCTTCAGCTGGTTATTTCTTATTTGTCTTCCAAAGGCCAGGTAGGCACAGGCATCACCTCCTCCAGGAAGCCTTCCCTGATCCATACTGTTGTCTTGGTTCCCAAGGCACTCAATGCCCATTCAGACAGCACTCCTATGCTGTACTGCCATTCTATCTATACTGATTCACAAAAAGAAATCTTTAAAAAAAATTTTTAACGTTTTCATTTATTTTTGAGACAGAGAGAGACAGAGCATGAGCAGGGGAGGGTCAGAGAGAGAGGGAGACACAGAATCTGAAACAGGCTCCAGGCTCTGAGCTGTCAGCCCAGAGCCCGATGCGGGGCTCAAACTCATGGACCGCGAGATCATGACCTGAGCTGAAGTCGGATGCCCAACCGACTGAGCCACCCAGGCGCCCCTGATTCACAAAAAGAAATCTTAAGATGGGTTGTTAAGAGCATGGAATCTACAACTTGACGTGTGTAAGCCAAGTCAACCAGAGGGGACACTTTTTCAAAATTTCATAGGCCCCAATATTTCAAGAACTCCTCTAATCTCCATCCAATTCTATTCCTACCATTACCATCGTGACCTAAGGGAGAGGGAAAGAGGTGTTATCATTAACACTAACGCTGTACCTGCTTTTAATGTTCTACATAGGTTGGCTTCCTTATCACCTCATGTCGTGCATCAAACATCCTGAATTACCTAAAACTTTATATCTATAAGCATATACATATACCACTACAACAGCCTGGCACTGGCCAATCAGAACTGATGCTGGCCTGTCAAGCAAGGTCCTGGGCTCCTGGTATGACAGACATTTCCTCTTTTCTTGCTGATTCGTGGGAGGTGCAGGTCCAGGGGGAGGTCACAGTGTCAGGTGCAGGGGGTGGTTGGGGAGGAGTCTGGTCCATGTGACAGTGGCTATTTACTAACCAGCACAGAAATATTCTAATATTTTAACCACAGTTAATCAGAAATGACAGCCTTGCAGATATTATAGATCAGAAAGGGATTTAAACACTCATCTGATCTCACCATTATTTACTGAGGCTCTAACTGATCCCAAGCTATGGTGCCCACAGACTATTAGGATCTATGACATTTCCAAACTGTTTCAGATTTTTCTTTAAGGAAACAATGTCAGATAAATGGGGGAGTAGATTTTCCTCTATTTTTGTTTGTCTATTGGACTTTCTTCTTTCTTTATTTTGAGAGAGAGAGAGAGAGAGTGCGCGCACAAGTGGGGGAGGATAGAGAGAGGAAAGACAGAGAATCCCAAGCAGGCTCCGTGCTGTCTGCACAGAGCCAACAACAATGCAGAGCTCGATCCCATGATTGTGAGATCATGACCTGAGCTAAAACCAAGAGTTGGAAGCTTAACCGACTGAGCCACCCAGGAGCCCCTGGACTTTCTTCTTACCTCGTATGTTCTCTTTTTCTTGGAGGATGGACTTTGGATTCCCAAGATTACTTTGATTATGTTATTTCCACTCATGATAATTCTGTGTTCCAAAAATACCCATGCTTTTCAGTTACTTTTAAATTAAAGAATACATGTACACATTCTTATTGTAAAAGCTAAGACTACACAGATAAAAAGAAGCCCCCTTTAGCCATCCTTCCTCCTGCCCAACTCTTCTCCCACCCCCAAGGTAACCACTTTGATCTGTGTCCTTCCATAGTCTCAATAGGGATCTAGACACACACGTGTGCATATAGAAAAATAATGGTTTTGCTGTATTGTGTGTTTTGTTTTGTTTTTACCTGGCATTACACTAACTATTCTGCAATTTGTTTTGTTTACTTAAAAATATGTTTTGAAGATCTTTCATCTACCTCATTCTTGTCATCTCTGGCTTGAATCCCATGGATTAGATGTCTCATAATTTTATTAACCATCCTTACAGATGGGCATGCCTGTGGGTTCATTTTTCACTATCACAGACACCATTTCCACAAGCATTCTTGAACACAGGGCTTTGTACACTTGTATTTTTGTTTTGTTTTGTTTTGTTTTGTTTGCAGTAGTCTTAGAAGTTCCCTTTTTGGGTAAAGAGCTATGCACATCTTCACATTTTATATCGATGTTCTCTTCTACCAGGACTGCATAATAGTACCTGTTTCCCCAAACCCTTACCAAAACTAGATGTCATCATTATTTAATTTTCCTTAATGTGATGGATAAAGCATGATTCCTCTTTATTATTTTAATTTGCATTTCCTCATGATTAGTGAAGCTGAGCATCTTTTCATGAGTTTATAGGTCATTTCTCTGTCTATGGACTACCCACTTGTATCCTGTGGTAGGCAGACTTCTAAGTGGCCCCCAATGGTCCTCATCCCTTGGTATTCATGCCTTTATATAATCTCCTTCCCTTAATGTCCCAGTGACTTGTTTCTAATGAATAGAAATGACCAAGATGATAGTCTGTCATTTCCAATGTTAGGTTACAGAAGACAGTGAATAACATCTTGTTAGCACTCTCTCTCTCTTTTCCTGGCTCTTCCTCAGTCTGACGAAATAAGATGTCACGTATTTGGCTGTCTTGTGGAGAAGCCCACATGGCTTCCAGCCAACAGCCAATGAGGAACAGAATCTCCTCAACGATCATGTGAATGAGCTTGGAAACGGTTCCTTCCCCAGTCGAGCTTAAGATGACTACAGCCCCAGCCAGCACCTTCACTGCAGCCTGGGAGAGATCTTGAGCAAAGAGCCCCAGCGAAGCCATGCCTGCATGCCTGACCTACCCAAGCAGTGAGATAATAAATGTTTTAAGCCACTAAATTGGGGGGATAATTCGTTATGTGGCAACAGATCACTAATGTATATCCTTTGCCCATGTTTTTTTAAATTTTTTGATTTGTAGACATTCTATACAATACAGTTGAAAAGTCCTTTGTGTGTGATACATGTCACAACTATTTTCTAGTAATTTTTTGCTTACTATTAATTTTGTTTACTTGTGTATTTTATTATACAGACTTCAAAGTTTTGATGTCTTCAAATCATTTATTTGAATTTCATTTGAAAGATTTCACGCACATCTTTTCTTCTACAGCTTTTAAATTTCAAGTCTTGTTTAAAAAGGTCTTCTCTCCCTCAGAGTCGTAAACATGTATTTGTTTATTTCTTTCTCCTAACCTCCAATGTAAGTTCCATGAGGGCAGGGGCTCTGAGCCTTGCTCCTCTCCGGATCCACAGTCCCTCAATATCGTGCCTGGCAAGGAGCTGGCATTCAGGAAGGCTTGAAGGCCTTCCATGCAGACACACTGTGCAAGTCTGTATTCCCTTCTCTTAGTAAATTCTCCCTGGTGTCTTATATCCATTCCTGGGTTGAAGTGTGTGCCTATCTCTGCTTGCTCTTTGCTAAGACAGAGAACAGATACCCTTCCGGCCCCTTCTGCGTCTTTCTTCCCGTCACCCCCAACAAGCACATGAGCGCACACACTCCTCTAAAACTACACAGTCTTGACACTAAATATTGCCGGTAGGGTGTTGAAGATCTCACACTTTCTAAAAGGAAAAAAAAGGAATAAAATAATCAAAAGATTTCACTTAAAGTGCTGGTAAGGATTTGGTGCCAAGAAATGTAAAAATGACAGCATCAATTACCGTGCAGAAGATGCAATGTAAGGAGAGGCTGTCTGTGCTGCAAACACAACCTAGCTACTCACTGCTACCCCACTGCTACCCCAGACACTGACATGAAGTCAGAGGCTGAGAGGAGTAATGCCAGGCAAAAAGAGAATTCAAAGGAGGAGGAGGCAGGCCAGTATGGACTTCCAACACATAGCCCAAGAAAAGTGAAGAAATGCGCCAGGCTCCTGGGATATAATTTAACAGAGAAGGGATGGTTTGAGACCATACACTTTAGTCTGCCATCAGTGTCTGTATATAAAACCATAAGACACTCTTAATTATGGAGAAGAAACTGAGGTTGCTGGAATGGGGGGCGGTGGGGGATAAATTGGTGATGGGCATTAAGGAAGACACTTTTCAGGATGAGCACTGGATGTCATATGTAAGAGATGAATCACTAGGTTCCACCCTTGAAGCCAAGACTACACAGTATGTTAACTAACTTGAATGTAAATTAAAAAAAATAAAAGCTGAGTCTCAGAGAGGTGAGGTGGACTGAACATGATTGGAAGCAGTGGTGGGACGAGAACCCAGGTTCCAGCTTCCCTGGTCAGGGCTCTTTCCACATCGCTGGAGGATGGCACTTCAAGAGGAGTCCTGGCTCCAAGAAGAGGGATGAATATCTCACCCCACATTCTACAAGGTACAGTGAGATAGGTCCTACTCTTGGAGAAGCTGGGGGGTGAACTGGCGCTGACAACTAGCATTTACTCCCCAGACTGTCCTGAGGGAAAGGAGTTTTTTGAAACCCTGAAGTTGGGAACTTCACTCAGGCTGTTTGGACCCTGAGTCCACTCTCCCCTCAGGCAGAGCTTGGCTCTCCCTAAGCAGGTCTGAGCCCAGCCCACTAGGTCTGCCACAGTAGGGTCAGGAATTGCTTTAAGGGGAAGAACAACCACATATCAGGCTAGGAGGAGAGGTGGGGAGTGTGTTCTATAGTTAGGAGATGGGTGCAGGGATCAATATCTGATCGGCACCATCACCAGCCTATGGAATACTTTGTACCAGTTCAAAAAAGGCACTCCTTTATTGAGATATTTTACTACCTGCCATCTGCCAGAAAAGTAAATAAATATAAAAGTCTACAATGAATAGTGTATGAATGGCACATCCTAGAGTTGTATAATGCACATCCAGAACAACTGTGCAAGTCAGCCTGTGAGCTACCTTATTCCCCTCAATCTAGCTGTGCAGGTGTTGTTCCTAGAACCAATGGAGCCCAAGATATTCTAACTCCCAGGCATTCTTCATGGTGCTTCTTGCCTTCAAGTTCTCTGCCTACATGGGTACTACCTCTTATGGGCCAGACAGATTTCCTTGCTACATTCTGTGAGATTCAGAGATCACTAATCAGAAAACACTGCAAAAAACCAAAGCCTTGCCTTTGCGAGAGCCCAGCCCCTTGCCAAACAGTTGAGTGAAAAATTGAATTCCCCCTGAGCCTGGAGTTGACCATATCAGACAAGACCACACTCCCACTGACCTCTGCAGAAATGGAAGTGACTGCATGCGAGCCAGTTTCTGTACCTCTTCAGGTGTACATGCTGAAGGTCAAGAGGGGAAAATCATGAAAAGGGATGTCCTGATTTCAAACTATGTTACAAAGCTATAGTAATCAAAGAGGTATGGTATTGGCATAAAAACAGACATATATAGACAAATGGAACAAAATAGAGAGCCCAGAAATAAACCCATGCATATATAGCCATTAATATATGATAAAGGAGGCAAGAATATACAATGGGGGAAAGGACAGTCTCTTCAATAAAGGTGCGGGGAAAAATGAACAGCCACATGCAGAAGAATGAAACTAGACCCACTTTCTCACACCATCCATAAAAAATAACTCAAAGTGGATTGCACACTTGCATGTAAGACCTGAAACCGTAAAATTCTTAGAAGAAAACATAAGCAGAAAGTTTTCTGACATAGATCTTGGGGATGACTTGTTTAATCTGACACCAGAAACAAAAGCAACAAAAGCAAAAACAAACAAGTGGGACTACATCAAACCAAAAGACGCTCTTTTTCACATGAAAAAACTAAGGCTCATAGAAAGTTAACATGTCCAAGTTCAGCCAGCTGCTAAGAGGCTGAGCTAGAATTTGGACCCATGCCTGGCTCAGTCCTAGGCTTATTTCGCCCAGTCACACCATCCCCAGCTGGGAGGGCTGTGATAGGTTGTGCGATAGTACTTCCATTAATGAAAAGAGAACTCTAGCTATGGGTTCTTGTGGGTCAGACTGGACTGACAAAAGTTCACCTCACAGGTTTGTGCAGTAAAGAAAGCCAGCTGAGACCCAATTCTTTGTTTTTCTAAACTCATCTAAGGCAGGAAGGACTATTGAAGGTAAAGCTGGAGAAAGAGGCAGGGTCCAGGGTTTGGCGAGCCTTTTCAAGTGTGTTTAAGAATCTGGACCTTGATTCAAGAGTAGTGGGAGGCTGCCATCTGTCCCCCCACCGAACAGCAAGCTCCACAGGAGTGAGCACCATGTCTGTTTTAGTCACTGACACACCACCTCTAGCCCTGTGCCTGGAGAACTGTAGGAGCTTAATAGAGATTTGCTGAACTGATTATTTCATGCTAGAGGCAAAATGATCTATTTCCTGTTTCTGAAAGCCAGCTCTGGCTGAGATGTGGAGAATCGATGAGAAGAGATGAAAGTCAGAGTCTGTGAGACAGACCGCTTAGAAAGCCAGGGCCACAGTTCAGGCAAAAGTGGAGGGGGCCTGGGTGAGGTTGGCATCTGTGATGATGGGGGGAGAGTTAAAACAATCCAGGCATCGGCCCTTCATTCAACCAACTGAGGCACCTTGGCAAACACCTAAATCGACCCGCGGGTTCTTTTCTTTTTTTTTTTTTAATTTTTTAAAAATGTTTATTTTTGAGCCCGAGCAGAGGAGGGGCAGAGGAAGAGAGGGAGACACAGAATCCAAAGCAGGCTCCAGGCTCCGAGCTGTCAGCACAGAGCCCAATGCAGGGCTGGAACCTGCAAACTGCGAGATCATGACGTGGGCCAAAGTTGGACGCTTAACTGACTAAGCCACCCAGGTGCCCCAAGCCTTGGTTTCTCACGCATAAAATGGGGATGATAATGAAATGTACCGCACAGGGATGTGAGAATTCAATGAGATTTGCCTGCCTAGTGCCTGGTGTTTGATCAGTGCTCAAAAATGTTAGTTTAATGTTGCAGCTGCTGTTGCTCCAAATGCAGGGTTCTGGAAGGAGCTTCTGGATTGGCCATCTTGACCTTGGGATCTCAGCATAGCTCTGTCTGCCTGACCGTGGGCCAGTCTCCCTCCTCCGGCGGTCTCAGTTCCCCTGTCTCTAAAACAAGGGGTGGGTCTCACTGACCTGGTAGGGCCCTTACGGTGCTCACATTCTGTGAATGCTAGAGCTTTTGTCAGCCCAGGCCGACAGACAAACACGCATTTACACAAGAGGGGCAGAGACACCGTCAGCATGGAAATGTAGCACCTGCCAAATTTTTTGGTTTGGTGCCTCTGACTTAGTGCAGTTGTGTTTCATGCGAGCAAATTGGACAACAAAGAATGTTAACTGTACTATCTATTCAAGGTCCTTTATTAGCAGAACTATGAGTGAGGTGGGGGGGGGGCAGATCTACACATTTCTGAAATATCTGTTTTCTTTTTGCAAGACAGGGAACAGAATTCAAGCTTTCAAAGTGTTTATAAAGTAATCAGCATTAATTTGTTCTGTTCAGGTTTTAATTATACACTGTAGGCCATTCTGACAGGACACCACCACCGCAGAGTCTGTCAGGAGATAATTTCCCACCAGGATGACCATGCACCTCATGAATTATACATGAAACTTTGTTTCCCCGAGACTGTTTGCTAAAAGATGCTGTCAGCCTCCTGCAATCTCAAAAGATCTGCAATTGTTTCTCGATAAGTCTAATTAGCAGGAAGTAGGTGGGGAGGTGTTAAGAATGACTTCCCAGGGATGTAAGATGCTGGGGGATACTGAAAGGGTCCTTCCTCAGCCCATGACCCCAGCAGACGTGGCGCGGAGTTGGCCTCGGTGGGTGGAAGTCAGGTCGAAATATTTGCTCCCACATACCCGACAGGCAGCAAGATTTACACTGGTTCTCCCTGAGACTGAACCCCAGCAAGCCAGCCAGAGACTCCAGACATAATTCTGTTATTCAAATGGGAGAAGAGTTTGATAGCTATGCTAATGACTTTTATCTGTGAAAACATAACTAATAGCTTGGTTTACATTTGCGTACATTTATGAGCATAATTTTAGCACATAATTTTATTGCACAATAAAACATAATGCAGCATTAGTCGGCTTCACCAAAAAAAAAAAGGGGGGATACCTTAGAGTGATCTGCACGTAAACCTTCACACCGCATTTATATGACAGTATCATTTAAAATGTTGACCCATTTGAATTAATGAAAGAGTTTCCCAGTTAACAATTAGCTGCATAAGGCCATTTCCTGTAGACATAATATTTGGGGGTGATGCTTATGATTTGCTGCATAATTCATTGCAGCATTGACTGCTAAAGATTGTTTTTCAACACTGTTATTCTTACAGTTAAACTGGACTGGATGAAGGTGATCTTTCCTACATCATGCACACAATCTTTCTTGGAGTCTCTGCTGTGTGGGTCCCATGTTAGAAAACGCAGAAATATCACACAGGCCAAAGGGATTCCTTTTGGGCTTGAGGAAGAAAGGACACTGGTGACAACACAGGGACATCCCTCTGCACAAGAGACCTGTCTGATGGAGCAGAGCCCAGAGATAGAGCACAGGAGGCAGGAAAGGATGGGACACCCAGACTGAAAGCTGGGCTGAAAGTGACCAATGTGAAACAAGGGACAGCAATGGTTGAGATGTCATGAAGGAAGAATGCTGCATGATCGCGGCTGAATGCAGCCAGTAAGAAGCAGGGAGGTTTGGCAATAGCCATGACCAAATACAGCGTGTCCTTCCAAAGTGGCCCATAGGAGAACATTGGCTGTGTTGGATGTACTGGTCAAGACTCTTGCTTGAAAAAGCAGCAACGTAAGTCACACTAGATCAAGCAAAGATGGAATTTTGGGGCTCACATCACTGAAAAACCCAGGGGTGGGTTAGCATCAAACATAGCTAAATCCAGACACTTCAAGTATATCACCAGAGAATCAATCCCCCCCCCCCCACTCTCGTTTTCTATTTAGCTGGCAGCATTCTCTACTAGGGCCTCTCCTGGGGGTGGGAGAGGCTCAGGCTTAAATAATAACAACCCATGATCACAAGTGAATCCCTGCAAGAGTCATCGAGGGGTATGAGGTGCTCTGCTGGGGATCTGCACTCTCCCTGTGGTGAGGAGGTTGGGACTCTTGGTCAGCCTTGTCAGAATCACAAGGAGTGGGGCACAGACTCTTCCCAGAAGGGAGAGAGGCAGAGAGGCAAACAGGCAGAAGGGTAGTGGCTGGCCAGCTCTTCACCCAAGGTTGTGGTGTGAGGGACGAGAGAACATTTATCATCATCAGGAGCCTTGATGGATGGGCTAGAGAAGACACTGCAGAGGAGAGTGCTGCGCAAGGCCGGAAGCACATATGGCATAAGCGACCCGGAGGAAGTGCGGCTGTTCCCTTGGGCACCAAGAGAGCTTAGGGATGCTGATAGCAAATATCAGAGGCCTGCTTATCATACCTAACTCCAGAGGGGAGAGAGAGCAGAGGGTGAAGTGACAGGCCAACGACCAAATTTGGCTCAAATATCTGGCCAATACAAGGTCCCAACAGGCAGACAGAATCTAACCAGACAAGCTTCCCTGGGCTTGGTGAGCCCCACAGCTAGGTGAACAGGTGCTAGAAACACCCCCTGCCAAGATGCCATTGCTCTAGAGGACCGTCTACCAATAGCACAGGGATGGGGGAGTCACCTGTTAACTGCAGCCTCAAAACACAGGTACCTTTGAAAAGGTGAAGCTGAGAGGCATGTGTCTGAACCCCCTGAATATTAAAAGCTAAAGCAAACGAAATAAAGTTGAATGTAAGGATTCAACAGACAGGGGCGCCTGGGTGGCGCAGTCGGTTAAGCGTCCGACTTCAGCCAGGTCACGATCTCGCGGTCCGTGAGTTCGAGCCCCGCGTCAGGCCCTGGGCTGATGGCTCAGAGCCTGGAGCCTGTTTCTGATTCTGTGTCTCCCTCTCTCTCTGCCCCTCCCCCGTTCATGCTGTCTCTCTCTGTCCCAAAAATAAATAAACGTTGAAAAAAAAAAAAATTTAAAAAAAAAAAAAAGGATACAACAGACAAAAGAGTGGACCGGGACAACCGGGGGGCAGAGGAACATTGCGAGAGGAACAATTTTCTGAGGTAAAGAGGAAAACTGAGAGTGAGTAGAAAGGACATAGGAGAGGGGTACCCCAGTATGCACATAAAACACCCTCCTAGGGCGATGCTAGAGAGGATTAGGAGACCAGCGCCCGGTGGAAAGCAGGCCAGGCTGGTGTCCTAGTGTCCTAGGACTGCCGTGACCAATTATCACTAACTGGTGTCTTAAAACAACCATGTACGCTTTCATATTCTGAGCATCCCAAACCAAGGTGTTGGCAGGGCAGTGCCCCCCTCTGGAGCCTCTAGGAGAGAATCCTTCTTTGTCTCTTCCAGCTCTGTTGGCTGTCAGCATTCCCTGTGGCTGCATACTTCCAAACTCTGACTCTGTCTTCCCATGCCTTCCCTGTCTTTTCTGGCTGTGTCTTCTCTTCCCCTGACTCTTGTAAGGACACTTGTCATTGGATTTAGGGTCTGCTGAGGTAATCAAGGATCATCTTATCTCAAGATTTTTAACTTACGTACGTCTGCAAAGACCCCTTTTCCAAATAAGCTCATATCCACAGGTTCTTGGTGGGCATAACTTTGGGGGGCCACCATTCAACCCCTATACATCAGGCCACTGGGCAGACTTGAGACCATCACAAGAGGACATCGTGGGTGTGGTGGGAGATGCTGGCTGAGAAAAGAGAGGCTGACTTCAGGCACAGCTGTCGGGAACTCCTGCCCTCCTGGGGAAACTCAGAGCCTGTGGTGGAGGCCCAGAATGGGGGAAAGAGTAAAGGTGTCTTGCGTGCATGAATGCCCCTAGGAAAGGAAATAAAATGGCCATGGGTTACAAAGAAATTTTACAGACTGAAAGTCACCCAGAAATTCCCAAGATTTATCTCTAGCCTTGCCATGTAATGTTAAAAATCTATTAACCACTTAGTCAAATATTTAATATAACTTCTGGTAAAAGCATTTATTTGTATTTCAGGTTTCTCAGGGGTGTTGGTAAATGACATATGCCATGAAATTAATTATCTGGCCAATCCATGAGAAATCGCAGAGAGAGGTGTCCACCTATATAAACAGCAAGCATGACTGTGAATGGCCACGTTCACCAGATAGATGAGCGACAGAGACCTCTCTAAAACTTCCTGGTTTAATATGCCCACAGTGTCTGAGGAGACTTTAATATGCCCACTTGTACAATATCCTGCTTTGAGAGCTAAATCTAAGTTCGAGGTTGTGCCCCTGTCCTGGTCATCGCATTCCTATGACAACAACATCATCGCCATGTTTAAAGAGCTCCCTTAATGCCATGAATGTGACCAGGACACTGAAAGCAGGGGAAGACAGCTGTGACATAGTGAAAAGGGTCCCTCAGACTTGAAGCCATCTCACTGTATCATCCCACAGGCCCTGGTGAAAGCTACTCTTGGTCCCATTTTACAGAGAAGGAAACAGAGGCTCTGACTACCCAAGTTCCCACAGATATAATAAGTTAGCAAGGCTGAGATTTAGATCCACGTCTTTTTTGATTGCGGTATTCTTTGCACCTTGGACTTGCCTACAGCACACAGACCAGTAACGATTTCGGGCTGGGCCTGTGTCCCGGTACCTAACTCAGCCTACAGCTTCAGTCCGTGGTGGGTCTGGTTGGGCTGTCCCAGGCCCGTGTAGGAAGAGGTTGCTAAGAAAGGGTCCTGTTACAAATGTCACATACAAGCAAGCCAGGAGAGGCAATATAGTTAATTACTCTTATTAAGTTGGCTGATGTCAAAAGATGAAAAACTTACAGTATTGTTCATAAATGCCGGAAGAGATAAGGGAGCCTGTGGGGCGTACAGAAAGAACGCTGCCGGAAGTCTGGGGGTGCCCCTTTCTTTCCAGGTCTGGCTCTCCAGGATTTAGGGCCAGATGTAGTTTGAAGATTGCTATCTTAATGGTGTTCTAAAAGCTCCTTTTCCCTCCCGGCTCCCAAAATTACAGAGGAGCCCAGAAACTTCCCACTGCATTGATTGTTTGGGGAACTGTGATCTGCTCCCACGCTATCTTGTCTTTACTGTGTCCTTTTTTTTCTACCGTTTACAATTTCTTGTCTTTGGTCCTTTGTCTAGTCAGCTCCTCTTTGCAATTAACCCTTTTTTATATCTCTGGGGGGATGCAGACCAGCCCTTTAGAGGCCTCTAATGACACCCACTTTGGCTCCTGCTGTGCCCCTGGAGATAATGGCCTCGAAAGCTTTCTCAGCGGCACGTGCAGACTCTCCTGCCCAGCCCTCTGTGCCCCAGCACCAGGCAAGGTTTGTATTAATAGATACTCAGTTTAGAAAAGAGACAAAGGAAGATGACTTAGCCTGTTGTGTCTGAAAGACACAGCACCATATAAGTGTCTTCCTGTCCCTGAAGCCAAATGTTCAGTAAGCTCAAGGGTACTTCTCTGAGACCCCCTGGGAGGCACAGTTCAACCTTGATTAACTAGAGTGTTCAGGAAAGGGCAAGGGGATGGGGGAGAGGATTATAGGTAATTGTAAAGTTCCAGCTTACTGGAAAGTTAGCCAAAAATCTTCCCCACCCCTCCAATCTATATTTCAGCTTTTTTCCTGAAACACTTTATGAAATCACACGTTTCCATATTAGAGTGAGTTGGTGAACATGGTTGTTGCTCCCATCTTAACTTCCTGAAGGGGTAGTTGAATCTTCCTCTAAGTTCCCAGACCACTGAGTTAGATTCTGTTAGCCCGTAGCTTAGGTGATTGATTGCTCTTTGTATCCATCCTTATTCCTCTACACCTAGAGAGCAGGAATGATGTCTTATAGTCATGAACCAAAAGTAAGATGTTTTAGACCCCCTATTTTGGCCACAAGGATGTTTGATCTCACATGTCATGGCTTCCATTTACTAATGGCCTAGCCAAGGGCACAACAAGACCATGCCATAAGGCAAAGAGATGGGAAACAAGAGAAGGTGATTTGGGCTAGCCATATAATAGACCAGTCCAGGGCCAGAAAGCCATTCTGGAACCCCAAAGGGAATTACTCAGAACTTTCTCTAGGATTTGCTATTTAAAATTATTATGGAGTCTTTATCTAAATCTTAATGAATGTTATCTTAATGAATAATTAAGATATTGAATGCTTTGTAAAAATAATTAACAAAATAAAATGGATAATGGATAAAAATGGTAACATGTAGATATACACAATCTGACCCAGGAAAATTGAACTTGACAGAAATAATGTCTAGAAAAGACAACTCACCAAACCCAAGTCAATAATCAATATACTTGGTATGAATCAAAAACAGATCCGTAAACCTCTATTGTAAAGTTTTCATGGAAAAGGAGTGAACAAAAATAAGCATAACTTTAGTAATCTACAGTGAAAACTGAAAAAATAAACATTCTGTAACTATTTAATAGTTTAACAACAACAACAACAACAACAAAGTCAAGGATTTGAGTTGACCTAAGGCCTTTTGGTGCTAGAAAATAGTTTTACAATAGAAATTCATCATCATTACATAATTCTGATTTAAATAGTTATATTAAAAATGCCTGGATCAAAATGGAACACTTGAACATTCTCCACTTTGTGTATCTCCCATGCTTTGGTTAAGAACTCAGTCCGTAGAAGCCACCTCCCTGTGTAGAAGCATAGGGTGGAAGAATATGCCATCATTGAAAGGAAGGGGGTAGGTCTGAACAGACTGACATAGTGGAGTGCCCATAACAGCCTTTCTAGTGTCCATTTTCTTAATTTAAAAATATGAATTCAGTCAGTGAGTGTGAGCATAAGTCTGGGAGAAGAACAGAGATAGCATGCATATGAGACAGGGATATTATGTATACATGCACAAGAACCTGGAAAGATATGTACCAACTACTGACAAATAAGAAAAGGAGTTTTTGCTTTTAAAAACTGTTTACTTTTCTGTATTATTTAAAGTTTTCACAGCAAACAGGTATTAGTTTTGTAATTAACCCAATAAAAAATGTTTAAAATGTTAAAGGGATACAGGAATGAATGGGTGCCAAGAACTGAGAAAGGTCTGAGATTTGATCTTACTTATGAGCCAGCAAGTTAGGAGTTGGGCGGCCATTGTTCCATGGATGCTGCAGGAAGAGAAAAGACTCCAAGGGACTAGTCAGAGAATTAGCATTTGCGCATTTCCCTATGTCTCCAGTTCTCCTGAGGTAATATAAATGGGCCAGATGATATCTGCACACCGACCAGAATGCACCACATCTTACTTTTGGTACATGAATATAAGACATCGTTCCTTCTCTCTAGGTGTGGAGCAATAAGGATGGATACAAAGGTTGCTGAGGAGAGCAACCCTCGGCTTAGGAAACCCCAATCTTTTGTAAGGGACACCCACCCATCCTGCTTGACCTTGGTTCCATCCAGAAGAAGCCATTGTCTCTGTCTAGCAAGGCTGTTAGCTGTACAAAGAGGAAGAGCAGTCATGGCCTCTACTCACCAGATCTGCAAAAATTCAAGAGACCTGTTTTCCAATGATGACTTAGTGAATAAACTTGAATCTCTCTGCATTAAGTATCATTCTAATGGGCTTCCAGACTATTTCTCTAATACCCTGATTATTAAATCTCTTGGTTCAGAGGTAAGGATGGAGAAGGAGCAAGACACTGGCTTAAAACTTCAGGGGAAAAAAGTTTCCATCTAAATATCTAAGGCTGTGTCATCCTATTTTATGCCTCTATTTTGTTTGAATGCGGAACTCACATGTGCATTCCATTCTACTTCTAAGAGATTTAACTGTGCCAAGGATACATGGCTTATTCATGCCACAGAAATCTATAAAGGGCTTACTGTGTGCCAGATACTGTTTCAGGTAGAACCACTACATCATATTCTACATTATATCCTACATGAAGAGTGCCTTCTGGAATTGTGCAAAACTCAACAAAAGTGACCAAATCCCCTGCCTTTCTGGAGCTTACATCCCAATGTGCAGAGACAGACAACAGATTTCAAAAACATACGTAAAATATATAGCATGTCAGACAGTAATTGAGGTGGTAAAAATAAAGCTGGGAAAGGGGAGAGGAGTGGTAGTGTGGGGAGTATGTACAAAGAGTCTGGAGAGAAGGCCTTGGTGATAAGGTATCATCTGAGCAAAGACCAGAAGGAGAAGGGATAGATCTGCACCAGTATCTGGGGTGAAAGTGTCTCAGGGAGAGGTAACAGCCTTGAGCCTGGAGCATGTCTATGTGTCAAGCATCCACAAAGAGCCCAGTGTGGCTGAAATGGAGAGAGCAAAGGATAGCAATAGCAGAGGAGGTCGGCAGGTAGTGAGGGTCCTGCTCATTAAGTAAAGCCTAAGTGAAGATGGAGATCAATGGAGACAGCAACAAGACCATCTGGACAGACAGGTATTGAGTTGACTCTGTCCTTTGAGCACTGAATATCCTTGTTGAGGATGTTCAAGGAGTGCATGACCAGTCGCTGGTGGGCAAAGAAAACCAGCCTATTCTTAAACTAGGCATCTCTCCTGTTAGAGAAGGAAGGAAATTTGGGGAGCTATCTTCCTGCTGCCCCCAGATCATGAGTAGGAGCTCAGAAAACCACACAGGAGAACCCATTTGCCCAAGGCCATATCAGGATTCATGGCAAGACAGCCTTAGAACTCAGGACTCTTAGAACACAGTTCAGTAATCTTTCCTCAA